>NC_084869.1:3610000-4210000 GCF_951802175.1 Populus nigra
TGGGAAATGTTTTTATTTTATTTTTTCATAAAAGATACTTTAAATATATCATAATTTTATTTTTAAAATTTAAAAAGGCATAGTGATAATGATAACCAGAAAAAATATAAAGCAAATTGAAAAAAATAAGAATGGTCAATCCCTAACCATCTAAATATAGAAAGATAAAAAAAAAAAACCCCAAAAAAAACAAAATACTTGTGAACTCTCAAGTATGATGGATAAAACTTGTGAAGTGATCATGCAAACAAGATAATCTAATAGAAAAAAAATAAGAAAAAAACAGAGCTTATTTTTTAAAGGAATCTAATTTTAAAGGATGAAACAAAACAAAAAATATATAAAAAAAAGCAACCTAAAAAAATATCTAAATAAAATGGCCAAACCTGATGCCTAAGTCATGAGATCATGATAATCTGATTGAAAGGAAACCGAGAAAAATCACAAAGCTCATTTTTCAAAATAAACATTGTCAAATGATGAAATTAAAAAAAACAATATCAACTTTTGTTAATTTTTCAAACTCGTGACTCGGGTCACTAAACCAAAAGAACCCACTCGAAAAAATCATGAAGCCTAACTCCCGACAAATCAAAATTCAAAGGATGAAATTGAAAAAAAATCAATTTTACAAAAGGATTCAAAACAAAAGTAGCAATCAATAGAATAAAGATCTAATTTGAAATAAAAGGTAAATGAGAGGACAATCTAAAATTTTGAATTGAATGAGAAAATTGAAAAGAAAAATCAAATTGAAAAAAGAATGCAATTCAAAAAATAAAATCAAAAAAATAAAGATCATATTTGAAAATATAACAAAACACAATTATGAATCTCTAATGATGAAATTTGATAAAAGGAAAAATAAAAACAACCAGAAATCAAACAAATGAGGACACAATTTGAAATATCAGTAAATAAGAGGGAAATTTTCAATGGCTAGTGTGAATTTCGAGGGAAGGAAGAGAAATAATAAAAAAAAAGAGTCCGCCAACAACATAACGTCACTCAAAACACCACACATATCACCCCATGTAGAAAAAGGTGTTATGACGCTTCCAAAACCATAGCAAAAGCCAAGGTTCCTCCACGCCTCCAGAAAAGCACGGAGTGGCTCCATATGCCAACCTTTTTTTAATAATATTTTATACTTATCAACGCACTGTATTTCCCTAAACCAACATGATTATAACCAAAAAATCAGAATAAAAATGCAAAAAAAAAAAAAAACCCTTGAAAGCTAGTTTAATAACTTTTGCCTGCAAGGGTAATTCAATAACTTTATTGTGAAAAAAAAAAACTAAAGGTTAAAAAGCACTTGGATGAAAGCTAATAATTTTTTTCTTTTTGCTTTGAAGAGTAATTAAGTAGTCATTTAGCATGCCAAAAAAGTTAACAGACTAATTTAACTCTGATCAATCTAAGTAAATATCTAATGAATCAAGCAAAAAAGATCATATTACCTCTAATAACAAGCTTTTTAAGTGTTTTTTTTTGTTGTAAGGGTCAAACTCATCATTATATTGTTTCATTCCACAATATAATAACTCTAAGGCCACACTATTTTACGGATACATTTTTATTCTCTTCATAAAATAATGATAATTACTATTACTATTATTAATGCTAACAACACTAAAAGAATTGAGGGATAAACACTCCTTTGCACTATTCATATGAACAGTACAAGTAGGTTCTTTTTTTATTTTTAATTTTAATAATATATTGATTTTGAATTGACCTTTATAATTTGTTTTATTTTGAATTTTATAAAGTTATTATAGTTTCAAACAAACATCTTAGTATTTGGTTGATGCTTGATTTTTTAAGTGTTTATTTTTGTTATCATATAATTAAGTAAAAATAGTTTAAAGAAACAAAATTATTAAATCTAGTGAAGTCCATGATCTTGGTCGTGAGTTTGACATGTTATGCCGCGAAACTCGAGTCAATCTAATATGTTGTCTTTTCAATATTCAAATAAAAAAAGATATCATTTTTATTTTTTTTTAAAATCAAACTATATTTTTATTGGCCATTTAGATTGTGTTTAGACTCATTGAGTTGACCGGATCATGTTAAGACAACTCTTATATAGTTTAATTTAAAACTCAAACTAGACAAGAATCAAATCGAGAAATTTTAAGATTAATTTGATAGAATTGATTTAACAACGATATCCAATCTGTAGCGCAGCATGAATAGTAAACTAGTTTCACCACTAATTAGGAAGAGAAGGAATATTGTGTTCCTCATTTCTATAGCAATATCTTATTAGTGGTACAAACATAGTTTTTTTTATATAAAGAATGAAATGAAAAGAACAAAAGATATACACAGAGCAAAAACACAATTACTACAACCCATGAGCTAAAAAAAGAGAATCCAAGAAGAAAAGGAGGAAAAAAGAAAAGAAAAAGGTAGAGGGTCTTTTACCAAATGCTTAAAAGGGGACTCTCCAAGCGAGTACTTGGAGACACACCCACCTCCCTCTCCCAACCAAAATGCTTTTTCTTTTCTACTACACACTTTTGTACTGCAATTTAGGCCATTGAAGATCGAGCCAGATACCAATTTAACAAGATATATCAAATAATTATTTATATTATAATAAAAATACTGCCCGAGGCCATCATCTCTCTCATTCTCAAATCCAAACAAAACTCAAAACAAAAGGGAAAAAAACAAAGAAAATAAAAAAGCAGACCCTGTGCTTTGGGGACTGCAAGTGCAAGCTTGCTCTCGCAACTCTCAAAGCAAAGCTGTATATTGTATAGTTCAAAAAGAATTCCTCAATTCTGTTTATTACCACCCACTACTCCATAACCCCAGAGCCACATGCTTTGCCATTCTCATCATCACCACAACCACAACCATCACCATCACCATCACCAGCAGTTCAAGAACCAGTTTCGTCTTCATCTTCTTCTTTTTCCTCTTTTAGCTAGCTCACACTTTGTTTGATCTTGAACAACATCAATCTATTCTTCTCATTCAAAAGACTTAATCTACCAAAGTTTTGGGTTTTCAAATAGTAACCAAAGATGATTAGCTTACTAGATTTCTACCATGTGATGACTGCAATGGTGCCACTTTACGTGGCCATGATTTTGGCCTATGGCTCGGTGAAATGGTGGAAGATTTTCACTCCTGATCAGTGCTCGGGCATCAACCGTTTTGTGGCGCTTTTTGCTGTCCCTCTCCTCTCTTTCCACTTCATATCTACCAATGATCCTTACAAAATGAACTTTCGCTTCATAGCTGCTGATACTCTACAAAAGATCATAGTTTTAGTAGTATTAGCATTTTGGACTATGTTTAGTAAAAGGGGTTGCTTGGAATGGACCATTACATTGTTTTCACTTTCAACACTGCCCAACACTCTTGTTATGGGCATTCCTTTGCTCAAAGGAATGTATGGTGATTATTCTGGTAGTTTAATGGTGCAAGTTGTGGTCCTTCAATGCATCATTTGGTACACTTTGATGCTGTTTCTG
The DNA here is from genome assembly GCF_951802175.1 of Populus nigra. NCBI lineage: Eukaryota > Viridiplantae > Streptophyta > Magnoliopsida > Malpighiales > Salicaceae > Populus > Populus nigra. Next base: position 3,613,498 of record NC_084869.1, read on the forward strand.
TTTGAATATAGGGGTGCTAAACTGCTCATCTCTGAGCAATTTCCAGACACTGCTGGTTCCATTGTGTCAATCCATGTAGACTCTGATATCATGTCACTTGATGGTAGACAGCCTCTAGAAACTGAAGCAGAGATCAAAGAAGATGGAAAGTTACATGTCACTGTTAGGAAATCCAATGCTTCAAGATCGGATATTTTCTCTAGAAGGTCTCAAGGTCTATCATCAACAACACCAAGGCCATCAAACCTTACCAATGCTGAGATTTACTCCTTACAATCATCAAGAAATCCAACTCCGAGAGGGTCTAGTTTCAATCACACGGATTTCTACTCAATGATGGCGGCTGGTAGAAACTCAAATTTTGGTGCTTCAGATGTTTATGGACTATCAGCATCTCGGGGCCCAACACCGAGGCCATCCAATTTTGAAGAAGAGAATGGTGGAAGTAACAAACCAAGGTTCCATTACCACGCGCCAGGTGGTGCAACTCATTATCCAGCACCAAACCCTGGCATGTTTTCGCCAACAACTGCATCTAAAGGTGTTGCAGCAAATGCCAATAATGCTGCTGCAAAGAAACCTAATGGGCAAGCTCAACAGAAAGCTGAAGATGGTAGGGACCTTCATATGTTTGTTTGGAGTTCAAGTGCTTCTCCTGTTTCAGATGTTTTCGGTGGTCATGATTATGGTGCCCATGACCAGAAAGATGTTAGGCTCGCTGTATCTCCTGGAAAAGGTGCTTAATTTTTCCAGTTTGCTTAATTAGTTTGCAAATATTATCAATAAATCCAGATTTTAGATTGTTCTCATTGTTTTTCTACTTTTATTCATCTGCTTTACACTTACTATTATTTCGTTTCTTGATTGCTGTTTTTGTCGGCTTTGGAGTTTCAGTTGAGGGACATACAGAGAATCAGGAGGACTATAATTTAGAGAGAGATGGTTTTAGCTTTGGAAATAGAGGAATGGACAGAGAAATGAATAACCCTGAAGGTGAGAAAGTCGGTGCTGCAGGCAAACCAAAACCAATGCCCCCAACAAGTGTCATGACAAGGCTTATACTCATCATGGTCTGGAGGAAACTTATCAGAAACCCCAACACTTACTCCAGCTTAATTGGTCTCACCTGGTCCTTGGTTTCTTTCAGGTACGGTACACCACTAAACCCATTAAGATCTCTGTGTATCTGGACAGCACAGTAGTTAATGTATCTGGGTATTTTTTTGTTTTTATTTTTGATTAATGGGATATTGATTGTCTTTGGACCCTCTGGTTTCTTACAGGTGGGATGTACAGATGCCTGCGATTATAGCTAAGTCCATTTCCATTCTGTCAGATGCAGGGCTCGGCATGGCAATGTTCAGTCTCGGTCAGTATCAGACTCTTGTCGTCTCCTTTTTTTACTTTCGTTACAGCTTACAATCCTTTATTCTTACCATTTTGTTCTCTAAAAATCTTTTTTGATTCCTCTTTCTACTTTTTCATTATTAATGTCCCAAGAAAGCAAGCAGACTAGCAAAGTAAAGTGTGCCAAACAGTCCGGGATGATCATGTTGTTGGGGTTTTCTTTTTTTTCTCTCACTCTATTACAAATCCCTCGCTTTTTGCCTAGTTTGTGCTGATGAATAGTAGTGGTAGTGATGATGAAAGTTGTATCACATCAAAAAAATGGTGGACGAGCATGCTCTTATTGCCTGCTGCTTTTGATGTGTTGACAGGTCTGTTTATGGCTTTGCAACCAAGGATCATAGCATGTGGGAATTCCGTCGCAGCTTTTGCTATGGCTGTGAGATTCCTTACAGGTCCAGCTGTCATGGCAGCTGCTTCTATTGCTGTTGGTCTAAGAGGCACGCTCTTACACATTGCCATCGTTCAGGTCACTTTAACACACTATCTCCTGTGTTTTCTTTTCTGCTGTGCTGTTTCTCGTTCTCTTGCCTCCTCCTGACACAACCAATCCTACTTAACTACAGAAGCTCCAAAAAACTTAATTACTTCCTAAACAATGTTTGCTATCTCCAGATAAGATTTTTTATTCGGTTGAAATTTACCCCATGTTGGAATTAGACTCTTAGTGCAGAAAACATTGAATCTGTTATCCTGCCAGATGAATAAAACAACAAATATTTGTTTACTATTTTCAGATATTTTTCATCTCCAAAACTTTGTAAAAAATGGGTGTTTGTACTCGTCGGGTATTGTATCTAATATTTTGAGGAAAAAGATTGAAGCATTCTGGAGGTAGCTAAAACTGATCTGGAAAAAGGAATGACAGCAAAAAGAACAAGAATAATTACAGCGAGCCCAATAATGAATCAAACCTTAAGGATTTGTTTGGGGTTACTGATGAACAGCAAGTATCTGTACCTTTACTAACATGTCCCTTTGCCCTTCTTGTGCTTCCCTTCCCAAACGAAAAACACAGGCAGCTCTACCACAAGGAATTGTCCCCTTTGTCTTTGCCAAGGAGTACAACGTGCATCCTGATATTCTCAGTACAGCGTGAGTATATTTTTCAAACAAAGCATCATAGCTTATGCACCATTATTTATATTTATTGTTCTCTTTTGCATTCACCATCTTTTTCAATTGTTTTCTCTTATTCTCATCACTTGCTTTTGGGTTTTGAAATCGCAGTGTCATATTTGGGATGCTAATTGCATTGCCCATCACTCTTGTGTACTATATCTCAATGGGGCTATGAAGAGGAAACAAAAATACCTCGGATATTGGAATCCATGCAGACCCCATCTGGGCTACTAGCTAGTGCATGGAAAACTGAAAGTCAAAATTTTAAAGGACAGAGAAAAGCAGCCATGGTGAATCTTTCTAGCGAAATGTCTTCTTTTGCCTCGAGAAGTTGTAAAATTAATGTTTGTAGTAAGGTTATCAATGAAAAAAAATGGTGCCCTAGTTAATTAGCTTTTCTTTAACCATGTTCCCAGACATTTATGCTAGAAGTGCAACACAAATTACAAATGAAAAGAAGGGAAGGGATCATTCTTAGTGTTTTTTTTTTAATTAATATGGATATTTGAACTAACTTGCAGGTATATTGATTAATTTTAAAGGTTCTAAAAGTTTTAAAGGACTTGAACTTCAACTTCATAACTAATTTTATATATTTTTAATAATGAGGTTTTTTTTAATTTTTTTTTAAATTAATTATGACATGAAAAACTTCGAAACTCAAGGCCTTTACAAAAAAAAAAAACAAAAAACGAGAATCCAAGAAGAAAATAAATAAGAAACAGAGACAAAATAAATCCTAGTAATTTACAAGTAAAATTAAAAAAAATTGTTTATTTTCATTTGGGTGTTTGAACATCCGATCTAGAGAGTATTTGAGAATATAATAGCGGATTAAAATGTTTTTTTATTTAGAAATATATTAAAATAATAATTTTTTATTTTTAAAAAATTATTATTTAAAATTTAGTATATCAAAACTTTATAAAAATTAAAAAAAATTAAAAATCTTAGGAAACATGGTTTTAAGAAACCGCGCTTCCAATACTTCCTTGATTAAATGGATGGGTTACTAGATGAGGTGATTAAGAGTGGATGGGTTACTAGATGAGGTGATTAAGAGGGATTAGAGAAACATTAGTTATTGACCTCAAATTAAGATGATAATTTGGGGATACTTTTTAGACCATGCTTTTGGATTGCATGTATAAGAGATAGTGCAATTAGGGCCCCTCCATTACAAGATGGGGTTTCGAAATTGATTTGGACCTCCTTGGAATAATGGGAGACAACAGTCACATCCAGAGTTTCTCCTCCTCCTCCTTCTTCAACCTCCTAATTCTTTAGTTACACACATGACCTTTTTCTTGACACCTTTCCCTTTCATCCTTGCTCTATGCATAGTGCTACGAATAAATTCATTCTGAACAAGCATGTTGTGTTCTTAATTATACAATAGAATTCATCTTATTTCCGCCCTTCAAATCATTACATTCTTCCACAACTAGAGCATGAAATGCCCAAACCCAAGAGCTCCCCCATGAAAATACCTTCAAAAGGGATCACGTTCGAGACAAGTTTTTCCTCCCACATGAGGTGTAAAGTTTAGCTGCTTAAAGAAATAGATGTCGCTGGTGTCATGCATAATCATTGCTGTGAAATCATGTGCGCATCCAATTTCCTACATGATAATCCTCTTTTGGATGAGGTTTGCATTAAAACAATCTTTTATATATATATTAGGACGAGAAGGAAAAAGAAAAGGACTTCATGAATAATGAAATTATTTAGAGGGTGTTTGAAAGTGTGTTGTTGCTTTTCAAATAACTTTTCGTGCTGAAATTTATCAAAATGATATTTTTTTTATTTTTTTAAAATTATTTTTGAGATCAGCAGGTCAAAACAATTCAAAACATATAAAAAAATTAATTTTTAACAAAAAAAATTAAATTTTTTAGGTACGCGATTTGCACCGCGTTCTCAAACGGATACTTTATTGTGTAAGTAAAAATCACTGTTCTTTTTCTTGAAATCATTGGATTGTCACCTAAATCTTTGTTTTCTCAATTAATGCTTCAAATTTAGGTATATGTCTTCATTATAGTTATAAAATATAATGGTTTTTCTGTATGCAATTTGGAGTTGCAATTAGTCCCATCTCGTTAATTAATAGGTGTTCAATTATTGTAATCACATATTAAAAAATCCATTTGTGTTCGTGAGAAAGACATTTTGGAAGCTTATAGTGGAAATTAACACAAAGATTTCTTCTTCTTTGTTTTTTTTAATTAAAAACAAATATTAATATATTATATAATATGAATTAACTATTTTGACACGCATGGTTAAAAAAACATGGGAATTGACCCGGTTAGAATTTTAATTTTTTTTTAAATCAGTTTTTAAACATGGGAATTGAAGCTTTGAATTTCAATAAATAAGTTGAAGGACCAACGCTCACTTTCGCTGACTCGGCTGCCAGTAAATAGCATGGGTTTCGCCTGAAGAGAGAGTGGCTGGCACCACAACAAGATGTCACTATACGCATTATGCATTTGTCAGTAAATTATGGAGCCGTTGGCTTAGAACACTTGCCCTCGTCTGTGGCCTGCTTGAAGAAACTTGCAGATTCTATTCAATTAGGTCAAGATGCCTCTCCATTGCTGTTTTCACCAAATTTTTCTGTGCTGTAGTCGGCTCCCAGAAAGCGACTGTTGCTTCACCTTTTAGGATATTTTCTGCTTTATATATATATATATCGTTATCGATGAAAATCCTGGTGAACATTCATTTTCATGACCTCGAACTAGGAAAAACCTTTCCCCAAGAATTTAACTGTTTCCTAATGATAACTGCTACAGAAACAATGACAATATAAGCATATTAGTTCACCTTTTGATTTAAACGTAATTGAAAAATACTTTCTAATTAATTTTAAAATTTGCAATTTAATGTTTATGAACCGACATATAATAGTGTTAAAGTTGAGGATAAGTTTAATTTCAAGGCATGTAAGATTAATCGTAATGTACATAAATTGAATTAAATATACATATTAATTAAATTTAAAAAGTTGAGGAGCAGTAAGAGTTTGAAAAATAGATAATTTGAGTAACAGGAAAAACAAATTTCAAGTTTCGTGAATTTTAGAAATTATATTATTTATTTGTAATCTCTTAGAACTAGTTATTAGCTTGTAATTTTTCTTGAATCTAATTTATGTTAATCAATACTTTTCTTGGGTCTAATTTTAACTAGTTAATTATAATTTTCTTAGTATTTTAGGTTAAAAGAAAACTCCAAGGGTAGTGGGGACAAATCAGATTCGAAATTTCTTACTCATGAATTCAAGTAACATAAAAAAATAAGGTAAAAAAATCATAAAATTTACTAAATTTGACAATTTTTATTAGAATTATATAAAAAAACTCACCCTTATAAATAGTTGGTGTTTTGAGATTTTTAAATTTAACTCTAAGTAGTTGAGCACAAAAACAAGTTCTTTTCATTGAATTTTTGGATAAACACTAAACCCTCTAAAACCCTCATACACTAAACTCTAAACTCTAATTTTAAATCCCTTGAAATCATAAACCCTAAATTCTAAAACTTTAAGAGTAATACCCTGAAAAAATATATTAAATTTCTTTGAATGCATAATATAGAGGATGCATTTTACACTGAGGAAATAAATCCTAGTTACCATGTAATTAAACTGGTTTAAGAACACATTTTTATAGTCAAATAAAAAATGTCTTAAATTTTATTGGACAACCACTCATAATCTTATCATCTTATTGTGAATCATTGGATTTCTTCTTTTTTCTTAATTTATTTATTATTGTTGTTATTAATCTTTGAAAAAGATGCGTTTGATAGAGAATTGATATGAAAACTCAATCGTTTGCTGCCCCTAGCGAAAATGAACTTATCTTGTAAGGCAGCTTCTTCTTCTTCTTCTTCTTTTTTTTCCTTTCCTCCACAATTCTATTAAAACATGTGCTTCTATACACATATACACGTGATACCTATATGACCTGCGCTTTACTGCAAGTTAAATAAAAAAAATTAAGAAAAAAATAGTGTTCAATCAACACCAACACATTTAAAAAAAAAGAAAAAAAACAATATCGAATGAGAAAAAAAATATCGAATGATGAAAATAAATAAAAAAATAAAAAAAAACGATTTCAACCTGTGTTAACTGTTAACCTATCAAATCCATGTCCCGAACTATTTGATTAGAAGTATCAAATATGGAAAAACCACAAAATTCAATTCCTAACAAATCAAATATTGATGGTAAAAGATTGAGAAGTGATATTTAAATATAACAAACCAAGGGAACTACTTTGAAATATTAAATGTCCGGTGTGAATCTTGAGGAAGGAGAGAGAAAAAAGAAAACAACACCAACAATAATAAGTCCATTGAAACCAAACATGCACCGGCTAGTGAGGAAAATGACGTTGCGATGAATCAAATAACATTGCGGAAGCATATTTTCAACCTTTGTATGATGGCGCATGCACCGCGAAAGCAATGTGGCTTCTCCCACGTAGCTGGCAAAGTTGTTTTTAATATTTTTTAATTATTGTAAAAGACTAATTTTTATAGTTATCAAACCTGGCCCAGGGGTTGACCCGACCAAGGGGTCATGTCCCGGGTTTCATGGGCCATTCCAGAAAAATTTAAAAAATATTTAAAGTTTTAATATTTTATATGAAAAAATTAAAAAAAAAACCATGTGAATATAGGCTATACATGTTGTAAATAATGAAGTTTAAAAAAATATTTTAAAAAGTATTTTATCCCACATTGAAAAGATACTATGTTATCCTTTTAAGTTGAAGTATTTAAACCAAAAAAGGTTTTTATCTCACATTGAAAAAATATAATTTTTTTTGTGAACATAAAATATATATACTAAAGGGCTTCAAATTCGACATTGAAAAAATAACTTCTTTCTTGTAAACATAAAGTATATATATTAAAGAGTTTCAAATCTCATATTGAAAAGATATTATGTTATCATTTTAAGTTGAAGTATTTAAACCAAAATTTTTTTTATCCCATAATAAAAAACCATAACTTTTTTCTTGTGAACATAGAGTATATACATGAAACGGCTTCAAATCCCACATTGAAAAAATAACTTTTATCTTGGGAAAATAGAATATATACACTAAAAGGTTTCAAATCTCACATTGAAAAAATAAAATATTTTTCTAATATATATATAGTGAACTTTAAAAAGTGTTAATAACCAACTAAAAAAATATGAAAAAGAGGGGTATAGGAGAAAAACCACATTTGAAAAAAAAAACCGGGTCTCGTTCGGGTTCGCCTGGGTCATGGGTCGACCCGCCGGATCGACCAGGTTTTGCCGCGTTGTTGCATCGACCGGTCTTTTAACAAACCAAGACCGGTCTAGCCATCAGATTGACCTGCCGAGCTGGTTCGGGTTTACTAACACTGCTAATTTTCCCCTCAAATAGCTTTATAATAACAGAAAAGATCAATTTAAAATACAAAAATTCCCCAAACAAATCTTAATTAAATTTTGAAACTAAGGTTATTTTAGTAAATTTTTTGTGGTAAAAAATATGAAATCTAAAAAAAAACCTTGGAGACTAATTATTTGATTATTTTCTTTTAAGGAATTTTACTGTTAAAAAAATAAATTATTTTAACTCTAATCAAAACAAAAATAATAAATGGATCATGTGAAAAATATTATTTTACCTCTGAATTTAGTTTTTTAGGTTAATTTGATGAAAAAAAAATATATTAATTTTATATTATAATCCAAAATAATCTCTCTAGTGCTAGGTGTTTTCTCCACACACTATATTTTATGTATATAACTATATATATTACACGCACATTGTTTTTCCTTATGCTTTATATATATATATAAGTGAATTGGCATTTTCCATGTACAAAATTAAAAGCAATTTTTGCACTCCAATAAATCCTATTATTTTAGTAAATTAATGGCTTTAATTACAGGTATGCCTTTACACACAAGGAGGACTTGCAATTACTAAAATAATTGTTTGTTCGTTTTTTTTTAGAGAAATGATTGTTTTTTATTTACGACTTAAGAACATATACGAGCATTACCTCTTTGTATGCATTACATTATTTATGTATGTTAAATTGATAATTTTATTATGACAAATTATGCACGTGTTCATTTCATTGTTCAACTGCACTGTTTATATATACACAAAACACTATAAATATATTATATATTTTTCAACAATTTATTTTGGTCCTTTAATCCTAATTGAATATCAAATGCTTTTGATTGTTTTGGCAAGGGTAAAATTCAAAAAATAAACCAAAATAAAAAAGACACTAAACATGGGTATTGTGCCAGAAAAGTTTTTTTAAAAATATCTAGGTCCTCAAACTTTAAAAACAAAGCAAATTAGAAAATTTAAGTGCCTTTAGATTTCAAAAAATTATTTTTGGTATAAATGTTTATTTATACTATTTTCCAGGGACATCCCTGATTAAAGAGAGCAGAGAGAGAAGGGTCGTCAAATTCCAGCGATGAAAGAGAAGGTCATTATTCAAGCCATCTCTTACCTCTAAAATGAATTTTTTTAGTATCCACGGGTTTCGTGAGGACGAGAGGAACTTGATGGTGGTTGTTTAGAACCTCAATGTTAGGTTGAAATGACTTAAGAGTTGAGTTTTTTGGGATAAAAAAGATGCTACCTTGATTTTCCAGCCACCACTGGGTGGCTCGGGCTTGAAGGCCCTCCCATATGCCTGGGCTTTTCCTTGTAATGGCCCAGGCACACTGGGCCATGTGAGAGTCTGAACTATTTTTTGATCCTTTTTATTTAAGGTTAAATATCATTTTTTAAAAAAACATTATTAAACCCGGTTGAGTTCATAACCCAAAGCATAAGTTTGACGAGTTAAGTCACAACATTTAGACTATTTTTTTTCTAATATTGCTTTTTTTAATTGAAATCTTTTTTAATATCTTTTTTATTAAATAATTTTTAAATTTATATTTCAATTAATATCCATCCTTTGTGATTTTTTTTAATCTTATTTAACCTCTTTTGGATAGAGATTGTGTTTTAAAGGTGTTGTATGTATTTAGTTTTTGAAAAGATTATTCTTATTCATCTATGATTTTTTTTAATATTTTATATAGATTAACTTTATTTTTGAAAATAAAAATATTTATCTTCAGCTAATATTTCTAATATGTCTAACTTTGCATATTTTTTTTATTCAATCAATTTAATGTGTGTGTATTTCTATTATCGTTTGATTGAATAAAAAATTTAATTTAATACACAATTTCAACAAGTATAATCATGTAAATATACCATCTTGTAAGGATAAATATCTTGATTTATATATATCTCTTGATTTTTTTTAAATTTTATTTGTATTTATCATTAAAGACTCCCTTTTTTTTTTTTATTAACACATATAATTCTTAATTTATAATTTATTTGATTATATATATGCATGAGTTTTTTTATTTACATAATTTTTTTTATTTATAAAAACATGTTGAAAAAGTCAGTATATATAATTTTTTTTAGGAAAACAATTTCTAACTTGCGGCAAAGTGCAAGTCAAGTAGCTAATAAGAGTAATTTTAAAACTACTTTTCTTATTAATTAAGGTTTATTTTCAGAACAATTCTAGAATTATATCCCGAATGGAACTTATGCATTGATGAAAAAGTAAAGATGTCGGTCTTATAAAATTTGAATTAAAAATAATAATTTAAGACACATACTTAATCACTAGGCTAACTATTAAAAAAATATTTTCAATATACAACAATTTGATATAAAATGCTAGATTTTCTCCATGAATGAGTAAATGGGGAAGAAATTTAAAGAGGAAGTGGGAAAATATCTTACTTTATGGCTCAAGAACATTTTTAAAAGCCTTGAACCACTATGGTGTCTTATCCTTGGTGAATGGTAGGATGATCTTGAGCTCGACAATTTGTTTGGTAGTGGAGATCTTGTGTGTCTTTGTCATTTGTGGTATAAGAGATGTTGGTTTAGAGATAAAAAGAAATTTAAAACAAAGCTAAGAGCTCTCTTGCGCTGTTTAGCCAAACTGTCAGCTACAAAATTTCCTTCTCTGTTAATTCTTCTAAGGCTTGCGGTGTGACACGACCAAAAGATTGATGTCTTTTCTCAAGTGCAGGAGTGTCGAAGTAATAAATAACCCGGCAAGACCGGGGTCGAACCACAGGGAGGTTACTTGTATAAATTATAAGCAACAATAATATTATAACAATAGTAACAATAATAATAATAATAATAATAATAGTGATAATAATAATAGTGAAGAGGAAGAGGAAGAAGTTGATGAGAACTTTGAGATGAAAGATTAACGTAAGGATTAAACAATGATAACAACAAATGTCAAGGTTAGAGGATCCACTAATGATATTTCAAACAAGTATAGTATAAACCCTTATTATTCAATTGGAAACCACACACAAGGAGGTTCCAATCAGATTATAAATTGTTAACATGATTACATTAGCTATCTTATTCGAATAATGCTAATACTTGTAAATGTTTTCAGGCATTCATGATTATAACTTATGTTAACAACAAATCAAGTTCCTTTCATAGCTCAGGTGTCGGTTATACTATACAGTATGGGCTATGAAAGTGCCAAGTATTTGTTGTACCAAGTGTTATACAACATAAATCTAGATTAACCATTTAACAAGCAAAGTATTAAAAGTGAATAAGATAACAAATATAAAGCATGTTAGTATCCAACATTAAAGTCCATGTTGAGTTTATATTATACTTATCCTTACACCATTAGTGTAACCTTTTCACCTTGACATAATTAACTTAGCTAGACATAATGAAAGAAAGAAACATAAATAAACAAGATAAGAACATAAGTAAGATAAAAGTTAACTAAGTAAAGGAAAGGAAATGAAAGGCATAAACTTGATATTAATGAAAGCAAAGCATAAGCAATACAAAGAGAGAAAGCAAGAGCATGATCTTGATCTGAACATCAAGATGCCTAAATACATGGCAAATGCCTCTTTTTATAGGCCAAAATTTGAAACTATTGATTTGTTGACTAATTGATGAGTGGGTGGCCACATCTTGACTTGGTGACAATTCTTATCTTCTTGTCTGTCAAAAACGTCATTGATAACGTCATAATTTGAACAGACTTCAATCATGAAAGTTCTAGGAAATTGTCTCATCTTTCCAGGGTAAACATTTGAGATCATTTGGACTTCTAGAACTCGAGATATGGGCTGAACACTAAACAATATCTGGGCTGCAGGACAGATTCAGACTTCTTATTTGTTGCTATAATTTGGACTTGAAAACAGCCTTGTTAAATCTTGGGCTCCACATGAAAGTTGTACGCCTATGTCTTATCTTTCCATCCATATAAAATGGACCTAAATCCAAGATCTACAGCTCCAGATATGACTCAATTACTGAACAGTGTTCCAGTTTGGACTGCACCAGCATCTCTTTTCTAAGTTTGGCCATCTCTTTGTCCTTTCAATTTCAGTACTTCAACTCATCAATCAATTCTTTCATTTATGTGATAGGCCTGCATTTAAGATGAACATTTACCATAAATTAAAGGTATCTTATATAATTAGATATGTTATTATAAAACATGCTTTAGTTAAGGATTTATTGATACTTCAAGTGCAAAATGATGATATAAAACCTTGATAAAAATGCACTTTCAAGTACTAATCACACCCGCCAACCAGCTTATTACTAGTCCCTAGTAATTAAGGCGTTAAAATAGAAATTTTTTTTGCAAATTCCACAAAGCAAGGCATTCATCATTCAACTTCCATTAATCTATCCAGATAAACAAACTCTGATTAAATTTTATATATCTTCTCAATATCTCTTAAACAAAATATTAATAAACCTTCCTTGTTATGTGCTCAATGTATGAAACATAGATGATGGGGCTTTTATTGGAAGAAAACAATATTTTGTTCTAATGTTTAAGGTTAACTTCCTTGGGTTGAGATTATTTTATTTTATTTTACTCTTTTTTTTTTTAATATCTATACATATAACTTAAAACACAATGCATCTTTAACCCATGTAACGGCTAATGACTCCCAGACCAGTTGATCTTAGGGCATTAGGTGTTGAGACACCCCTACGAGCTTAGTACGGGTTGCAGATACTGATACGTAGATAGTGCAATGTTTGATTCCCTTAAGCTTTTCTCCTTAACCCATGTAACAAGCTTTGGGCTAATAGCTCCCAAGTCAATTGACTCTAGGGTATTAGGTGTTAAAACACCCCTTCGGGCTTAATTGCTTACGTTAGGGAGGCTACGAAACCAAACTTATCTACGTTTTTATTATCATCATTTTTTTTTCTTTTTTTTTTCTCTTTTTTTTTTGCAAATTATAGACTATCCCTATCTCTTAGTTGTTACCTTTAACAAAAGAACATAAATAATGTAATAATCCAATGTGCAACCCACAATCATATGTTAAAGTGTGTGTGTGAAAATGAAGGTTTAAGAATATTTGTTAAATGAGTATATGAGCAGAACCAAGTGATAACAATGCGAGAGTTTGTAAACCTGAATATTTCAAGAAGTATTCTAATAGGCCTTGTTATGAATATTGCAAATAACCATTAGAAAATGTTTACTAAGATGCGTCTCAAGAGTCATTCCCCCTTACTCTGCCTTCCTAGTAATAACAGTTTTGCCAAATAGTTTTTAAAAACAAAAACAGTTAGTTGGTTAGTTTTTTTTTTTTAAATACTACTACTCTCCCCCCCAATCAAAATGAGACTTTGTCCTCAATGTCCTAAGGTAGAAAGATAGAGTATAGAAGACATCACCTAAAACAACGAACAATGACAAACCTGAAACACACTTAAACAAATATAAGAAATAACAGAGCAAAATACCATGCTAGAAATAAAACCAAAAGACACAAGGATTCACAAATGAAGGCTCAAATCCAATCTAAGCTTTTTACGGCTTTCTGTAGTTGACCAATTGATGCGACTCATGGAAGGATTAATTACAGGGGTGAAAGATTGTAGTTTGTCGATCAATTGTTCAGCAGTAGCAGCAGAGATTATGATTTGTCGTGCCGAAGATGTTAGAAATTCCTGTTCCACAGCTTGATTAAGAAAAGACAACAAAGTATCATAAAAACCATTAACATTGAGCAAACCTATAGGTTTATGGTGAATGTGAAGTTGGGCCCAAGAGGAAATATGAAAGATCTCTTCCAATGTGCCCAGACCACCTGGTAAGGCAATGAAGGCATCAGCATGGTTAAACATTGTATTCATTCGATCAAACATTGTGGAGACCTGTAGTTCCTCTCCAATTGTTCTTCCAATGATGTCCCCTTTTGTTAAAGCTTCGGGGACAACCCCCAAAACTTGACTACCTCCTAAAAATGCAGTTATTGCCACACCCCCCATTAACCCAAGGCTGCCTCCCCCACACACTAAATGAATCTTTCTCTCAGCTAGTACCTGACCAAGATGATTTGCTGCTTCTAAAAAAACTATTTCCTTTCCAGGACTGGATCCGCTGAAAACACAAATATTTTTTATGTGATAACTTGAGGAACCTGTCATTTCTACACGCTTCTATATCTGTCTAATGTAAGGGTTGAGTAGAAATAAGGGAAAGGAAGAGAAGATTTTATAGATGAGAAATTAAGATGCAATCATACCACCTATATGTAGGCTAGCTGGAGTCTCACACACTCTCTCTCTCTTTATTTATTTATTTATTTATTTTGAAAAGGCATGTGTATGTACAGGTAGTTGTGATTGTGGCTCATATCTTCCCTTGGTTTTACGTCCAAGAACGGCTTAAACGCCCTTTATGAGTCGGGGATAGGCTTCCCATCCAGTTTTCTTAAAAACTGGCAAACAGGGTCTTTTTTAGTCAGATTCCCAAGACTAAGTCTATCATGTTCTTTATGAAAAAGGGGCCATAAATCATGAATTGCATGATGCACATCTCAACTAGGATGCGTCTCAAGGGTCAACAAAAGATTATCTAAAGACCCCTTACTTAGGCCATCCTTAATGAATTGTATTTTATCTTCACGGTTTATAGATACGATTCCTAAAGAACGACATGTTGCATTGCAAGTCCATCTGGCACATTTGTGACAGACTTTTAGTCGTTTTGCACGACGTTTCTTTGCAAAAGTGCTTTTACCTGTTCCAGGCATGTGTCAAATGAAAGAATTGCAGGACTCACCTGATAATCGGACCTTTGCTTCAATCAGCCAGCGAATATCTTCAGGAATTCCATGATTCATTAACAACTTCAATCTTGCACACCTAGCATGGTAAATTTTTGTAATCGCATTCTGAGGCGAGCGGGAAAGTACTTTTTCAATTTTTCAAGAGTGGTGTCCATTTTCAAATGAGAATTGGAGAACAGAGTCAAAGAAGGGAGAAAGAGCAAAGAATTGCACAAATATATACAGATATTAGTTATTATGGGAAACTGAAAGAACCGACTTAAGTCACGGAGTACCGTTATCCGCCTTTTGACCAGGGTGAGAGAAACTAGCAAAATGAAACACAAAACAATGTGAGAAAATGAATCAATCTTTATATACAGAATCACTCAATTCAATAGAGTCATTTTCAACTGAAAAATTATCAAAGTAGACTTTTAAACGATGTCCATTTACCTTGAAAACATTGCCATTCTTTGGATTCTCGATATCACAGGCCCCATATGGATACACATGTTTCACAATGAAAGGACCACTCCATCTTGATCTTAGTTTTCCAGGAAATAAATGGTGTCGAGAATTATAAAGCAAGACTTTTTGACCAACATTGAATGTTTTTCTCAATATTTTCTTGTCATGGAACTCTTTGATTCTTGCTTTATGAATTCTTGAATTTTCATATGCATCATTTCTTATTTCCTCAAGCTCATTTATTTGTAATTTTCGCAGTTGACCAGCATCATCAAGGTTTGAATTAAAAGCTTTAATAGCCCAATAAGCTTTATGTTCAAGTTCCATAGGCAAGTGACAAGGTTTTCCATAGACTAGTCTATAAGGTGACATACCTAATGATGTTTTATAAGCAGTTTGATAAGCCCAAAGTGCATCATTAAGTCTTAAAGACCAGTCTTTCCTATTAGGGTTCACTGTTTTCTCCAAGATTTGTTTGATCTCCCTGTTAGCAAGCTCTACCTGTCCACTAGTCTGAGGGTGATAAGGGGTGGCAACTTTGTGAGTGATTCCATATTTCTTCATTAAAGACTCAAATGGCTTGTTGCAGAAATGTGTTCCACCATCACTTATCATGGCTCGAGGGATTCCAAATCGACTCAAAATATTTTCTTTCAAAAATTTTATCACTATTTTGTGATCATTGTTTCGACTTGGAATTGCCTCTATCCATTTTGAAACACAATCTACTGCGACTAATATATACACAAAACCAAATGATGAAGGAAATTGACCCATGAAATCTATACCCCAACAGTCAAAGATCTCAATGACAAGAATAGGATTTAAAGGCATCATGTGATGTTTTGAAATAGATCCTAACTTTTGACAATTTTCACAAATCTTACAGAATACATGTGAGTCCTTGAACATGGTGGGCCAGTAAAATCCGCATTGTAAGATTTTTGCAGTTGTCTTTCTTGATGAGAAATGGCCCCCACATGCCTCAGAATGACAAAATTTAATGACACTACTTACCTCATTGTCAGGAATGCATCTTCGAAATATTTGATCAGGACAATATTTGAATAAATAAGAGTCATCCCAATAAAAATTCTTTACTTCGTTCAAGAACTTTCTTTTATCTTGGGTACTCCAATGAGCTGGCAATTGTCATGAAACAAGAAAATTAACAATATTAGCAAACCAAGGCATCGTAGAGACAGAAAATAAAGATTCATCAGGAAAGTAGTCATCGATTTGTGTGATGCCAGATTTTGAATCTGTTGTCAATCTTGACAAATAATCGGCGACAATATTTTGCGGTGCCTTTCTTGTCTTTGATTGTGATATCAAATTCTTGAAGTAATAAAATCCACCGCACCAATCTAGCCTTAGAATCTTTCTTAGAAAGAAGATATTTCAATGCTGCATGATCACTAAAAACAACAATAGGTGAGCCAACAAGATAAGACCTGAATTTTTCCCGTGCAAATACTACTGCAAGTAATTCTTTTTCAGTGGTGGTGTAATTCATTTGAGCACTATTTAAAGTTTTACTTGCATAGTAAATCATATAAGGTTTCTTATCTTTTCTCTGTCCCAAGACAACACCCACGGCGTAGTCATTAGCGTCACACATTATTTCAAAAGGTAAAGACCAATCAGGAGGTTGAATGACTGGAGCAGAAGTAAGCTGGTTTTTAAGCTTAACAAAGGCTTCTTCACAATGTTAAGTCCATTCAAAGATATTATCCTTTGTTAGAAGGTTACTCAAGGGCTTAGATATTACGCTAAAATCTTTGATGAACCTTGTATAAAAACCAGCATGTCCTAAGAATGATCTAACATCTTTAATAGATTTTGGTGTTGGCAAGTTAGCAATTAACTTGATTTTAGATTTGTCAACCTCAATTCCTTTTGATGAAACAATGTGACCAAGTACAATGCCGTCTGTTACCATAAAGTGACATTTTTCCCAATTCAGTACAAGATTCTTCTCTTCACACCTACTCAAAACCTTTTCTAAGTTAGTCAAACAATCATCAAATGAATCACCAAAAACAGAAAAATCATCCATAAAAATCTCAAGAAAACGTTCAACCATATCACTAAATATACTAAGCATACATCTTTGAAACGTGGCTGGTGCATTACATAATCTGAAAGGCATTCTTCGATATGCAAAGGTACCAAATGGACATGTGAAAGTAGTTTTCTCTTGATCTTCTAATGCAATTTCAATTTGGTTGTAGCCTGAATAGCCATCTAGGAAACAATAAAATTCATGACCTGCAACTCTTTCTAGAATTTGATCCATGAAAGGTAAAGGAAAATGATATTTTCTAATCATTGAATTAAGTTTTCTATAATCAATGCACATGCGCCAACCAGTAATAGTCCTAGTTGGAATTAACTCATTTTTTTCATTTGTTATCACAGTGACTCCAGACTTCTTAGGTACCACTTGGGTAGGACTTACCCATTTGCTGTCAGAAATAGGATAAATGATTCCATTATCTAGAAGCTTAATGACTTCATTTTTCACTACTTCTTTCATATTAGAATTAAGCTTTCGTTGCATTTCTCTAGAGGGTTTAACATTTTCCTCCAAATAAATCATGTGAGTGCAAATCAAAGGACTAATTCCTTTTATATCAGCTATGGTACATCCTAATGCATTTTTGTGCATTTTCAGAGTTTGTAATAACTTACCTTCTTGCTGTGCATTAAGTTTGGAAGAGATTATTACCGGAAAAGTTTCATTTTCTCCCAAAAATGAGTATTTGAGATTGAGGGGTAACAACTTCAAATCAGGTTTTGGTGGTTGAACACTTGAAGGTATTGGCTCAATTGATCGTGGCGGCAATTCCTCAATTTGTGGTCTCTAATTACTTGCCTTTGATTCTTCCTGAAAATAGATCATTTGCAAATCGTCAGATTCATCAATCTCAATTTCACTGGAAGTGGTTTGAAATTGATCATGAACTAATTTTTCAGTAAAGTCCACTTCCTGTAAATCATTATCATCTTCAGGTTGCTTGCAAATGTTGAAAATATTCATCTCCAATGTCATGTTTCCAAAAGATAGCTTCATCAGTCCATTCCTATAATTAATCAATGCATTAGAAGTTGCAAGAAATGGGCGCCCTAAAATAACAGGAAATGAATTGCATGTTTCAACAGGTTGTGTGTCCAAGATAATAAAATCCATAGGATAAATGAATTTATCAACTTGTACTAACACATCTTCAACTATTCCTCTAGGCACTTTTACAGATCTATCGGCAAGTAAAAGAGTCACAGAAGTTGGTTTTAACTCACCTAGATTGAGACTTTAAAAAACTGAATATGAAAGTAAATTCACACTAGCTCCAAGATCAAGTAAGGCTTTTTCAATTTTATGTTCTCCAATAAAGCAAGAAATTGTAGGACAACCAGGGTCTTTATATTTCAAAGCATTATTGTTCTGAAGAATGGCACTTACTTGTTCGGCTAAAAAGGCTTTCTTTTTCACATTCAGTTTTCTCTTCACAGTGCACAGATCTTTTAAAAATTTAGCATAAGAAGGAACCTGTTTAATAGCATCCAGCAAAGGTATATTGATCCTTACCTGTTTGAAGGTTTCAAAGATTTCAGAGTTGTGATTGACTTTTCTTTGTTTGGTCATGACATGAGGAAATGGAAGTGCTGGCGAAGAATCAGTCTTTTCTTTGCAATGATCAGATTCAACCCCTTCCTTACCCTCAGAGATTGATTCATCATCATTCTCACAAGGTTCAAGAATGGGTTTTTCAATAACCTTACCACTGCGAAGAGTGATGACTGATTTTACGTGATCCATGTGTTGGCTTCCCGAACTACTTGCATTCGCATTGTATTGCCCTTTGGGATTTTGTTGTGGTTGAGATGGAAACTTACCTTTCTATTCGAAACTGAGAGCAGATGTCAATTTTGCAAGAGTATCTTTAAAATCTGTCATGCTTTTAGCAAGTTGAGTGTTAATTGCCTATTGCTTTTCCATAAATGCATGCAATATTTCCTCAAGATTTCTTCTAGGAGGTGGAGCATAAGGAGGTGCATATCCATGAGAATTTTGGAAATTATGATGTGCTTGAAACGGTGGCTGTGAAGTTTGAGCATTATTATTCTCACTCTTCCAACTGAAATTTGGATGATTTCTCCAACCAGGGTTATATGTTTGCGAATACAGGTTATGGTTGGGCCTTTGAAAACTGTTTAATGCATGGGCTTGTTCATGGAGACATTCTTTAAAGGAAGGCAAGGTTGGACAGTCATTAGTTGAATGTTCGTTGGTTTCACAGATTTGACACGCATTATCTTGAACAGATTTTAGTTGACCACTCTTTTTTAATTCTAGTACCTCAACTTTCCTAGCTAAAGATGCAAACTTGGCTTGGAGGTCATGATCTTCCCTAAGGTTGTACATACCCCCACTAGATGTATGAGGTTGGGTTTTTACTTGGTGCCTCATAAGTTCCTGTAGTGTCCCAATTTTGCGCATTTTCAGCTAGCAAGTCTAGGTATTCCATTGCTTCATTAGGGTCTTTATCCTCAAAAGTTCCATTGCACATCAATTCAACCATTTGCCTATCTCTAGGAGTTAACCTTTCATAAAAATGTGAAAGTAATCTCCATGTTTCAAAACCATGATGGGGGCAAGTATTAAGTAAGTCTCGATACCTATCCCAACATTGATAAAATGTTTCTCCTGGTTTTTGAGAGAAAGTAATGATTTGTCTTTTGAAAGAGTTTGTTCTGTGGGATGGAAAAAACTTCTTTAAAAATTGTTGTTGCATTTCATCCCAAGCACGAATGGATCCAGGTCTCAAATTTGGTAGCCATGTTTTAGCTTTATCTTTTAATGAAAAAGGAAAAAGCTTCAATCTAATGGTGTTCATGCTACAATTTGAGTCATTATACGTGTTGCAAACCTCCTCAAATTCCCTTAAATGCAAGTATGGATTTTCTAAATCTAAGCCATGAAAAGATGGTAAAAGTTGAATAATGCCTATCTTAAAATTAAAATGAGATGCATCAGGAGGAAAAACTATGCATGAGGGTGCACTTGTTCTTATGGGATTCATGTGGTCTCTAAGAGTTCTAACCCAAATATTCTCATTATTCTCATTATGAAGCGATTGGTTATCTTCTTCAGCCATATTTTCTGAAAATGATGAGGATACCCTACAAAGTCTACCACTTAATGTACGTGACCACACTCTCATGCACGTGTAAGAAGAGAATAAAAGGAAGAAGAAAACAAAAGAACGAGAAACAAAACAAAAGAAACAAAGTTAGATACAAGAAAAGAGAAAAGAGAAAAGAGAAAATAAAATAAATACTATAATTTGTACAAGAATTTACCTCCCCGGCAACGACGCCAAAAACTTGACACGACCAAAAGATTGATGTCTTTTCCCAAGTGCAGGAGTGTCGAAGTAATAAATAACCCGGCAAGACCGGGGTCGAACCACAGGGAGGTTACTTGTATAAATTATAAGCAACAATAATATTATAACAATAGTAACAATAATAATAATAATAATAATAGTGATAATAATAATAGTGAAGAGGAAGAGGAAGAAGTTGATGAGAACTTTGAGATGAAAGATTAACGTAAGGATTAAACAATGATAACAACAAATGTCAAGGTTAGAGGATCCACTAATGATATTTCAAACAAGTATAGTATAAACCCTTATTATTCAATTGGAAACCACACACAAGGAGGTTCCAATCAGATTATAAATTGTTAACATGATTACATTAGCTATCTTATTCGAATAATGCTAATACTTGTAAATGTTTTCAGGCATTCATGATTATAACTTATGTTAACAACAAATCAAGTTCCTTTCATAGCTCAGGTGTCGGTTATACTATACAGTATGGGCTATGAAAGTGCTAAGTATTTGTTGTACCAAGTGTTATACAACATAAATCTAGATTAACCATTTAACAAGCAAAGTATTAAAAGTGAATAAGATAACAAATATAAAGCATGTTAGTATCCAACATTAAAGTCCATGTTGAGTTTATATTATACTTATCCTTACACCATTAGTGTAACCTTTTCACCTTGACATAATTAACTTAGCTAGACATAATGAAAGAAAGAAACATAAATAAACAAGATAAGAACATAAGTAAGATAAAAGTTAACTAAGTAAAGGAAAGGAAATGAAAGGCATAAACTTGATATTAATAAAAGCAAAGCATAAGCAATACAAAGAGAGAAAGCAAGAGCATGATCTTGATCTGAACACCAAGATGCCTAAATACATGGCAAATGCCTCTTTTTATAGGCCAAAATTTGAAACTATTGATTTGTTGACTAATTGATGAGTGGGTGGCCACATCTTGACTTGGTGACAATTCTTATCTTCTTGTCTGCCAAAAACGTCATTGATAACGTCATAATTTGAACAGACTTCAATCATGAAAGTTCTAGGAAATTGTCTCATCTTTCCAGGGTAAAAATTTGAGATCATTTGGACTTCTAGAACTCGAGATATAGGCTGAACACTGAACAGTGTCTGGGCTGCAGGACAGATTCGGACTTCTTCTTTGTTGCTACAATTTGGACTTGAAAACAGCCTTGTTAAATCTTGGGCTCCACATGAAAGTTGTACGCCTATGTCTTATCTTTCCATTCATATAAAATGGACCTAAATCCAAGATCTACAGCTCCAGATATGACCCAATTACCGAACAGTGTTCCAGTTTGGACTGCACCAGCATCTCTTTTCTAAGTTTGGCCATCTCTTTGTCCTTTCAATTTCAGTACTTCAACTCATTAATCAATTCTTTCATTTATGTGATAGGCCTGCATTTAATATGAACATTTACCATAAATTAAAGGTATCTTATATAATTAGATATGTTATTATAAAACATGCTTTAGTTAAGGAGTTATTGATACTTCAAGTGCAAAATGATGATATAAAACCTTGATAAAAATGCACTTTCAAGTACTAATCACGGTGCTTAGAATATTTGTTTCCTAGTTGATTAGGAAGAGACATTGCATGGGCATGGCGACACTTCTCGGTCAAAGAGACAGCAGTCGGTCAATGAGATATTTGCCTTATTAAGGAGATACTAACATTGTTTTAAGTCTCAGTCTTGGGAGTCAAGCCTGCCAAGGCCTGGATTTAAATAGTTTAATTTTTTTTATTATTAAAATAGATGTGGATGTTTGGATGTCTGTTGATACACGAGAATCCATCCAATAACAGTGGATCATCGCTCCAGCATAGATACCTTAGATACCAGTACTTTGCACCATTACTTATTAGTAAATATAGAATTTCATAATGGTGTAAACAATTGTAGTATTTCTTAGATGTGTTATTCCTAAGTACATGAATGTATATATCTCAATCGTGAGAGGGATAATGTTAAAGTAGTTTATTGACTAGTACCTGAGTGGTACTAATGGGGTCTGTTTGTCTGACGACCAAGAAATTTATTGGTGTCAGTTTGTCTCACAACCGAGGAATTATTTACTAGTACCTGAGTGGTACTAGTGATGATAATTTGTATGACAACCGGGGAATTATTGACTAGTACCTGAGTCGTACTAGTGGTGTCAGTTTGTTTGACGACCTGGTTTTTATCAACTAGTTAACCTGAGGGGCACTAGTGGTATCAACAAGACTGCTGATCGAGATATACGAGTTAATTAACTAATTCGGGGAAAGTGGTGATATATATATATAGAACTACTGAACTACAAATAATAAGCTTTCAACTAGAATTAAATGAATGATATTAAAGAGTAATTTACTCTATGAATTTCCTAATTTAATTCTTTAACTCATTTTTATTACACATTATAAATTTTTTAGGTAAGTCTCGACCTCATATCTAGCATTAGATGTTCTTAATATATCTTTTGTTTAGGAAACGAATATGTAATCTTGTATTGTTAAATTATTTTGCAATGTAATTTTGAGAATAGTTTTGATATGTAAACAATGTTATAATTAATTATACATGTAATATTGTCATTAGTATTGACTCATCAAACTTTTAAAATATTATGAATTCACCTTTATATATATTGGATTTGAGAATGCATGAATTTATTTTATAACTATTTCTATGAATTTGATATTTTAATTAATTTTATTATTATTATCTTGTTGAGACTGTCATATAAAATGAGAAGTGTTCGAATTGTATGAGAAGTGTTTGAATTGTGTGAATATATATATTCTAAACAGGTGATATGATGAGATGAATAAAGTCCATGATGGTTGGACCTTATAGATATAATGATCACAATGACTTATTAGTTGTGTTTTCGGTAACTTGGTACTGATTTTTAGGGGAAACCTTGCCAAAATTATATATATAAAAAAAATTCCTTGGTTTTTCATCTAATTGTATTAATAATTATGTGAAAATTGTGCCTTAAAAATTTACAAGATAATTTACTTCATGCTTCTTTGATTGTCTTGAAGCATACACTGCCACCTTTTCATAGTGCATCAGCACACATCCAATGATTTTTCCAGAGATATTGATATACACTATAAACCCCTATTGTCCTTCGAGAAGGGTAAACATTAAGGCTCAAGTTAATTTTTTTTTATTTCTTGGAAACTAACTGCTCAATCTTTTAACCATTCAAATTTTGCTTATTTCCTAGTTAATCAAGTCATTAGAGTGGATATGATAGAAAATCCTTTAAAGAATCGTCTATAATACTTTGCCAATATAAGAAAAATATGAATTTTTGTTACATTTATAGGCATTTCCCATCTTAGCATCGCTTATACTTTATTCGGGTCCATATATATACCTTCTGAAGATGTGACATGCCCCTAGAATATAACTTTATCTAGCCAAAATTCACACTTGTTCAACTTTATATACAATTGAATTTCTCTTAAAACTCCCAACACCATTTTTAAATGTTGTTCTTGATTCATCTGAGTTTTAGAGTAGACTAAACATCATCAATTAACACTACAACATATTTGTCTAACAATGGTAAGAAAACTCGGTTCATCAAATCTATGAACATTATTTGGTCATTTGTTAGCCCAAAAAAGCATCAATATAAATTCAAAATGCCCATAATAGGTTCTACAAGCAATCTTTTGAACATTTTCCTCCCTTATCCTTAACTGGTGATATTCTAATCTTAAATCAATCTTTAAAAACACTTGTTCCACTTTTAGTTGATCATACAAATCATTGATCCATGAAAGCAGATATTTTTTTTCATTGTTACTTTGTTCAAATGTTTGTGGTCAATACAAAGTAAAAAAGTCTTCATAAATAGTACTAGAGCTCCTTAAAGTAAATTGCTAGGTTAGATGAATCTTTTGTCTAGCAATATTTGTAGTTGTATATTTAATTTCTTTAACTCTACTAAGCCATTCCATAAAAGGAATGATAAATAGGTACAACTCCTAGTAATAGCAATGTATGCCATGTAAATTTGAGGGTGACAATTAACCCTTAAATTTCTATAATGGTGGTGGTGGTGGTGGTGGTGGTTGTTATAACACTAACAAGAGTAGCAGCAGCAGCAGTAGTAAAAGCAACAGGAGTAGCAGTAGCAATAGTCACAATAGCAATAGTTGTAGTAGTGGATGTAGTAGTAGTCATAGTAATAATGTTACAGCAATAAGGATGAATACGGTAGTAGTGGTTGTAGTAGTAGTTGTAATAGTGGTAGTATTATTATTAGTAGTACCAGTAATAACAATAACAGTTGTAGGAGTAGCAGTAGTAGTAGTAACAGTA
The DNA here is from genome assembly GCF_951802175.1 of Populus nigra. Classification (NCBI taxonomy): domain Eukaryota; kingdom Viridiplantae; phylum Streptophyta; class Magnoliopsida; order Malpighiales; family Salicaceae; genus Populus; species Populus nigra. The sequence continues at coordinate 3,638,462 of NC_084869.1, forward strand.
ATAACAATAGTAGAAGTAGCAGTATCAAGAGGAACATGAGCAAGAAGAACAACAGCAGGAGAAGCGATAACAATAGCAGTACTAGTAGTAAGAGTAGTAATAGCAGGAGTAATAGTAACAACAGAAGTAATAGCAGTAGTGGTCATAGTATTAGTAGTACTCGTAATAGTAGTAGTGGTATTAATGTCTCAGCAACGAGGATGGATACGGTCTTTCTAGGGTTTTTTTATAGTAAAAAATTATTGTTCATGTATCTTGTATTACAAGGCATATACTCAAAATCATACTGAATATATACATTCTTATAAGTATTTTACGTATGTGTCTTGTATTTATTAACCTAATAATAAAATTAGTTTATACTAAAAAACTAACTAAAGTCATCTGCATCAATAATCAATAAATAGAATGCTAGCAAATCATATATAAAAAGAGAGACGTTAAAAAATGTCAATAGAAGTGTTGTTACCCATTTTTGACCCCACAAAAAAATAAAAAAAGAAATCCAAAAAAATAAAAGGATATACATGAAGAAAGCTTAGAAGACTGCCCAAGTTAGTGGTGAAGGACTCAAATGACAAGTGAAAAGGTTGGATGATTAAAATGTATAAGATTTTGCCAATTGGCAACCCAATTCTAATTGATAAAAGACACATTCGGTGAATATATTTTTATTTGGGGTAAATAAATACAAATTTGAATGAGTAAGGACTTAATGAGGATTTTGAAAGGCTTAATTAATTTTACCGAGGACTTAATTGCAAGGAAAATCAGTTTTTTAGTCAATTTAGGTGTTGATTGGAAGAAATTGAAGTTTGAGGAGTGACATTAGACTTTGAAAAGTTTAATTGGTCAAATTAGGGGCTTAATTGTGAAAAGATTAAAGTTTGATATCCAATTAGGGGTTTGATTGAAGGAATTCAAAACCAAGGACCAAATTGTAAAAGGCGTGAGACTTCATGGGCTATCATTGTCCGCATTTAATCAATCCCCAATCGTCTAGTATCCCTTTCTCCCTTTTCTCAGAAAGAAAGCATTGAAAAAGAGGTAAATAAGATGAGTAGTAAAAACAAGAAATAAAACTCAATTGAGAGAAATTGAACAAATCAAGGACTAAATTGAAGAAAATTAAAAGTTTAATGGTGTGCACAAATCCGAAACCAAGGACCAAGATGAAAATGACACTAAATTTTAGTGTTGATGATTGAGTTTGGTGGGGTGAAATTGCATGAAATTAAGAGGTTGTGAGGTAATTACAGGTACAATTAAAAGCAATTGGAAAAATAAGGTCTAAAATAAAATATGTCATATCACAAATTAAAAACCCTAATTTCTAGGGGTTTAATCTAAAGAACATGTCGTTCACCAACTGTTCATCTTATTTCTTGGTAGTTTTGGATGATCAGGTTGGCACCTTCTAGGAGCTCATTGTGGAATTCTATACCTCCAAATAACACTAGGTTTTTTTATGCAAATAGAAGAAGAATATCCCCTCTACAATGTCATTTCCATAAAATTAGATGTTTACATTCAAATTCTTCCATTGAAGTCTCCAACATTTTATCCCTAATCAACCACCACTGCATTTTCAAATTCTAGATTGGTCAAGTTGGCACCTTTAAGCGAATGAAAATGGAGCTACACACTTATAATTAAAGTAAGGATGAATCCAAATGAAAGGTGTGCATCTCCTCTACTAAGTTCAGGTGATCTCCGATGATATTTACATCAGAGTTTCTTCGATGAAGCCTCGAAAGTAGCCAACTCAGTCAACCTTGATTAAGATACCAATTTGTGCAAAACCACCTAATCTTTTTATGTGTTCACACTTAAAAATTCTCAAAGAGTTTTTATCAAAGACCATAAATCTTTCATCTGAAATTGTAAGGTGAGAAATGCATTTGTCTAAAAAAAAAAAGAAAACCACATAGGCAAAACCATCATCCCTAAAAACCATTAAAAGGCAAAGGTTCCAACTGTTAACATTTATCTAAAGCTCGCTCATTGTGAACAAAATACTAAGCTTTGGTCAATCTTTGAGGGAATCCAAAAAATAAAAAAAACTTAGAAAACCCTATAAATATCTTTAGAAATCAAAGAGAGAAAGAGAGTGAGAATAGAGAAAAAAACATGAGGATATATTCAATAAAAATAGCCTATTTTGAAGGTTTAAAGACCTAACATAGAAAGTTCTAGCAAGCTTTTAAAAGAATAAAAAATGATAGGGATGGAAGGAAGGAAAAGAAAAGGGAAAAAATAGCACAGCATAACTGGTGCATTTTGACAACTCAATGCCTTCTTTTATAGTATCTATAATATAACCAAGTAAGCATCACATTCGTTCCTTATCAATATCCTTCTAGTCACTGTTGAAAATGATGCAATTTGGCACAACTTATCTCTCACCTCTAAATTGAATTTCTTTCTTTATCGGTACCTTAAATGCCATTTTCCTTTTAAAACAGTCCATAAAAGCACGATGCTTGGTTAACTAATGCATTCATAGTATAATATTAAAATCATATATCTCTAAAGATAGTAAGTCCACTTTCATATTATGACCTTTTATTTAATTTGTGCTTTAGCACACTTAGTTTACTAATAAATTTACAAGATATAAAAGAATGTGCGGCTCCTGGATCTAGTAAAGCATACATATTTTGAGAATTAGATATTATCATACTCGTCACCATATATAGCAAGGCCTTAAAATTCCTTTTAATTCACATTATAGACCTTTTCTTAGGTCCTCTCATTATGTATTCAGGGATGACGTTTACTAGCACTTGTTCCAAACTAAATGGGTCTCATTCGCTCTCTCTATGGTTTGTCAATAGCTACTGATTATTACTAACTTTGCATTGGGTTTTGATTCAAACAATCTCTTTTAAGGTATTTTTATTTTCCATACACATAACACCTACTCTCCAAGTGTTTACAATCTCTCTAGCGGTCCCTCTTATCTATAAAGAAATCATATTCCAGTTATTGATCTACAATCATCAAAATGTTCCTAGTTAGAAAAATTACACAATGGGAATAAAGACATTCCATGGGATATAGTCCTAGATGAACTTCTACATATGAGGCTAACTTCTACTAGCTCATGTTGTTTCTCTTTCAGAATTGCCTCTAAAAACTGTGTAACTTTTATTAGTTTTTAGACTATCACTAGCTTAAAAGTAATCAATTTGTTCTAATACCTCATGTTGTTCCTTTTTCAAAATTGCCTATAAACACTAGGTAACATTTACTAGCTCTTAGACTATTACTGGCCTAAAAGTAATCAATTTCTTCATGATCTCCTATCTAAAGTCATCTTTATTTTTTCTATCTAATGTGTTTTGTAGTCATTAAAGTAGAAGTGAAGATAAAAACTACCTGAACGCATATCTTATACTCTAATACCATCATGTTACTCTTCTTAAGAGCAAGAAACTCCTACTCCTTACTTTTTTGGTGTGCTAGGACTAGAATCTAGTCTTAAATTCTAGCAAGAAATCAATGCAATATAATATCTCTATAGTTCTTCTATGCCTAACAGTCACCAACAAAAAATTTACACTGTCTAAAAGTAATGATGTCATATAATTTACTCATATGCCTAAAGCATAGGAATCTAAATGAGGGACTCTTTTACCTATCGGATCCCGTGCCAGACTACTTTAGCATCTTCTTCCCTTATAAATGGAGCGCACCCCGTTTCCTTACCTGTACCACTTGCTACCCCTATGAAACTAGACACAACAACCCTTAAATATGTTTTAGGGATGCCAGATTATGTTGTGGCATTGGTGTTACTGGTGGCACCATAAACAAGAGGTTTACTAGATTGTCTTGCCATGTCGAAAGCAACTAATCATGCCCTCCCCACTAGTAATGATAAGAAAACACCTTTAGGTAATGACATACCTCTCCCTTAGATGATTTTAATGGTACAACTTATGAATAAAATGTTTTGTCCCTTAAGGGATCTTTCATATGATCCTCTCCCCTATCAATGAACTAATCTCTCCTTTGATTATATGGTCAATAGCCACACCGATTATAACACCCTGAGCCTCTTCATGTAATTTCTTTTTTTTTTAATTTATCATGTACGTGAAAGTTAAGGTACATCTTATATATATATATATATATATATATATATATATATATATATATATATATATATAATGGACAATGTGTCCCTCATACATAGGCATTTCCAATCAATAAACCAAATACAAGATTTACTTATGTATACCTATCAAACATGCCAAGGGTTTTCCACTTAAATTTTAAGGATTCATATAATTTTAACAAAATTTCAGCTAAATTACTTGTACATAGGGCCTTAACAAAAATTATATCCTGCAATTAATACTTGCACAACACAACCATAATCCAAAACTTATTCAATTTATACAATCAATGCTCATAGGCAACCTTAGACATGCAACCTATCAATTGCATCAATTCCAATTATTTAGCACATTAATACAGTAATAGAGTTTACATCATTTAATGAAATACATGAAATCATATGTATATATAATGACAATGAAACCTTGAATGATTAATAAGCTTGCATTTTACCTGTTTACAATTTCAATATATTAGACTTAAAATATATATCAATTTAACTACAAGTTATAAGAATAATAAAAACCCTATGCACTCTCAATCATAATATAATTGTTGTGGTGGTATGTATGATAAACCTAAAATACATATTAATAAGCCATGAATAAAAATATATAAATATACCTTACATAAATGTGTATGGTGTTAAACCTTAGCATAACACAACTACAATAGTTCCATTTCATTCCAATTATTTCTTTTTAACTTGTACTTCATCATTATGATTATAACAATTCCCTAACACAATTTTCACTACTATGGCCAACTCAACATCATATAATTAGTCCTTACCAGCATGACCAACTCACATTTATACCATTAGTCATTGCTAGTGCTACCAACTTTAATTTAACACATTTAGTCTCCACTAACATGGTTGGCTTTAACATATAACAATTAGTCTCCATCCAAATAACTTGCTTTAACATATCAATAATTATCCTATGTCTAAATGATCGACTTTAACATATAAATAATTAGGTTTTGTCCAAACAACAAACTTTAACATATATTAATTAGTCTCCTTCCTAACGATTGACTATGTTTTATTATGTATATAATTAATTTTCATTCAAACGGTCGATTATCTTTTAATATATAAATAATTAGTATCCGTCGAAATGACAAACTATCTTTTAACATATTTTATTTTCCTTTTATAATCCATCTCAAAACTCATTTCAGATGTATAAAGAAATTCTAACAATAACATATCTTTAAATAAAAAGGTTAGATGACAGGCAGCTACTTGGCTCTCCACTAGTATGAGCTCTCCTAATTGTTGGTCTAACCTCAGATGTCCCTCTTGACTTTCAAGGAAACATTCCTGGGTTTGACAGTGTATACTGGATTTTCTAAGCAACCTGGGTTCATGTTCTTCATGTTCATCTGAAGAACATTGTCTTGAGTGTTAGTTTTAGGTTTTGTTTTGATTTGATTTTAGTTTTTACAAGTTCATATATCATCATTAGTAAATAATCTAGAGTTTTCGTGCATCAATAACATGTTTTGTAGGTATTAATCATAGGGTTTTGGTTTTGAACCGAAACCCATTTTGACAAAAATCGTGATGTTTAAGTAATAATTGAAGCAAATGAATACTTGATTTTTTTATCTATGCTTGATTGTAAACAAAACATTGCCTTTTATTGCTTGAAATCTGGTTTATTTTGATGTTTACGTTGCTGGGTTTGAGTTTGAATGTTTCGGTTTAAATCTATGTTCTAGTTTAGTTCTAGGTTAAACATTGGTTTTTGATTTAGTTCATGGTAGAACTAGTGTTTTCTGGTCGACCCGTTCAGGTCAAAACCAAGTCAAATACTCAATGCTTTGTTTGGTTTGCCACTGTTTTGATAAAATAAATTTTGGTTTAAGGACATGTTTGACAAACATGTCCTTAGACTTGTTTTAACTGTTTTGTTTTGAATAAAAATATAGTTTTGTCAAACATGGTCCTAAAAACATTTCTTTTAAAAATTAAAAGAATGATTTTTTCTTGTTACATATGACTCGATCCTTATCAAAATTGCATTTTTATTTGTAAAAAGGAGAGAAATGTTTTTTTTAGCATGATTTTAGAAACATACTTGTGTTGATTTTCCTTAGCATCTTTTGAAATTTATAAACTTTTTGTAAAATTCCTTAAGGATTTGGTCAATATTTCAATAACTTTAAAATTTTAATTCATGAAAATTAATAGTCAACATCCTAGTATAAAAATTGGACCTATAAGTAGACTGATATTTAGAGTATCTACATAGACCCTTCTCATAAAAATTTATTTGGGCATACAAGTCCATAATAAATTCAAAGTGCCAAATTTATTAATGAGAATAAATCTTTATTCTGAGTTATAAACAAACTATCGGTTAGAAATTCATTGAAACCTTTAAACTATATTTAGACTATATAATAAAGCTTACATCATGTAAGATGTGTTAAGAATATTAATATCTTTCCTAACCTATAATCCGATCTTTATCGTTAAAATTTTAGATAAAACAAATCCACCTGGATCTTCAAATTACCCTAAACTAAACAATTAAATAACACTTTCTAGATTCCAACTTTCCGTCATGCCACCCACACACGTGCAACAAGAAATATGGCATGTAACAAGTTATTGCCTTATGTGAGTGTCTCGTTTCTCATTTTATATTCAAAATGTCCCTTTATTATTTTTATTTTTAATATAAATATGGTACATCACATTTTCGTTATCATTACGCCCCTTCTTTAGTTAGTGTTATTACTATCATTAAAAATTTACATGCGTCCTCACACTATAAAATTTCTTATGATGCAAGTTTTTCTTGTTTTGAAAATTTACTTTGCTCAATGTATTTTATTTTTCTTAAAATAAGTCCTTAAATTTTTTCTTAAATTAGCTTCTACATATCAAATCATATTCGGTCAACAAACAATTTTAATGGGTTTATACATAAGATATGAGTTAATTAGATTTAAATAAGTATATGCATTTAAAAGAATTAAAAATTTGTTTCATATAATATCATGTATTATTATTGAATCTTTTTATTTTATTTCATTTTTACCCTGATTTAAACCTAAGAAAATTGAAACAAAAGCAAAGCAAACAAATTCTCATAATAAATATGTGATATTATAGAAAACAATTATTAAAAATTATGTCTATTATAATATAATATGAGAAAAAAATCAAAATCAATGTAAAAATATGATATTATAGAAAACAAATTCTCATAATTATTTTTGCTCATTTATTTTAATTGATTTTTTTTTAATTTTATCGTTCAACATTGGATTGATTAGGAAATGAATTTCATAATTTGTTTAGGTTTATTTTCTATGATATTTCTTGGTTTCATGTCTTCGGTCACGAGTTTGATTAGTTAATCTAAGTTGACTTGAATTATTTTTTATTGTGTCCTTTTTTTAATTATTGTTTTTTTCATTTTCATACTTCAAACTGGGTTGATTAGAAATTAAGCTACTTGGATTGTGAGTTTAGTGGGTTAACCAAATTGACTCGAGTTGTTTTTTTTATCTTTTCTTTTAATTGACCTAGATCATGAATTTAGTATATTAACATTGGTTGACTTGGATCAAACTAATATATTATCGTTTCAATAATTTTTTTAAAATAAATATTGTTTCGAAATTTTTCTAGAGTTAAGCTATAATTTCACTAATTGTCTAGGTTTTCTTTTGATTCATTAAATTGATTAAGTCATATCAAGTTAATACTTGAATGGTTTAGATTTTCTTCTATTACAAAACACACAAGCAATTTTTAGAATTTTTTTATATTAAAAAAAGTTAATTAAACCGGCAAAATTGCACAAATGAATGATTAGGAATACCTAACCTAGAATGATGTTTTTGTAAGTCAACATTAAGAAATTAGAATGGCCAGAACGGGAAAAATAACAAAGATGATCATGTTTATATGCATTGACGAAATGATTAGATAGATATAGCCAGTGAAATAGTGAGTTGATAATCATTATGTTTTATTTATATATAATATATTTATTAGTGTGATCTAAAAATAATAAAACTTCATCTACCCAATATGCTAGCGTGACCTGTCAAGAGGATGGGAAATATTTATAAGGATTGTATTTACCTTCCATAATATTATTGCAGCAGACATCTTGGTGAATCGCAATGTAAAAAGAATAAAAATAGAAAAATAAATCGTCATTTAATTTTATAGTTAGTAAAAAATTCTAATTAGTTTTTTAAAAGTTTTAGATAAAATAATAGTTATATAATGTGTAACATAATAATTACTCTATATATTCTACTTAAAATAAATTGTATTATTGTCTATTTTTTATTCACAATAAATACTATAATGATCCAAAATAGTGATATGAAACTTGAAATTGATGACAAGACTTAATCCTCACTTTTTGAAATGTGAGTGTTGAACCCGAGAGGATGGTGGATAACAAACTAGGCTTTGGCTTATTTTTTTTTATTATTATTTTTTTTTTAGTTTAACGTGGGTGTTTGGGTCAGCTTGTGCGCACCTCGACTAATCCCACAGGCCCTGAAGTTAACGACCATGTAAGTCTCCAGTGGCCATCATATGAGCAACCACAGGGCTTGAACCTGAGACCATAGAGGGAGCAAATCTCTTGATCCCAAGCTCTTTCCACTGGGCCACCACCTAGAAGGTTTTTGGCTTATTTTTTTTGTTGGCTTATTTTTTTTGTTATGTTGTAGAATGGGTTTAAAGGCCATCATTCACACTCAATCGATCTTTATGGAGTATCGATCCCGTCCAAGTCTACTCACTATAATAGAGAGGAACATATCGTACCATAATAACAATAATATTTATACAAAAGTACCTATATAATTTGTATATATTTTGTTTAGAAAAATAGCGTTTTGAGATCATAAGGACACAAACCTTTTAAAGATTACACCATGCCGCGTCAATTCTTTTGGTAAAAACAAAACAATAATTTTTCTAGAAAACTAACAAAGTTTGATCATCTTGTGAATAAAACTCTTTTTAAGGATTATACCACTCATGGAATAACCATTTCATAAAACAAAAATCAAACCTTTTTTTACACATTTTAGGAGGAAAAAAAAAGGATTATACCACTCATGGAATAACCATTTCATAAAACAAAAATCAAACCTTTTTTTACACATTTTAGGAGGAAAAAAAGTTACATTCTTAGATGACAAAAATTCAAATTCTCAAAGATAGACCCCAACAACAAAAGTAGTTTGGGATATGATTGCAATTACCTACTTCAATAAAAATGACACATCTCATGTATATAGTATAAATAATCATGTAAATCAATTGAAATAGAAGGGTGGATCCTTAGGAATCTATTAAGCTTGTCAAAAGCACTTTTTTTAACATGACATGAAAAATACAACGTAAACTTGGGTTGTAAGATTGTAAATTCATAGGTAAATGTTTTTAACTAATTATATAGACAATTTCATCCAAGTTGTTCCACGTGTGTGAAAGGAGAGTGGGGGCTGAAGGAGTCGCCACCTAATTGTTTGGTTCAGAATAATTAGGGAATCCGGGTGTACTGGTTTTATCAGAGATTCGAGGGTAAGAGAGTAGTTATGGCTAAGAAATGTATTAACACCCCTACTATACCCTATCTGATGTAAGCTGCTTTGTGTGGTTTGATGTGGTTTAAAGGTTTAAGATTAAGATTTACTCGTATGAATAAATCCGGTGTTTAAGAATTTATTATGGACTTGTGTACCCTAATAAATTCTTAGGAAAAAAAGGTTTTTTGTAATTTGTGTATTATGGTGAAAAACTCCTAATTAAAATTGGTAAATATTTAGGATAACTCTGAGAATTTTCTGATGAACTCCTGATATTTCAAATATCAACCTCACTTGTAGGTCTAGCGTTCTATACCCAGATTTTTAACCATTAGTTGTCATGAATTAAAAAAGGTGATTTATTAAAATACTGGCCAAATTATCATGAATTTAATAAATTGATTATTAAATCCTAAAATGCATGTCAAAACACACACACACACGTATCTATTTTCGTATGAAGATACTAAACAATATGTTTTTTTATATTTTTTTTGAGAGATTTAGCCGTATGCAATACACAAACTAATTTTTTTTTTATTTGTAGGTTTCTTGAAAATAAAAAACAATCCTGAGAGTTTAAAAGGAGTTTTCTAAAACACATCTTAAAACCCAAAAAAACTAAACAAAAGAAAAGAAAATTTTGATTTTATATATTTTTTTTCATTTTTATTTATCCTTTATTATTTATTTTATTATTTCAGTCAGGTCGGGCAGACTCGGCCAGGTTGAAATGGCCGGGTTGACCCGATCGAGTCAACTTAAAAAAAATCGATGAATAGAAAAGCAACCAAAACAGATCAAAAGTGGCAAAAACACAAAAACTTAAAAAAAATCAATCAAATTAGATCAAAATAGTAAAGATAAAACAAAATAGATAAATGTTCTGTCTCCTCACAAAATGTAATTCTCAATCTAGAGCAGATTTCGAATAAAGGAATGGATGTTTTTGTTCATAATCCTCCACAAATAAATAATCAAGAGTTCATTTGTTCTAATGATCATCAAAATCACGTTATTTTTGCCAAAATAAGTTTTGGTTCGAAACAGAAACCCTAGAATTTAAGTCTATTAAAAGTTGTTATTGATGCAAAAAGAACTCTTAGATTACTTATCAACGATGATGGGCAAACCTATGGGAATCAGAAACAAAACCAAACAAGCTTTGAAACTAGCACCCAAGGAAGATTCAACAAATGAATCTGCCTAAAACCCATAAAAAAGCAAACCAGAAACCCTAGAGGGCAGATGCACCCAGAATAGCTTTTTTTGGCCTCTAAAACATATCTTTCTTATCCCAACAGACCATATTAGTAGTGAGGAACATTATTATAGCCAAAGAAACAACAAAACAACACAAAAACTAAAAAAAGCATTGATTTTCAATATTAAATGCTACCAACTCAAAATAGCAATCAATATTTAATAGAATGAGCTTTAAAATCTGATCATTTTCACTTCAAAAGGTCGAACCAACTACTTAGAATTAGTGGCTATCCTTTTATTAATAAAAAGGGCCCCTTCTCCTTTGCCGCCACCTTTGACATCCATTAAACCAAGGTTTCATGCAATGAAATGGTAGAAAAACAAGCAAGAGCATATCAAGGCATTCAAGACTTCATATTGAACATAAAAGAAGGATCCAGCAAGCCTCGTAGAGTCTATTTTCTAGGTTTGAATGTGTATACCTTTTTAGCTTTGAAAATCCAAATCTGAATTGATTCTTGGTGTTGCCTGCCTTTCTTCTTGTTTTCAGACCTCCTAAACCAGAGTTAAAGCTTCAAAAACTTTCTAGATAGGATTCTTGCACCTTAGCCTAAGTTTCTCTTTTATTCTTTTCTTTCACCTCTTTCCCTATGTTTTTCTCTGTTTTTCCTCCTTCCCTCTATGTTATTCGAGCCCTTATTTTATAAGCAAATTTAGGTCTTCTAGATGGGTTGGCTAAGGTTCTAATAGGCTAAAACCTAGTTGGTTTTGCCATGGAACTACTGGTTTTTGGTGTAGGTGGTTTTGTAGGGTATCAAAAGAGAGACACTATATTTTGTGGATGGTTTCAATACCAGTAAGGCAAAAATATACAAGACTTATCACGAGTCAGGAAGAGATATAAATGGTTATGGAACCTTTGATTAGGGCATACATCATCTAACTATTTAAAGCATTTATTTTCTAGTTTGTTTTTTGTTGAAAGATTCAGACTTTAAATGTGATACAGTATTCTTTAGGTTTTAATACAAGTAATATACCATTTTACTTGATTCAGTTTGATGTTCGAGGACCCTCACCAATCCACACTTTTTTTCTTGGATTTATTGCCTGTATACTTTTATGATTGAATGTACATACATGAGCTTACTTTATTTGTTGAGAAATAAACTTGAAGAATTTAGTAGTTTCAAGATTTTTCATACAACGGATCAAAATTAATTTGCAACTAATGTTCAAATTATTCACATTAATAATGTAAGAGAGTATGATAACTATGAATTTCACAAGTACTTTTAGACAAATACTTTCCTTCATAAAACATCTTGTATTCAAACACCTTAGCAGCATGGAATTATAGAAAGAAAGAACAAACATATCTATGAAACATCTAGAGCATGCCTTATCAAAGATCATATGTTATGCTATTACTAGAATGAAGCAATAGTCATAACGATACAATCTATCTTAATATATACTCATTATATTTTGTTTTTGTGATGTTTTTGTTTATATTCATAAAAATCAATGTATAAAATTTGATCCATGTGTTGTTCTTTATAGTTTTTTTAGGTATGTAACAATCCAACTATAGGTTGAAGATACTTGAAATATCTTCAAGAATACCAAAAAGATAATCTCCTAATAATATTCTTGAGTTAAAACAATCCACTTCACCTATCAATAAAATAGATACTTCTACCGGATATAGATTACCTTTCAAATATAATAATGAGAAACCACCAAATTAATATTCTTAAAGGTATATGGCAGAAAAATAAAAGTTTACAATTGTCATGTCATTATAGAAGCTATTAGAACAATTTTAAGCTTTTGTACACTTGTTGTCATCTATATAGGTTCCTAAAAAGCTACAAGAAGATCTATTGAAACCAGAATGGACTAAAGCAATAATGGTAGAAATGGAGGCATTATAGAAAAATCAAATGTAGATTTTTATTCCCCTACCCATGGGGAAAAGAAAACCTCTAAGTTGCAAATATGTTCAAACACTCGTGATAAAAGAGTATACTCAAACATATGACATAAAATACTAAAAGAAGTTATCTCTAATTGTGAAATTGAATACAATTAGGGTTTTGATATCTTTAGCAGTAAATTTGGATTACCAATTACATCAGTTCAATGTCAAAAACACTTTACTCTATGGAGATAGAAAAACAAGTTTATATGTACATTCCACCTTGATGCACTACAGGCTCACAAATTAGATTAATGTATAAGTTGCAAAAAGTTATGTATAGGTTCAAAAAATCACCTTGTGCATAGTTTAGACACTTTAGTTCAACTATAAAGAAACATGGATTCAAACAAAGCAATTTAGATCATACCTTGTTTCTCAAATAGGAAAGGGAAGGTAATGACCTTGATAATTCATGTTGATGATATGATAATTATAGTCAACGATATAAAGATATTTTGAGAATAATAAAAAACGGCAACTAAATTCGAATTAAATAATCTTAGGAGATTGAAACATTTTCTAGGCATTGAGGTAACTGGATTACTAAGAGGTATCTTCCTATTATAAAGAATGTATATGGTGGACTTAGTTTCAAAAATAGGTGTTAGATTGTAAACTAGTTGACACTCCAATCATATAAATTATATTCTTAAAGAATACCCATATCAAGTTTTCACTAATAAAGAAAGGCATTAAAAATTAATTAGAAACCGATGTACTTATCTCATGCATTTTTGGACATAGCTTATACTATAAGCCTGATGAGTTAGTTTATAGATAATTCAAGTGAAAGAACATACAAACAAATAGATTAGATTCTCTGATACTTGAAATCGACACTTGTTAAAAGGCTTGTGTTATAAAAAAAACAAGCACTTGAACATTGATGGATATATAGATGTAAATTAGGAAGGAAGCATCACTTGAGATTTACATCGAGTTATTTCATCTTTATAGGAAATGACCTAATTACATGGAGAAGTAAGAAGTAAATAATAGTAGCATTATCTAGTACAAAAGTTGAGTTCAAAAAAATGACCAAGAGATTTTGTGAGCTCTTATAGTTGAAGGAGGTATTCATGAAAATTAGTTAAACACCAAATGATAGGATGTGACTTTTTTACAACAAGAATGCATACATAGAATTAGCTTATAATCTAGTTCAATATGACCATATAAAACATGTTGCGGTGAATCGACATTTCATTAAGGAAAAACTTCAAGTTAAGATAATCCAGTTCTCAATTGTAAAATTTGAAAACCAATTAGCTAGCATATAAATTAACAATTAAAGACAGTCTATACTAAAATCCTCTAAAACTCACTTTACAAGTTGGATATTGAATATTAAAGATAACTATGCATCAATTTAAGGAAGAGGAATTAATTGGAGAATATTTATAGGGATTGTATTTACTATAAATAAAACTCCATGATACATGGGTCAGCCCTAATCCTAGCTTTATATTAGTACATAATAGTTAAAAATACTATTCTGTAATATATACCACCCTTTGAATCAATATAAACATGAGAAATAATTATATCATATACTCTTTACATTAGTTTCTCCTTTGTAGGAGAAGTTAGTGAGGTCTCATTCAACGGTCCAAGATCATGCGAACAGGTCATATGTAAAGAAAAGATGTATTAAAAGTTGTCAATGGAACTATGACATGCAACCTTATCAACAACACACAAACATATATAATTTCCACTTGATGAAATTAGGACAAGTAAACATGAGATTTTGCTATAATGTCTAGAATTAATTATAGTACTGTGCATAAGAATATGCTCTCTCAATTCATGCATGACATAAGAACTAACCTAGAATGATATTCTTGATGATGTCAGTCAAAATATATATATATATATATATATATATATAAAGGGACAAAGTTAACTTTGTGCCCTATTTTTTTTTTTAATATTGGAAGTGGGATACGTTTCCTGATTGATGATGTCTATTGGGCTGATGCATTTCCATAATCCAACTGCGATTTTGCTTAATCAATTAATTAATCTTTCACAAAATCCACTCTAAAATGTTCCTCATTAAATGCCCTAAAAACCTAAGCAAATAGCCTGATTTTTTTTTAACAATAAGTCAGACTATGAGACTACTAATATATGAAGCATTAATTGATTAGATGTGAGAAAGAAAAGCAAATGTGTGTGTATGTGTTGATATTCTTTTATGTATTTCCAAACAGTAGCTCCATTTGATACTGTAGTTTGAGTGTTTTTAAAAATGTATTTAGATTGAAAAATATATTTTTTTTCTTTTTTTAATAGTTTCAATATAAGAGGTTATCAAAATTACTAGTAAATATTTGGAAAGAAAAATCAACTTGGTGTTTTCCATGTCAAAATACTTTGAAAAACTACTTCCAATAATATTATTATTCACATTTTATAGTATTTTACAGGAACCCATGCTGGAAAGGATGGTGAATGCTAGAAAACTACTCCACTTTGTAAAATGGAAAAAGATTACATGTGAAATGATTCAATATAAACATTAATTATTCTAATCTTATGTTTACTAGCTTATGGTCATGTCAAGTATGAGATATATTGAAAAGACATACAACAAGAAGTTGGCTTTACTTTATGTCATTGGATCTTCAGTTAATAAGGTCTTATGATGTATAATGCATATATATCAAGCTTTTAATTCACATTTTCTTGAACCACAGAAGAATCAAGCATTCAAGCAAGGCAGTGGGGGACATATTCACTTATCAATCATGAATGTTTTCAGTTGGTTTCGGGCACTATATAAATGTGCATTCGGAGACATCTTCATGAAAGAACATGAAATAAGATAGATAATTTAATCATGTTAGGTTTTGTGGTGATGATTTTACTGTTCATATAGCACTCTTTGTCTACTTCAGGCTAGCAAGCACTTAAGACCAATATAAACACAAAAGGAAAACATGAAAGATTATTGGAAAATTAGGATCCATGAAAATATATAACATGCATTCTTAATCAAAATTCTTACATCATTGCTTATATGTGTATGTTTAATTATTCCATTTGCATATATATGGTGATACGAGATGGGAATAGTTCTGGCCATGTCTTTTCGAATGCTCTAAGTGTTATAGCAATGTGTCAAATTTATGATTAAAAAAATGTGTCACATTTAGAAAATAATATTAGGTAATTAAACACGAGTTCTGATAAATCATAATACACTTACACTTAAGACAACACACATTTCTAAAACGTAAGAATGATTTGTGATTTAATATGTTGGATGTATCTATGAGTGGTAAAAATAATTGTTAAATCTAGCCTGATCTAAATAGGTTGATCTGGAGTTTAAACCAGGCTAGATTTAACATTAAACACATAGTTGTTAACCTCAGCCCGAGAATTGACCCGACCAAGAGGTCGGGTACTAAGTTATATGGGTTAACCTAGGGAACCTAGGAAAAAAAAAATATATGTTTGAGGTTTTAATATTCAACATGAAAAAGTTTTGAAATAATACATGTAGATTTAAGCTATATATATAAAAAAATGTGAATTGTAGTATAATTATCTCAAATTAAAAAGTTAATAAATAATTCATGTGGATATAAACTATAAAAAGAAAAGTGAAGTATAGTATACTTATCCCACATAAAAAAAAACTTAAGAAATAATCCATGTGGATGTAGGCTATATATAGTTATTTAATATCAAAAAAATTAAGAAACAATCTATATTGATGTAGCCATACATAGTTATCCCACATCAAAAAATCCAAAAACAATACATGTGGATGGAGGCTATAAAAATAATAATATGAATTGTATTATAGTTATCCCACAATGAAAAAATAAGAAACAATGTAAGCTATAAAAAGGATATGTGAGACTAAATATTCATAAATTAACTTTATATTTTTTGAATTTATTTAAAAAATAAAAAAAATTGTTAAAACAAAATTAGGTATCACCCTTACACCAAGTCACCCGGGTTTTAGGTTAACCTGATGAGTTGACCAGGTTTTTCCATACCAATTGTAAGCTTGGTTTTTTTTTATTTAAAACCAAGCCAAGGCCCTAGGTCACTCAAGTCCCAAGTTAACCTGCAAGGCCCGGTCAGGTTTTATCATTATGATTAAACCAATCAAATATTTACCTTGTTAGATCTAATCAATCGAGTTATATATGGAAGACTTGATCGATGTGGCCTAACTCAATTCAAAATCAATCAAGTCAATTCTTTAATACCAAAAAACAATTCAAAATGACATAATTTTTTGTTATTCATTAAAAAACACAAAGTGGGTTGATTTGGTGACCCGAGCCTTTCACCAAGTCAAACCAAGGGTAAAATTTGACATGGTAAATATTTCATATTGAAAAGAAATAGAAAACTTAAGGTGCTTATATATAATATGAATCCTTTACAAACATAAGGTGCTTATATATAATATGGATCCATTATTATATACGTAGCTTGAATGTAGATACAAGCACTCACATGTCTTCTCAAACACTGGTAGCTCTTTAACAAATTAGTATCAAAGTTGATGATTCGGTTTGTGATGAGACATTTTTAAAAAAAACCTCCCACATTTAAAGACCATCACACAAAAGCCATAACCCAAAATTGGGTTATGTTTTCTCCACGCCCAATCTTGTATTGGGCCAGAGTACGCTCGTGCCCAAATTTAAGTTGAACCACGATGCGTCCATGCCCAACTCCTCTTAAATTTAGCCAACAATTGAACCCAACTACACTTAGGTTTAGCGTACAGTTGAACCTAACTCGTATTGGGTTCAGCATACTACTGAACATGAATACATCTAAGTTCAATGTACAAGTTGAAACCACATACACATGGGTTCAGCGTATAATTGAACCCAATTCCTCTTGGGTTTAGCGTAATGCTGAACCTAACTCCTATTGGGTTCGGTGTACTGCTGAACCCAAATACAATTAGGCTCAACGTACAATTGAACCCATTTCCTCTTGAGTTCAGCGTAACGCTGAACCCAACTCCTATTAGGTTCGGCATACTTTTGAACCCAAATACACTTAGGTTCGTGTATAGTTGAAAAGTGACCCCATTATAAGCCTCCTCTACTCTGGGCCTAGGCTAGTGATTAGGATACCCATCACATCCCATTAATTACGAACAAGCAGTTCATGCTTATATTAATGAGATGTGATGGCATCAATAGTAGATTAATATTATTTTACCATTACAAGATTACATCTCTATCCCTCGTGTCATATGAAGCAAGTTAAGACAAGTAATATAAAAGAAAGCTTGAGTACACAAAAAGAAGGTTCAAAATCTTATGCTCTTAGACATAAACACATTCCTTCTCTTCTTCCGTTACATCTACATCTTCTTCTCTATCTTTATAAAAGCTTATTAATACCTTCAATAATGTTTTTCTATCATACAAAATACCTCGTACAAACTTGATCTTCAGAGGGTCACCTAATAATACCCCCACAAGGGTCTCTAAGGGACTTTGTGCAGGTATTCATTCAAGAGAAGATTTACAACCCCTGAAGATATCTATTAAATAGGAAACCAATATAGTTTGAAAGTAAAGGTCATAGAACACACTGTGAATGATGCAAGGGTCTTTAGGAATAATTCATTCCAGAATATTCCCCGTGATTTTTGTAGCCTCATCAGTTTGGAATGAGTGAAAATTATGGTTAGGCTTTTATGACTTTGTCTACTTCCTCATAGTTAAGCAAAAAGAGCTAGGCTTTAAGCTTTTAGATGTTTCAATCAAATTGTTAAATATTTTTGTTAGAAGAGGAGTTATGTTATAATAGAAAAGACTCACATGAGAAGGGAAGATTTGTTGGGTGCACACGGTGAGTTGTAAATATCCCACATTGCAAATGAATAAAAATTGTAAGGTAATTATATATAAGATGGATTTATAACCCATTAGTTTAGACTTTTAGATCGAAGGTGTATCCATTATTATATATTAAGTATTTATGCACACTGGTTCAATAAATACAAAAAGATTTGTTTCTCCTTGAACATGAATATCTCCCTAACACAATATATATAACTTGGTCATACAATGAATAATATACAATATTAAAAAAAAACAAATATAAGCAATTTTATTATATAATTAATTATAATACATGTAAAATAATTAATATAAAATCATTCTTGAAGTTTTAGCTTAATTGATTAGATTAAGATGATTTATAATATAATATTGGAGCTTTAATAACCAAGCAATCATAAACTCAAATCTAATCATCTTCATTTTTTTTCTAATTAAATGAATATAATTAAGTAATTATTTTTTAAATCTTAAAAAGTAGTTTAAAACTTTGCACTAACAAAAGCATGTTGTTATCCCCTAGTCTTGCTCACGTGGCAAGGGTGTAGTCTTGCTCTAGTGGCAAGACTATGTTAGCTATTTTAGATTGTTACGTAATGGAAGCATGTTTTGAGAATCTGTCGCTTTTGGAGGATGAAGATAAGGAACTTGTTCTGGAGGTTAAAGATTCAATCTCAGAGATATAATCACTCAATCTATGTTTAGTAGGTCATTTTCTCATAGATAGAGGGATTAATTTCAATGCCATGAAAAACAAGGTGGAAAGCTTATGATGTCCTGGGAAAGGGATGTCCATCAGGGAATTAATGTTGGCAAGTAGATATGAACAGAGTTCTTGATGGGGCTCCATGGATGTTTGATAACCAATTATTGCTCTTGTATTATTTGAAAAAGGGTGAAGTCTCGAGCCAACTGGCGATTAATAATGTTGAATTATAGGTCCATATTCATGATCTACCAATAGGCTGCATGTCTATGGCTATTGGACAATAATTGGGGAATTTTATTGACATGTTTTTGGATTATGACTAGAATAATAACAGTGGAATATAGAGTAACTTTATGCGAATTCGAGTCCGTGTTGATACCAGCAGCCTTTTAAGAGATGGAAGAGAATCTATAAAGATGAGTGGTATTAGTCTATGATACAATTCAAATATGAACGTTCGCTTACTTTTTGTTTCATTTATGGCATACTAATAGGTTATGTGAAAAATTATTTCAACTACATGAGGGGGAAGTTAAAAAAAAATAGGGATCGTGGTTAAGGGCAACTCCAAGTAGATCTTTTGGTGAAGATGGTGGTCGATGGTTGAGGGATTCAATCAGTCAGTAGGTTAAGGGAAGTTCTGATTCCCATACATTACAATCACAAGGTCATGAAATGGCTGAACATTATGGGACTGTTACAAGGGTTTATTCATGATAATAGGGGAGAAAGTCTGATGTGGGAGCTATAGGGGATATGGTTATTACTCCAACAATTTATGAGCAATTTATGGACCCTAATGTGAATCAGGATGCTAGTCTTGAGCCAGATGATTTAGGCTTACAACTGGTGAAGGATAGAAAGAAGAGAAGATTTGGCTCTAAAATACATATTTCTAGCTCTAAGGTCTTCGAAAGAGACTACATAAATGATGGACCGACTTTCTCCACTATGGAGACTGAAAGCTCATCTGCTAAAAATTTATAAAATGCATATCTTGACAATCAGGCCTGTCATGAGCTATGAATTATATCAAGTGGAATTGTTATGGGCTTAGTAACCCACAAGCAGGCCAAGCTCTTAAAAAGTGTGTTAATTCAAAATGGTCAAATGTGGTGTTCTTGTCCGAAACACTTGTTGAGTGTAGTAGAATTGAAGTAGTTAAGAGGGAACTTAATTTTGACAATTGTTTTGCAGTGAATAGGTATGGTAGGGGAGATGGCTTAACTATTTTTTGGAGGACATCATGCTTAATTTCAATGATAGGTTACTCTCCAAATCACATTGATCTGGAAGAAACGGAGGTTAGTGGTTTTAAATGGAGACCAAATTCTATGGGTATCTAGAGTGTAATAAATGTAGAGAATCATGAGATCTTTTTAGGGTGTTGTGTCATAGATCAAACCTGTATTGATTTTGTCTTGGAGACTTTAATGACATGTTTATAGTTGATGAAAAAAAAATTACTCAAAAAAGATATGAGGTGGTTCACTATTCATATGAACTATGTTTCTATCTCAATTGTTTTTTTTTTCATCTTTTTTTTTATTGAATCATTTTGTTTTTCATTTAACAATTATAGTTTGATTTTGCAAAATTAATCATTGTTAAATTATGAAATGATATTCAAAATTGTGAACACATAAGACAATGCAACATGAAAAAAAAATATCAAAACAATAATGAAAATGCAACATAGAAAAAAAAAAACTCAATCATAGGGAAAAAAAATTAATGTTAAGTGTGAAATGAAAAAAAAATTGACTTCTAAACTGAGTTTGAGAAATCTATACAACTTCACATTATATTTCTTCACCAAATTGTCCTTTATGATTATCCAAATTCTAAAACATATAAAAAGATCCCAAATACATTTACCTTAGTAAACATGAACGATCCTCGCCAAACCAGCTTAAATAATCATGTACTGATTTACTAATCCATGTTCCACTATGAGTGAAACCAAAATATTTTGATTATATATTAAAAAAAGTTCAAATCAAAAAAATTTAGTATTGTTATTAAATCTATTTCTGACTTCTTATTGATTTAAATTTAAAATTAAATTGTATAAGAGTTATCACGAGGTGATTCAATTGAATTAATGGGTTCAAAGATAATTTAGATAACTGGTAAAAATTGTTGTTTGATTTTAAAAAAATTTCATGACATTGTTTTTTTTTTAATATTGATATGGTGATTTAATGGATCAACATAAGTTTCACGGCTTAACCTGCAAACACATGACCAAGTAATGGACTTCATTGGTTTTAAAAACATTTTTTAAACTTTTTTCTTCACTTTTATATGGTAACAAAAATAAACACTTGTAAAATTAAACATCAACTAAATATCAAGATATTTGTTTAAGAATATAATAATTTTATAAAATACATGCCATACCATAAAAATGTAAATATCGGGGGGGTGTTATCACTTATTGAACTTTGTATATATACACTGAACTTTGAACACCAGTCTCAAAGATTTTTGGTAACCTAAAACTAGAAGAATATATAAACTACGCGCGCACTTGTATGGGAGAAGCACATTGCTTCGGACATAACGGGTGGGGTGTATGAAAGGACGTCTATAGAGAGAGGGACATTAAGCAAAACAAAGCACTAAATTTAGCAAAAGAAAAGGCCAGCAACGTCAGTTTTGTCTTCATTTTCAACAAAGAGTGCTGCTGAGAGAGGTGAGGGGCTAACATGTTGACGTCTGTCTCCCACTAACTTGTGTTGGGTCGGCCGTTTCCAAGACAATACTTTGTGGCTTTGTCACGTCCGTATTAGGATTGCTCTGCCCCCTCTCTCTCACTTTACTTACCATCACTTCACTTCAAAGCTTATATTGTTAAGGGGGGAGGAAAAAAAAAGAGAGTACTTGAGGAAGAAGAAGAAATGGCAGCACAACGAAAGCATGCGTGTCAGTGAGCATGTTTTATTCCCAGCTGCAATATCTACATGAATAAAAAACAGGAATAAAAATTAAGAGGACCACAAATCACAAATGTGACCTTTGCATTTTTTTAAACAAAGTTTTGGTTCTCTGTACGTTGGATTCACCAACCTCTGCAATCTTTTGAAGTTGAAAAGGTAAGAATCTCTACATGCACGTGAAAAGTGAATTGATTTGAATCAAGAATCATTTGTTTTTCTTTACAGTTTAATACTAGATAGGTTGCCCTCCCTGTATCGCAGGCCACCTTTAGACATGTAAATGAATTTTTGAAAGAGCTAGCTAGCAGGAGATAGCTACACAAAGCTATAATTTTTGTTCAAGTAGTTGATCAAACAGGATTTACAGAACATGAAGATGCTTCTAGCAGGAAAAAGCAATGTAAAAGAGCTCATAATTTATACAGAGTGAAAAATGCAGAGAGGGCTGGCCCATTTTTTCTACAGATGTGAAGTCTGATCATGCTGTCCACATCTTCAAGCAATGCATTAGAAAAGGGTTCAAGTGAGTGATCATGCTGTCCCATAACGTAGCAAATAAATGATGCATACGTTACATGCAAATGTGATATAATTCAGCCTTGGGTTATATTCGGCCTCACCCTAATGAGGATGGTTTGGGCCAAAACACATCAGTTCAAGTTAGGCTTGGATGATGGCAGCAGGGCATGTATGAGTGTCGGTTATGGGCCTTAATTTTGGGTTTGGAAAGCATTGGGTCTTAGTTTGGCAAGGCACTACCACAACTTTTAGATTCACCAACGTAATTTTCTCTCAGTATATATGCTCCCAGTTTGTCGGTAAGACTTTTATCAATGGGCTCACAAAAAGAAATGCTTTATTGAAAAAACTCTTGCCGATAATTTATGGTATGTTGGTGAGTCCGTTGGTAATAATTTTATCGATAGATTTATTGACATCAAAAGCGCAACAAAAAATAATTTACCCGTTTTATTTTGTTGGTATTTTCATCAATGATATAACATATCACCGACAGAAAAACTTTATATAATTATATCGATGATTGTTTTTTTCTAACAGTATTTCACTAGGTGAATTTAAAGTATAATTAACAAACAGACCATCTGTAATGTCGTTGGTGATTAAATAGTGGCATTTGCAATAATTTTTTGTCAACTCTCTAAAATATACTGACGGACTAAGCCCGTCAATAACCCTGTCAGTAATAATTTAAAAATATATATTTTAAAAATCTATTAAACTGAAGTAGAAAGTAATTAAAATCAAATAGATTAATTTAAAAATCAAATATTTATTACAAATTTAAACATTTATAAATTAAAATACAATTAATCTATAATAGAGGCGTTGGAGGAGGAGGTGGTGGTGATTTTTTGCTAGGATTGTCATGATGTGCACGACATCGAATGACGAAACTGCCTCCTAAAATAAAAGGGGGTTTGGGTTTAATCATAAAGTTATGATTAAAAGGTATAGGATTCACCACATAGTATTATGGTCACTAGAAAACCTAATAGTCTACGAGAGTTTGGGTAAAGGGACTAGTTATGCAAGATAAAAACGTATCACCCCTAGTACACCCTACCTAAGGTAAGTGACATTGTTGATTGCTTGTTTTTTATTCTAGATCATTTTTCTATTTGTTGGTCTCATCTAAAGTTCAAGGCAGATCTTTCTTCGTGAGGAAGTCTCCACCATATTGGATTAAATCCTAACCGTTCTAAGTCTCAAATTTAGCATCGCATTTATTTTTTATTTTGTATCTTTAATACTTGAGAGTATAGTGTAATTTTATACCCCTATATATTAAAGTCTACAGCTAAATCTTAATACTTCAAATAACAAACTAATTGTTATACGATTTTTGGTATTTTGGCCACACCCTAATGGATAATCATAAACTCGGTTACAATACCTATTTTGCATTTGTAAAAACATGATTTTATTCTTTTAAAAAAAGTTGTTTAAAAAACCTTTAGGATTTTGTCATATGCATAAAAACAAAATATTTTTTTTGTTTTTGAAACGAAAGTTTATTTTATAAATTTATTATTATTTGTTTTGAAATTTTGAAGAAAAATCAGATATTTTTTATATCGGGTCTGTATCTTACAGCGTAAATCTACATCCTGATACTAGACAAAATTATTGAAAAAACATGTGATTGACCTATAAATAACTTTAAAATGATCCTTGAAATTTTTTATTTTTTTATTTTTTTATGTGTTGCTCAGGCCCAAAGCCCAAGCCCAAGCCCAGCCCAGTCGAGTTGGGTCGGGACGAATAAAGGCCTGACAATCCTTTTTTTTTTAGAATGATCTAAACCTAGCCCACCCATATGGCTGGGCTAAAATGGTTCCTACCTATCTTTTTCTCTGCTAGCAGCAATTACAAGACGTGAATTAATTCACGTCTTGCATGCGAATAAGGGAAGAAATTGCAAATGGAAGGGGCGGTTACTTAGCGCAGGGGAGAAGCGTCGTTGCTGGTCTATTGGCGTGGTTGAGGTGCTGCTGGAGTTGCTCACGATGTCGTTGTTGGAGGTTATTGTGTAGAGAGAAGAAGAAGCCTGCGGTGGCACTGTTGTTCATCCAAAGAATACAGGTGCCTCCTATACTTTAGGGTGTGCCACATGCATCTCAATAACCTTTTTTTTAATAATATTTTACATTTTAAAAATACAGGTGAGGTGAAGAGAATGAGTTGGTGAAGGAGATGCACATTTGTTAGTGGAGGAGACTGGTGTTGGTGACGGTGTAGAGGCCCAAAGTTGCGGCGAAGAGAAAGAAGAATAAGGTTGGCAAATGAAAATGTAAAAAAAAAAAAGGTTTTTCGCTCACTTTTTACTCTCTTTTCTTGCTCTCTAATGGTTGAAATTCACTCATATTTATAGGGGTGGAAAAGACAAATTTTAATCCCTGATTTAAACAGAAAAGATCTTAACCATTTGCTCAAAATCATTATCTTGAGCTGAAAAAATTTGGTTGTATCACCACTGAGCCAAATAAAGAATTGTTGGCTGCCCTCTCTTTGCAAGTCAATATCCAACAATGTCTTCCATTTTGCTATAGGATGTAAATTAAGGAGGTCTATACTTAACAATTGATGAGCTTTGTGCCTCCACGCAAATTTCAACAAGTCACTTTGAAGACTTATTGTTAGGTGTAACCTCATATAATTTGCTATTAAAGAGAAGAAAAAGAAAAAAAATGAATTTATCCTTAGAAAAAGAACATATAGCTTTTCTCTTAAATTGGATATATACATGCCATTAGTTTAATGCCATAAAAAGGTGAAAATCACCATTAATAGAAAATATTTATGGAATTTTATGGTAATATTATCATCGGAGAAATTGTTGAAAACCTCATTGTTGAAAACCTCCTTTCTTGATTTTTGTTTTAGGAGGTTTATAAAAACCCTCTTAGCCATTACTAGTGGGAGTGATATATCCATGTCCTCTCTCAAATCACCAAGAACAAGATTGCGGTGGGCATTACTATTTTTAGAGCATGGTTATGATTATTTTTCAAAGTATTTTTCACTCGAAAATACATCAAAATAATATTTTTTTTATTTTAAAAAAATTATTTTTGACCTTAACATATCAAAATAATTTGAAAAAACTAAAAAAATATTAATTTGAAGCAAAAAAAAAATCAAATCAAATCAAATTTTTTAAAAATGCTTTTGAAACACAAAAACAAACAGGGTGTAAAGAGTGATACTATAATTTGTTATTAAAAAAAACATTTTACTATTTTTAACATCATTCTCAATTTTATATTCCAAAAACAAAAATAAGAAGTGAAAGTTCAGTATTTTGTTAAAAATTTTATGTTCTTAATTGTTCACATAGAATTTCCATCCCAATTATGAAACTTCATAGATCACTAGAGAAGATTTTACCTTTTTTTTTTTCATAATTCCATTATAATAAGTTTACGTATTTTTGCACAGAAAAGGGCAATCTTAAATTTAACTTTTGTTTTTGTAAATCCAAAATTCGTGTAAAGAGTAGAATTACTAATCTTCTTGAGATTTTAAATTCTTAACAATATTTAAATTAAATATTATATAAACAAAATTTCAGAATTGAAAGCATGCACGTGACAGTGAACATGTTTTATTCCTAGCCTGGATTCCCAACAGCAATATCTAAAGTTCGAACACGAATAAAAATTAAGAGGACCACAAATCACAAATGTGACCTCTGCAATTTTTTAAACGAAGTTTTGGTTTTCTGTGCATTTTATTCCCTTAGACGTAATTTGGGAATGTGGCTTTTTATAAAAATTTTATTTTTATAAAAAAAAAAATAATTTTTATATTTTTAAATTATTTTGATGTACCATGTTAAAAATAATTTTAAAAAATAAAATAAAAATATTATTTTAATATATTTCTAAATAAAAAATATTTAAAAAAATAATTACTATTACACTTCTAAAAACTAATCATGTGGCTATCTATTCAAAATGATACAAAAGCACGTGAAAAGTTAATAGATTTGAATCAAGAATCATTTGTTTTTCTTTACAGTTTAATATATACTATACTTGAAGCTTGCAACCTTCATTATTTTTATAAAAAAATCATTTAAATATGTATTAATTTTTTTATTAATTTGAGTATCTAGGTCGGCTTGCGTATACTTCAACTAATTCTATAGGTCCTGAAGTTAATGATCATGTAAGTCTCCAGTGGCTTTAAGATTTGTAGAACTCGAATTGCTGACCTCTATAAAACAAATTTAGAACCTAAGAAATTAAATTATATCTCTCAAAATTAACATGTTAATTAAAATTTTAGTTAACCGGTCCTATGTGTGCGTCATTTCTCTCAAGATTTCTTGAAGAAATTATTTATCCTCTTAAATATTTAATAGTTTTACCAATCTTCAACTTCAATTTGCTACCTTAATTTGTATAATGAGTGCAAGTCCAAGCATTAATAATTTGAGGCGAGGCAAGATGTAAAGAATGGTCAAACATTTTATTCGAGTAATTATGAGAGGCTGCCTGCCTGCCTGCCTGGCTGGTCCCTTTTGCACATGATGGCTTCAATGAGTAGCTCATGGTCGATAAAGGCAATGATTCGAGAGCATTGATAATTAGAGACCATATTTCTTAACATAATATAATTAATCTTAGCTCATTGACTTTAGTGATATCAAAATTAGTGGAAGCCTCGATGGATTAGCCCTAAAACAGGGGCATCTTCTCGGTTTAGCCATGGCTTTGCTGAAACGCTGCTCGAAAATACAAAAAAGTATTTTCAATCATGACATCTTGCATTAAAGCATATTTCGGAGTATAGTCACGGTTGTAGTTTAAAATTTTTTTTATTTAAAAATATATTAAAATTATTTTTTTTATTTATAAAAAATTATTTTTTAGATCAGCACATCAAAACCATAGTTATTAAACCTGATCCAGGTGTTGACCCGGCCAAGGAGCTGGGTCCCGGGTTTCCTGGGTCAACTCCGGTCAACCCGGAAAAATTAATAAAAAATTAAAATTTTAATATTTCATATGAAAAAATTCATGTAAATATAAGTTATACATACTGTAAATAATGAAGTTTAAAAAGTTTTTTATCCCACATTAAAAAGATATTATGTTAATCTTTTAAGTTGAAGTATTTAAATCAAAAAAAAAATTTTATCCCACATTAAAAAAATATAACTTTTTTCTTGGGAATATAGAGTATATATATTAATAGATTTCAAATCCTAGATTGAAAAAATATAACTTTTTTCATGGGAATATAGAGTATATATACGAAAGGATTTCAAATCCTACATAGAAAAGATATTATGTTATCCTTTTAAGTTGAAGTATTTAAACCAAAAGGTTTTTTATCCCACATTGAAAAAAAATGATTTTTTTCTTGGGAACATAGAGTATATATACCAATGGGTTTCAAATCCCACATTAAAAAAAAAAAACCAGGTCTCATCCGGGTTCGCCTGGGTTTGTCCAGGTTGTTGCCCTAGCCGGTCTTTTATTAAATCAAGGTCAACCCGCCGGACCGGACCGGATTTAATAACAATAATTAAAACGATCCGAAAATATTAAAAATATAAATTTTTTTAAAAAATAATTTTTTAAAAAATACAGGTTGATCAACTTTTTTAAAGATAGTAGTAACTCTTTTAGTTTAATCAAGAGCACTTCCAACATCCAATATCGAAATTTTGTTATCGCAACTTAATTAGTATAACATCTCATTCCTTCGTGATAATTTAGAAACACAACTCTTGAGAATCTACCCGCTAATATTATTTTGTTTTTTCACTTGATTAGTATGATCATGCGTTTGATTAGAGGCCTCAACTGAGGAGTAATTTTATGGTGCTTAAAAAATAATTAGTGATATTCTATTAATTATTTTTGTAATTTATTTTTAAGAAATAGAAAGATAAGAGAAGTTCTTTGTGAATATATTTTTATTATTTTTGGTTAGTCATGGATTTTATAAATAAAAAGAGGGCACTGTCAAAAGGGAATTAAACAACGGATCGAAAATATCAAAGTCCAAAACCCAAACTAAATTTCAAACTCCAAACTAATTCCAAAACTTATAAACCGAAACGAAAGCCCACAAGCCTAAAGGGCTCAATTGGAAACAAAACAGAAAACGTGAGAAAGGAATTGCTAAGAATTTTTCATCTTTATTTTAGATTTTGATATCTCAGTTCGGGTTTTGAGTTTTGATATTTTACAAATAATTTAAAGAAATTTTTAGCAGTACATATTATTTAAGGATCAAATTAGAAAATATGGTAGTTGTTGTTTTTTAAAGTATTTTTCGTTTAAAAAAATATTAAAATAATATTTTTTAAAATTTTTAAAATTTATTTTTGATATTATCACATCAAAACTCTCAAAATAAAAATTAAAAAAATTCAAATTTTAATAAAAACAAAGCATGTTGAAATTCACTTTTAAGTGGTGCCTAAAGAAAAAAAAACAAAGAGAGAGGAAAGCCCAAAACTTTAAATTAGTGTAAGACTCTTGAAGCATAAACAAAGCCCAAAATAAATTCTTAGATCGCAAATCAAAGCTCAAAGGCCTAATCAAAACCAAACCCAAAATACCAAAACTTTAAACTGATGCTTATTGAAGTAATATGCCTAATCAAAAGAATGCAAGTCACCATGTTAGCTTTCTTCAACAAGGACACATGCAGTGTTAGGTGTATCATGGCTCTTAAAGAAGCTAGAAGATGAAGACTACCTTTACCCTCTTTTATATATGATCTGAGAGGGGCGATAGTAAGAAAAGGCTAATTTTTGAACCAGTTTCCTAGCCATGGATTACCGCTGATAAGCTTAAAGCTTTAAATAAACCCGTTCCCCAACATCAAACTATATTTTAGCCCTTTTTTTTTGTTCTTTAGAATCCATACTGAAATTCCTTTCAAGCGTAGGCAATGGTCTTGATGGGCTAGAAAATGAAACATTTTCATATTTGTTTTGTTAGCACACACCACGGCATCTGCTCATATAAGTCAGTGAAGGTAGTGGAAATGGCTAAAACCAGCAAATCAATACTGCTCTTACTTGACAAAGAATCAGCTACAATGCTCTTTTTTCCCCTTCTTGTAAACAGGATCGAGTCTTTAATGATCCGTATTAATGATGAAATGATTTAGCACTAGATAATGATGCCACTTCTTGATAGCATGCATCACGACATGCAACTCTTTCTCATAAACTGATGATAATTGATGCCTGTAAGAAAGACCTTTACTGATTTAGGTTACGGGTTGCCTTCTTGCATGAGGACTGCACCAATACTCATTCCATATGCATCAGTCTCCACTGTAAAAGGTTTTTCATACTCAGGCAAAACTAAAACAGGAGCTATCACTATTGCTTCTTCTTTTTTCAAAAGTAGTGTGAGCTTTGGAATTGCATATAAATTAGACTTAGAACCCCGTATTTTCTATTAAGCCTCTTGTAATATACTATAAGGCCTGAGAAACCTTGCAGCTGCTTCAATGTTTTCAGAGAGGCCATAGCTGGATTATTGATACCATTTTTGGGTCAATTGACACTTTTTTCTTACTAATGTAAGGTGTAATTATCGATCTAGCTTATAAAGAGTAGTCTTCCACATTTGTAACATAACCACACAAATGACCCAGATGCTCATCAACATGTTTACTGAGAACTAAAATATTGTCATCGGAAATTTAAGAACAAAATTTAAAAGGTACTAAGAATGTAATTCATGAGGTTTCAAAATGTAGATATAACATTTGTTAATGCAAAAGCATTCTTTGATACTCGAGATATCAACTTCATACATTTTAATTTAGTGATGTCCAACTTAAGGTTCAATTTGGAACACACCACCATCATCTTCAACTCGTCTAGTAGCTCGTCAATGATAAATATATGATAGTTTTTTTTAATTCTATGTTTGTTCAACACCTTGTAATCCATAAATATTCTCCAAGAGTTATTTTTTCTTTTTCCTAATATTATTGGAGAAGAAAAATGACTAAATCTAGAATGAATTATACCTAGATTAAGCATCTCTTACACCAGTCTTTCAATAACATCTTTCTACAAGTTTAGATACCAATAAAGTTTTAGGTTCAACAAAGATGTGCTTTCCTTCAACGTAATTCTATAATCTTGAAACCTGTGAGGTGCTAGTTTTTTTATAGAGTGCCAAAAACATCTTGATACTCTAGTATAGCTCTACAAATCCCTTCCCCACAAACATGTGATCCTCATTATTTGCACATCTTTTACATAGCATTTAGCCTTTAGATGCTCTATAATTCTCACTTTTATACACACACACACACACACACACACACACACACACACACAGAAAGGGAGAGAGAATAAATGTGAACATCATCTTATAACCCTTTTCTGCAATTATTTTTCCATTCTCACTTGTTCCGTCATTTTAACCTCTGCACTACTAGTATTCATAAGCATAAATTTCTTATCTTCTACCATGAGTCTTATTAATAGGTAGTCAATGCACCTCCAATATAATACCATAACACCCCCAAATCATAATTAACTTGTCTCGTGTAAACTTCTCATCTTGTATTTTTCCCACAATAACCCTTTAACATAAAAATCTTTCCTATCAATTTTTTTGACATTTATAAGATCCAAGGAACATAAGTAAACACTTTAGTCTTTCAGTTATTTTGTCATTTATAAAGTTATATGTATTGCCCGAATTGATGAGGATATACATGTTATTTCAACCCACCTTTCTATAGACCTTCATGGTTTGAAAGTGATATTTCTAAATAATGCATAAGTGGATATAAAAAGATTATTTCTTCAAAATGAGTTACTACACCCTCTACCCAACCATCCATCATATCTTTTTTTCCCTTTTCTATATAAAATTCTTTTTTTTTTTGTATTTATGATTCGAAGTAGAAGTTTCTTGCACTAGTAACATTGAGCTTTTTCCTTTTTTTCTGTCATTGTTTCAAATTCCATTGTTGTGTAAACGACTTTGAGATAATTTATTTATGACAAGTAAGTTGAATTATGCTCTAATTAAGTGTGGTGAGATTTAAGTAGTAAGAATGTTAAATATTTTGGTGTTAGGGTAGAGCAGAGATGAGTGTTTTATGGTTTACTTTAAAAACTCATACTTTGCCAGTTATATAGCATCATTGAGATCATTAGGCTTCTCTTTTTCCATAGCATATTGCAATTCTGACTTAAACCCTGATGAAGTTGTAAAAACTTTAGATTGGATTTGGCTTTATATCTGAACTTCATATTCTCTATAAATAAAGTCTCTTATTGAAATAGAAGACTCTCATATACTTTATTTAATAAACTATAGAAGGAAAATAAGTTCATTGAAGAGAAGGAGAATGAAGAGTGTAGGGCAGTGTATGTTTGTTCTTGTATGAACTCGTGGTTGTTTTTTTTAAGTGAACTTTTATGTATACCTAGTGACCCAAGATATTGATACACCTTGATCACATGAGCTTATCTCATAGAGAGTAGAATAATGATGGAGAATAATTACTTTTTCTTATAGGTAACTTGAAAAAAATATTGTTGGTTGTTGTGCCTTGTTGTTTTATTGATGGATAAGTTAATGTCAATGAGTAATTGGCTATAAAGGTTGGCGCTCTCTTAGAAAACAAGTTAGCAAATATAGCTATTAGTGAGAAAAGTATGAGTTATATTAATAGTTTCTATGTAAGTATAGGAGAGTTCGATGTTGTGCTGACTTTCTTGAAAGTCATAACTCTGCATTGTGGTATATGTCAATGTTGGGCTTTAGTGGATCGAGTCGAAAAATATAGCAAGTAACCCAACAAGCCAGTCCTATCTTAAAAATAGATAGCTTTTTATTCTTTTAATGGACATGTCAGTCTTTTTTCTAATTTTGTATCATCATTTTCCCCCTAGTCTTTCAAATATTAATGTTTGAAAAATTAACCAATAAAAGAGAGGGGGAAAATTCTTATTGTCTTATGCATGTCATGTTAGCTTTTTACAACTGTTGTTGACATGGCATACAAGAGAGATAAGAATTTGATTGGCTAGTTTGCTCCTTCTAAGATGGAGAACACCTTTATTTGAGATGGAGAACGCTTTATGATCATGGTAAAGCGTTATATGTAGAGACCTTTCATGGATATATGGATATTTTGTTAAAGACATAAAGATTTCGTATGAAAATTTCATCGAAGACATGAAGAATTCATTGAAGATAGGGAGTTATAGAGAGTTTATTGGAGAAGTGGAGATTTTATTGTGGAGATATTAAGAAAGACTATTGCTATTATTAAAAAATTCAAAATATTTTCTCTAAAAAATAAAGGTATAATTTCTAAATATTATCTAAACTTAGTCAATGTATTATAGGATATGTCGATCTTTTTCTCTTTCTGTTCAAGTTGCATTTTCTTTCTTATAAATTGTTAGAGGTAACCTCTGATGTATCATAGCCAGGACACCATTTTTATCTCTTACTTTTAGAAGAGTTTGGTTGAGAAAAGTGTATAATAGTTCATATAAGGAATAATTTTAGACTCCACTAATCAGGCTTCAGTGGTAATAAACTCGAGTAGACTTTTCATGTTAAGCATATCCTTATTAAACTTCTAGTGATATACTATAATGCTCTCATCTTCTTGTTGACTAATGTAAAAAAGTCTAGTTGTGCTCTTTTTAGCTGGAATATTTGTACTAAAATAGGAGATACGTTTGGTTTAGAGATTGTGAAATCTAATGATAAAGCATGGCTCTAGGCTATAATATCATGCTTGAGCAAATCCATAAAATGTTGTTGCAAAAATTTTGCACATAGCAACGTTCTTCTATGTTACAAATTCTATGATGTTTTGTACATTTTATATGTGTTCTCTTATGCATATAAGTCTATCATAATTATTTGATTTTTCGTTCATGGATATGGAATCTTTAAAGAGACAAGTGTGTAGCACTCGTTGATAAATAGAGAATCTTTCATTTAGAGGGGATATTGTTCATTCTCAATAGCTCATACAATTATTTATCTTATCTTGCATCATGATCTTTTTAGTAAGGAGTACATAGAAATTTTATATGATGTTTTATACTTTCAATATCAAAAATGGATATTTCATTAAAGACATAAAGATTTCATATATAAATTGCATTGGAGACATGAAGAATTCATTGAAGATTAAGAGGTCTGGAGAGTTTATTGGAGATGTGGAGATTTTATTTGGAGACATTAAGAAAGACTATTGCTATTATTAAAAAAATTAAAAATATTTTCTCTAAAAATAGAGGTATAATTTCTAAATATTATCTAATCTTAGTCGATGTATCATATGATATGTCGATCTCTTTCTCTTTTTGTTCAAGTTGCATTTTCTTTCTTATAAATTGTTCAAGGTAACCTCTAATGATCAATAATTTTATCTCTTTTCATTAGTTTTCTTTTTTACTTTTAGAAGAATTTGGTCGAGAAAAGTGTATAATAGTTCATATAAGAAATAATTTTACTCTACTAATCAGGACTCTGATGGTATTAAACTCGAGTAGATTTTTCATGTTGAGCATATCCTTATTAAACCTCTAATGATATGCTATAATGCTTTCATCTTCTTGTTGTGTGATGGAAAAGAGCCTAGTTGTGCTCTTTTTAGCTATTATACTTATATTGAAATGGGAGATGCGTTTGGTATAGAGATTGTGAAATCTAATGATAGAGCCTGACTCTAGGCTGTATATCATACTTGAGCAAATCCATGGATTTGTTAGTTTATGTTTTTGAGTGTTTAAACATGTTTTAGAATGTGGTTCGAACACATTGGAATCAATTTCCATAATGAAAAAACAAAGGATAACCTAAGGTTACCTAAAGAGGTCATTCCGCCATTTATGCTTTAACAAGGGGTTTCAACTAAATGAGAATGATGCAGGATTGAATTGTTATGTGATGAATTTGTGTGATTGTTAAAGTGTATATCAATGTATTAATATTGGTAAATTAAGAAAGAAATTGGAAGGAAATCCAAGGTTGGGGAACTTGACAAGATTTTGTCACATAAGGATAAAGATATAAAAATAGGTTTTTGTATGTATGATTTGTTGTTTTGATTTATGTTAAAACTTGAATTCAAACACATTAAAACAATTTTAGAATGATGAAATTGGAATGAATGTCTTGAAAACATAAATGTTAATTTTTTACCACTAATACTTGATAAAACAAAAGGGAATGATAGGAAATGTTAGTCTAAGTGAAAGTGTACTGACGACCAACGTTATATAGCGATATAACTTAGGTAAAAGGGTTAGGTTAATGAGCTCATATATCTAAGAAAAAAAATGGTATGTTAAGTATAAAAATTTGGATACATCAATGTTAGCTTATGTGTTTGAATGCTTTGTTATGCATTATTGTGTGAATGAAGGAACGTATCTTAAGTAAATGGTAGATTTGGAGCCTATGATATTTGAAAAGTAAGGGTGAACATTAAATCCTATGATTTTCTTTGTTATTGATTTATAAACATGAATTAAATGGGATTCAAAATTAGATTCCTATGTCATATTGGTATGGTTATAATGGATTATAATCTTGTTGATACAAGGAAGACGGCTAGAGTTGGACAACAAATTAGAGCGTCGGGACATAATGAAGCTTCAGGTAGGTCTCCAACACCTTAACTCTCAGAATTTAAAATATCATTTAAGTAGTTATTTCTAGTAGCATTGTTTTTTAATAATGAAATAATCGTGTTGTGAAAAGAACAAGTTAATGAATATTAAGAAATGCAAAGTATACATTGGTTATGATATGAGATATTGAAAGACAATATTTATACAGGTGTTTAATGTGAAAGGTCGGAACAAGATAATAAAGGTTGTAACCAAAATAGCATAAATAGGGCATGTTAATGGAAGTGAAAAAAAGCATTGATTTCTAAAATCAAAATGCATGCATAAATGATGAAGTGAAATCGTGTATTCACAATATGAATATTGGATTCTGGGAGTGAAATGTCACACTTAGTAGTCCAAAATTGAGCATTTTGAATGAGTAGTTTTGCATTTGATTATAAAAGTTAGCATTTTGAATGGGCAGTGTTGCATTTAGTTGCACAATAGAGTACACATAAAAAAATGGTTGTGTAGGGTATTTGAAATGAATAATAAAAATACAATATCATGATTTATATTTGGATTTGAGACAGAGAAATTGTATAAGTGTAAATACAATAAGGTATTAGGTAAATTATGAGTTGAGTATGAAGGGTTTCGGGTAAAGGTAACCTAATGAGATATGTAAGGTGTTATAATGAATATGATTTTGGTTGAAGTGAAATAATGTATTGGGTATGTTACCAAGACACACATGGAGAACTTGATATGAGAGGTTTAAAAGTAATGTTATATTAGTCTACCACTATGTGGAGACTAATTAGTGGTTATCGATGAGTGATATTGTTTAATTAGTCTGCTAGGGTGTGGAGACTCATGGCATCAGTGGTTATTAATGACTGACATTATTTAGTTAGTCTGTCATGTTGTGGAGACTAATGACATCAATGGAAACTAAAGATCGGCATTGTTTGTTCTACTTAACCAGGTAATTAAAGGTCAGAGTTATCAAGACCCCCGTTATATAGATGAATGGTAGTTACTAAAAGTGTAAATAGGTTAATGGATGATCAGTTAACTCAAAGATAATGTGATGGATGTAATTATGAGTAGCATCCATGGAAGGAAAAACTGTAATAGTTACTAAAAGTGTAAATAGGTTAATGGATGATCAGTTAACTCAAAGATAATGTGATGGATGTAATTATGAGTAGCATCCATGGAAGGAAAAACTGTATAGTGATGGCAGCACACGATATGAAAGTTAAGAAATTTTAGGGAAAAGAATATGAAAATTCAAGGGTCATTATGATAGCTTATGTTAAGTTAGGAATTTGATATGAAGGCCAAAAAATGAAAAGCATTGGATTATTGAGAGATTCTGGATGCATGAAAGTAAAGGCTTGTATGTTGGGTTACATGTTTAAGTAAAGTCACATGTTGCATGGAAATATATGAGTATCATTAGAGTATGTGCAAGGTTTAGACCTTACACAATGTGCATTAATGATGATAATTCTTTTTAATTAGGTTGACAATGTGAAAATGAGTAAAAATCTCAATAAAATTCTGATAATAATTATGATATAATCTATCTCTATAAGAGGCTCACAACTCCTTAAATAAACTAAAAAAGTCAACCTAAACAGACTAAAAAACTAGAAAAAAAAAATTTTCAATCTCAATATTTGATTTCCTAAACTAAATAGAAAAAAAATAAAAACACCATAAACAAAAATATTTTCTTAAATTACATAGAAAATTACAATAACTAATAAAAATAATTTCTCTAAAAATCTTCTTGCATCGTATTGTGAGAAAACAATCTCTCATATTGTAAAATAATTTCTCGAAATATGGACAATTTACTTAAAACTTGTTAAAAAATGAATTTATTTTTTCTAATTGTTCTAAAAAAACTCTAATTGTTAAAAAGAGATATATAGCAAATACAAAGGACTAAAGTTTCATTGTATTACATGTTGAAGATACTTTTGAGTTAACAAATTATGTTTTACAAATTAAGAGTCTGAAATCTTTTAAAATCAAGATATTTTTTTTATTTTAGTCTCATTAACCTACAATACTAAAAGAACTAGAGTTTTTTTTTTATAGTGTTTTACTGTTTATATAAATAATAAAACACTTTAATAAAAAATTTTAATTAGTTTATAACAATTTCATGTTGCGGTTCATTTAGTTGAGGCAAGCATGACAATGATACAAGGCATAAGTTTGAGTGTCGAATGACACATTTATTTTATGAATTATGATAGACGACCTATTGTCTATCACTTCATTATTATTATTTTCAAAAAATAAAAGGGTGAAAAAAAAAATAAAGGTCTATTGTAGATGGGTGAGGCTTTGAAGCTAACTCTTTGCTCTTTTTTTTTTTCATACTTCAAATTTGTTTTACCAGATTCATTTATTCTTCAGTTTTAACATGGTTTTTAAATAATATTATAGATTTTTATTTGAATCTTAATAATTTATTTTTTCAATAATTATGTATTTGCTATGAAAATAATAGTACTAATAATAAATTATTTATTAAAATTCGATTGAAATAAGTGTTTTTTCTTTAACATTTTTAAATGGATTGTGAAAATAATTTTATCATACTTATGATTTTTTTTTATCTTTCAATCACACAAACTATGTACATATTATTTTGATATTTTAGCTAACTTGTTTTAAAAGTTATAAAATATTTTCTTAAATAAGAAGAATAATTCCAATTAAAAATATATTATGTACTAAGATAAATAAGAAATACATTAATAGAAAAAATTATCATCATGGAAAATTTTTTCAAAATGATTTTATTTCAAGGTTTAATGACATTACCATAAAATCTTTTTTCATATATTTTTTTAATTCTCATCTTAGATATACAAACTAATTTTCACTTAATGGGATGATGATGTAGCATTACGCCCACCAAACAACATATTTATGAAAAATATTGAAAACAAATCCTTATGTTTTTTATTTATTCAAAGCAATGGTCTCTGCATATTTTTCTAAGTTATATTTTACAAAAAAAAAACTGTTTTAGAAAAATGAATTAAATTCAATAACAATATATCCAAGTATAATTTTAAGAAATAAAAAGTCCCGTGACCCCAAATTTCATGAGAAAAAGATGAGTCATATACAAATAGTACAAAAATGGCGGCACCGCACGACACAAAACTCGTCGCCTTATGTTGAATCTTTAACAGCAGTAATATAGCGACAAAAGGAAACAGAATAGAAAAATAATTGGTGCAAGTGGGTCATCGGGTGCACGTGGCAAGTGACCATAGGCTCACGTGACACCAACCCTCCAATGAAGAAAAAATAATCCTCTTTTGGTATAGATTCTGAAGAAGTGGTCCCCCAAGTTTTCTGTCGGATCGAAAAGGTTACAAATACTCCTTCCAATATCGAATATTCAATTATCTTAATTAATATTAATTTAATTAACAATCTTAAAACTATAATTTTGTAGATCCTAGACTTGGTTTCTTAATTCCACTTTCGTTTGTTTTATGCATATTTGTGAAATTGCAATTCATATGGCTCCTTTTTCTTCAGTATCTCTCTGCCTTGTTCAACAAAGTTCCTTTCAACCATGGCTGCTCATGGTAAAATGCCCTTCTTCTTTTTCTAATGTTTTTCAAGAATCACTTCTTTTTATTTTATCTGATTTCTTGGTTACTCTTTCTGTCTTCGGAACTCGTTTTCGAGGATATTGTAGGTGTATGTGTGCGTGCATTGTGTTGAGATTGGACTTATATTGGTTTTTGTTTGTGGGTTTGATGGTGGAAGAACGCGAGATTCAAAAGAAATATTGGATGGATAACGTTTCTGATTTGAGTGTGAATGCAATGATGCTTGACTCCAAAGCATCTGAACTTGACAAGGAAGAAAGACCTGAGATACTTTCTCTGCTTCAACCCTAAGAAGGAAAAACAGTTTTGGAACTTGGAGCTGGTACTAGCCGCTTCACTGGGGAATTGGCACAGAAGGCCAGCCAAGTTGTGGCTCTGGACTTCATTGAGAGTGCCATAAAAAAGGTGACTGTGGTCCTCCATATTCACAAAGAGCTTTTTGTTTGTGCTTGCTGAACTGGGCGTCTAATGTTTTTTGCAATATTTCTGTTTGAGTTTTATCTGATTTTTTTCCCCATCTGTTGAATCTTCTGTTTGCAGAATGAAAATATTAATGGACACTATAAGAATGTCAAGTTTATGTGCGCTGATGTGACATCCCCGGATCTGAATTTTTCAGAGGGATCGGTGGATTTGATATTCTCAAATTGGCTTCTCATGTATCTTTCCGACAAGGAGGTGAACAGACTTGATCCTTATTCCTGCTTGTCTTCCTTAATTGTTATATTGCTTACAGATTTGTTGGTAATTCATCTTAAGGCTTCTTGGAATCAGTGGTCAGTGCTTTGATGATCTTATTGGAGTCTGCCACATACATTTGATGAAAGCTTGGTATGATTATGACTGTTGTTGCATCAATCTTTAAGTGAAATGCCCATAAATATCATGTGATTTTTCCCTGGCCTTTTATTTTCTCGATGCCTTCAACTGTTTGTTTTAAAAAAATTATGAGAAATGCTTCCAAATCTTCTTTTACAAGACTTTGCTCTTCTGGGACCATAAATATGCAACACTCCTTCACCCTTGCAAATTATGGAGATAATAGAATGCAAATATCTTCTTATTGACCTTTTGCAACGAAAATGGAACTCCTAGTGCGGATAATCATTACATATAGACAATAAGATCTGACCTAATGGTCTTGTCATGTGTTTCGTCCATGAATTTAATAAAAAATGAGATCGCATATCGCGTGTTGTCGTGGATTTATAAAACAAATATATTTGATAGTGTTATAATTGTGAACCAGCGCTAGATAAGTAATAGAAACTAAAGGTATGATGGAACCAATATTTCATGACGAAAAAAACAGTTGTGTTAGTGATCAAAACTTAGAGACTGAACAAAATAATTTGTAACAATCCACAGTGTTTTGGAAGGAAAGATACAGTGCTTTCGCCACATGATTTAGCTTTTCTGTTAATAAAAAACAAAAAAAGAATTACTAAGCTAAATTCTCTATCAACTTAATATTTTAAAAAAAACCAACAAAAATAATTTTGGAAGGAAAAAAACCATGAAGAAAAACGTTGTAGCAATTGATAATGTTTTGTGAGGAAAACTACTGTGTTTTCCCTAATAAAATAAAATAAAATAACCATTTAAAGAAATACTGTAGCTATCCATAATGTTTTATGAGAAAAACTACAACGCTTTTCCCATATGATTTAGCTTTATTGTAATTATAATTCTTAACCAACTCAATATTAAAAAAAAATAGACAAAGATAATTTTGGAAAAAATCATAAAAAAAATCATAAGAGAAAACATTGCAACAATTCACAATGTTTTAAAGAAAAAAAATTACAAAGTTAAATTTTTAATCAGGTCAATATTAAAAAAATCAAATCGACAGAGACAATTTTAGAAAAAAAATAACAAAAAAAACAACAAAAAAAAGGAAAAAAATCATGTTGGAAACACTATAGCATAGTGTTTTGTGATGAAAGTTACAGTGTTTCCCCATATGATTTATCTTTATTTGTAAGGACGTGTAATTGTAATTCTCAACAATGTTTTGTGAGGAAAGCTATAGTGCTTTCCCCACATGATTAAGCTTTATTACAAAGTTAAATTCTAACTAACTCAATATTAAAAAAAAATCAAAGAAGATAATTTTGGAAAAAAATATTACAAAAAAAGAAAACACGAAAGAAACTGGAAAAAAAACCATGTGAGGAAAAACTGTATCAATCCATATTGTTTTGTGAGGAAAAACTTGTATTTATTTATAATTGCAATTCTTAACCAGAATAATATTTAAAAAATAAAATTGACAAAGACAACTTTAGAGAAAAACATAACAAAACAAAAAAAAAACCATATAGGAAAAAACATTGTAGCAATCCACAATAATTTGCGAGGAAAGTTACAGTGCGTTCCTCACATATTGTAACTGTAATTTTTAACCAGCTCAATATTAAAAAATAAAATAAAAAAAGATAATTTTGAAGAAAATCATAAAAAAACAAAAACAAAAAAAACCATGCGGAGAAATACTATAGCAATCAACAATGTTTTAAAGAAAAAAAATTACAAAACTAAATTCTTAATCAGCTCAATATAAAAAAAATCGACAAATATAATTTTGAAAAATAAAAAAATAAAATAGAAAAATTATGTGGAAAAACACCGTAGCAATCCATAGTATTTTAAAGGAAAAAAAATACAAAGCAAAATTTTTAACCAGCTCAATATTTAAAAAGTAAAATCTACAAAGATAATTTTGGAAAAAAAAAAGTAATTTTAGAAAAAAAAAAAAAAGAGGAATGCACTGTGGATTACTGTTGTAATCCAGAGTGCATTTAGGTGTGGGGAAACAGTCCCCATACCTTTTAGTTTTATGTATAATAAACATCTTTTATGTATCTTTTTTTCTTTCAAGAGAAGTATTTTTTTTCTTATATATGTTGTGATATAATTCATTCCAATTCTCTAAAACTTTCCATGTTTATTTACATTTTATTCAATCATCTAAAATTAATCTATGCAATATTTATAGTAATGAAATTTCTGATTAAGC
Source organism: Populus nigra (assembly GCF_951802175.1). NCBI lineage: Eukaryota > Viridiplantae > Streptophyta > Magnoliopsida > Malpighiales > Salicaceae > Populus > Populus nigra. Next base: position 3,680,646 of record NC_084869.1, read on the forward strand.
TACAACATTTCAATCAATAGTTCAAATTATAATTCAATTCTTTTAAAAATCATTCTCCCACATACAATACATTATTTCAAAATAATTTCACTCAATTTCATGCAATTATACATCATGAACCTAACTTTCCTCTTTGGCTGACCACTTAGGGTTTTAAGAACCTTATATTTTTCTTTATCAATTCCACTTAATCTAACCAAATTTGATTAATTCATAGTCAATTTGTATTTTCCTCAAATGTTATTCTAATTGCATGAAATTGCTAGGGTAGATCTAGAACTCCTTTCTAGATGTTATTCTGAATCTTTTTTTTTTCCTTGTTGTCGTGATTGTGCAACCCTTTACCTTTGATTATTTTGCTTCTCTTTCCTTCATAATTAGGTGTTTAGAGGTGCGTGTATGTGTTTCCCTTAATTCCTCCCTAAATCCCTTGATTTTCTCTTAGTTTCTCTAAGAATTTTGGTGAAAAATTAAAATTTTCCTTTTTCCCTTTTGTTTATAGTTGTCGGGTTGAAGATAAGAAAATCCCCTCATACTCTTTTCTAGGATAATTTATCATTTTTCCCCTTCTTAAACATGATATAAATCCCTCTTTTTTTTATGTCATACTGTTTTTTTGTCATTTTCAATTTCACTTTTGACATAATAATTTAATTTTCTAAAATCTTAATTTAACCTATTTTTTATTTTGGGTTTAAATTTATTTATTGTTTTAAATTTAGTCGGGAGTTTACATTCTTCCCTCCTTTAAGAAAAAATCATCCTTGAAATTTTAAATTTCCATACTTGCATTATCGAATAATTCTGAGTATTTATTTTTCATTTCTAACGCTCTTTCTCAACTTGAGGACTCTTCCATAGCACTTTCACAATAGGAATCTTCTTATTCCTCAACTCTTTCTCACTTTGATCTAGAATCTTTATAGGTTTTACATCCATAGTCAAATCTTTTTTAACTTCCCATGAAACTTGCGGTAATACTCTAGAGGGGTTTATATCAACCTTTCGTAGCAACGAAACATGAAATAAATCATATATCTTAGCTAAATGTGGAGGTAAGGCTAATTTATATGTCACATATCCAATTCTTTTCACCACTTCAAAGGGTCCAATATGTCTTGGTTTTAGTTTTCCTTTTAGACTAAATTGTAACGTATGCTTCCAAAGAGCAACCCTTTAAATATATCATATCTCTAACGTTAAACTTAAAAGGTCTTCTTCTAACATCTGTATAATTTTTCTGCTAGTCCCGGGCAACCTTCATCTTGTCACTTATGTTTTTTATCTTTTCTAAAGTGATTTGTACCAATTCCAATCTCATCAACTTCTTATCCCTAATTCTTCTCAGCAAATAGGGATCCAACATGTTATACTATACAAGGCTTCGTAAGCAGTCATCTCTATGATAGACTAGTAACTTGGTTGTGTGCATGGTTTATTTCTTTGGAAAACTAAAATATTTTTTCTACAACTTTAATGAAAAACACTAAACCCATTTCTAGCATATAAACTTCTAAAATCATAATTACAACAGCATGTGGAATGTGTCATACTACTCTCGGTTTAGACCTTTTTTTTATTTTTATTCCATATATAAAGGTTTATAACTCCAATTTATGCAAGATCCATTTCGTTGAAAAATTAACATCCTTAGCTATAACTCTATTAAGATATATATTTTAAATTTCATCATTTTCATGTCTAAAATTTCTCTAGAAATCAAGGGACAAAGTTGTCACATGTTTCATCCATGAATCTTATAATCAATAAAACATCCTATATGTTTTTTTTTCTTTTACGACAAGCATTTTATATATATATATATATATATATATATATATATATATATATATATATATATTGTGATATCATTAATTCCAATTCCTTAAAACTCTTCATGCTTATTTATATTTTATTCAAGCATCTAAAATCAATCTATGCAACATTTATATTAACAAAAAATTTTATTACGCTACGACATTTCAATCAAAAATTCAAATTATCATTCAAATCTTTTGGAAAATATTTCCCCACATAAAATATATTAGTTTACAACAATTTCACTCAATTACATGCAATTATACATCATGAACCTAACTTTCCTTTTTGGCTAGCCACTTGGGTTTTTCTTTATCATGAACCCAACAACTCAATTGCATGCAAAATACATTATGTTTTTCTTCATTAATTCTGCTAAATTTAACATCCAAAATAACCTAATCTAACTAAATTTGATCAAATCATAGTCAATTTACATTTTCCCTAAAACTTTTGTATAAACCCTAACCTAAAATTCATGATTTCTACCTCAAATGTTATTTGAATTGAATGAAATTGCTAGAGTAAGTTTGGAACCCCTTCCGAGATATTATTCAAGTCTTTAAATATCAACCTGTCAAACATTTTCTAAATTCTCTTTTTTTCCTTGCTACCGTGACTGTGCAACCTTTCTCCTTTGATTATTTTACTTATCTTTTCTTCTTAATTAGGTGTTTAGAGGTGTGTGTGTGTGTATTTCCCTCAATTCCTCCTTAAATCCCTTGATTTTCTCTTGGTTTCTTTAAGAATTTTGGTGAAAAAATGAAATTTTCCTCTCTTTCCCTTTTTGTTTACAGCTATTGAGTTGAAGAAAAGAAAACTCACCCCCTTTTTATGCTTTTTCTAGGTTAATTTACCTTTTTGCCCGTCCTTAAGCTTAATATGAACCCCCTCTTTTAATGTCATATTGGTTTTATGTCTATTTCAATTTCACTTTTGACATAATAATTGAATTTTTCTAAATCTTAATTTAATCCATTTTTTATTTACGACTTAAATTTATTTATTATTTTATTTTAGCTGGGAGTTTAAAAATTTAATCCAATTAATTCATAATTTAAGTAATTTAGTCCAATTAAATTAGACATTAAATTTCAATCCCATATCTTATCTTTAGAGAGATGAGTGTGTAGCACTCAATGACAAAATAGAAAATCTTCCACTTATAGGGGATATTGTTCATTCTCAATAGCTCATATAATCATTTATCTTATCTTGCATCAGGATCTTTTTAGTGAGGAATACACGAGTGAAACTCAAAGGGAGATCGATTGCGATATCCACTCATGTGGCTAGGACTTGTTGATGAGCTCTCTTCATTATAGGAGCAACTCCTGTGAAGGGTTGTAATATGATTGTTCTCATGCCTATATGTTTGCACGTCATTCTGTATTATTCTTTTAAGAAACTAGAGTTATATATACGCATTCAGTGGTGCATGCAAGGGTGTTAGATTTTATATTTCTCTTTAAGGAAGTAGAAGGGTACAAAGTTGTTGTTGTTGTTGTATAATTAGAACAACAACATTTAGCACTTTCACTTAATAGGTAATTTGTTGGAGATTTAGAGGGGTTATAATACCTATAATAGAGAGATTAGTTATGTAATACCACATATTTTTTATCACTCAATATAACTCCCAACATGTATACGCATGGAAAACAAAGTAAATTATTTTTTTTCCTATATATACCATCATTCAATTTCGTCCATAACATATAAAGGATTATCCTATTTATTTTAGTAGAATCTTGGCAGAGTTTCCCTTGTTCGAGGCTCTACCTAAAAAAAATTTCACTTAAAAATTTCCTTCGTAAAGCCATAAAACTCAAACTCTTCCATTTGTACCCTTATGCATACTACCAATTGATTTTATTAGTTCAATATATCTATTGTATATAAAAGTAATACACACACACACACACACTTTAAGGTCTAATTCATATTATTTATATAAGGATTGAATAATAAAATTTAGATTTTTAATGAAAAATCACAAACTGATAAATTTTACGCTATCATGTATAACTTCCAATTTGACTGTCAGATCGGGCTGAGATTTTGCATAGAGTCTCGTGATATGTTATACTACCTTATGTTGGGATTTTAGATTTTAGATCAATTGAAGTTTGGAAAGACTTTGCAACTTAGGTTGGAAGCTGGGTAGTTTACGCAAAAAATACAACGAACATTAAATAAAGGGAAAATTGTAAATAAGTATAAAATCAACCTTTAAAGGCTATTTCCAGCAGCGATGGATGTTTTTAGAGAGAGAAAGCTTCTCTCCTTCATTTTTCTCAAAATTTTCTTAGGAAATTCATTAAAATGAAGGGATTAATTGAGATAATAAAAGAAAAGAGAAAATGAAGGGATTTTTAGCTAAGGTTTGTGAGAAAAAGAGAGAGAAAGTTTTGGTTGGATAGAAAAAAAAAGGAAATCTTAGAGAAAAATGAGAAATAATAGATTGACTTGGTTCAAAACCTTTGATTTTTGTTTTGCTAATAGAGGTTAAAAAAACCTTTTTTAAGGATTAATTGAAGTTTTAAATATGTTATGTTGAATTTGCTTTATGTAAATCAAGCTTTAATGTGTTGGATTGATTAGAATGAGGCTTTCAGTGTAGTATTATGTTCTTAGGCATGAAAAATAATAAGGTGTGAAAGTTTGAAAGGAAACTATGACCTCACTTGAAATTGGGTTCGGCTCAATAATGAAATAATCGAGTTGTGAAAAGAACAAGTTAATGAATATTGAGAAATGCAAAGTATGCATTAGTTATGATACGAGATATTAGAAGACAAGATTTATATGGGTGTTTAATGTGAAAGGTCGGAACATGATGATAAAGGATGTAATTGAAATGGTATAAACTTGGTATGTTAGTGGAAGTGGAAAAAAACATTAATTTATAAAATCAAAATGTATGTATACATGATGAAGTGAAATTGTGTATTTATAATATGAACATTGAATTCCGGGAGTGAAATATCTCACTTAGTAGTTCAAAATTGGGCTTTTTGAATATGTAATATTGTATTTGGTAGTAAAAATGACCATTTTGAATGGGTAGTATTATATTTGGTTGAACAAGTGAGTATATATATAAAAAAATGGATAATAAAAATACAATATTATAATTTATATTTTGATTTGAGACAAAGGAACTGTAAAAATGTAAATATAATAAGATATTGGATAAATTGTGAGGTGAGTATGAAGGGTTTCAAGTTAGGATAACCCAATGAGATATGTAAAGTGTTATGATGAATATGATTTTGGTTGAAGTGGAATGATGTGTTGGGTCTATTACTAAGAAACATGAGGAGAACTTGATATGTAAGGTTTAAGGGAACGTTTGGTACTGCGTTTGTACCTGCGTTTCGTCAAAATTTGAATTTTTTTTTTTTGCTAAAATTGAGTGCGGTTTGTACTTTTTGAATCGTTTTGATGTGCTGATGTCAAAAATGATTTTTAAAAAATAAAAAAACATCATTGACATGCATTTCGGCACGAAAAGCTATTTGAAAAGCACCTGCAACCACACTGCCAAACACGCTCTAAGAGTAATGTTTAATTAGTCTATCACTATGTGGAGACTAACCGATGGTTACTAATAATCAATATTATTTGATTAGTCTGTTAAGGTATGGAAGCTAATGCCATTAGTGGTTATTGATGAACAATATTATTTGGTTAGTTTGTCATATTATGGAGACTAATGACATCAATGGTAAGTAATGATTGACATTGTTTGATTAGTCTAGTATAGGTGGGCTAGACCTTGAGGATAACCCTTCCTCTTTTTCTTTATTTTTTTTACATTTCAAAGCTTTATTACCAGATTCACTTACTGTTCAGTTTTAACATAGTTTTTAAATAATATTATAGATTTTTATTTAAATCGTAATAATTTAATTTTTAATAATTATGTATCTAATATGAAAATAATATTACTAATAATAAATTATTTATTAAAATTTGATTGAAATAAGTGTTTTTTCTTTAAAATTTTTAAATGGATTATGAACATAATTTTATCACACTTATAACCTTCTTATCTTTTAAATATGGACATACTATTTTGATATTTTTTGCTAGTTTATTTTAAAATTTTTAAAATAATTTTTAAAACAAGAAAAATAATTCCAATTAAAAATATATTTTTTTCTAAGATAAATAAGAAATACATTAATAGAAAAATTATCATCATGAAAAAAAAATTAAAATGATTTTATTTCAAAGTTAATGAAATATTTTATGAGACACATATTTTTTTTTAATTCTCATCTCTAATTTTTACTTAATGGGATGTTGATGTCATATTAGTTCTACAAAACAACATATTTATGAAAAATATTGAAATTTGTTTTTATTTATTCAAAGCAATGGTCTCTGCATATTTCTCTAAGTTATATTTTACAAAAAACTTTTTTAGAAAAATGAATTAAATTCAATAACAATATGTCCAAGTATAATTTTAAGAAATAAAAGGAAAGAAAAAAATCAAAGTCCCGTGACCCCAAATTTCACGAGAAAAAGATGAGTCATATACATATAGTACAAAAATGGCGGCAACGCACAGTACAAAACTCGTCGCCTTATGTAGAATCTTTAACATCAGTAATATAGCGACAAAAGGCAACAGAATAGAAAACTAAGTGGTGCAAGTGGGCCATCGAGTGCACGTGGCAAGTGACCATAGGCTCACGTGACACCATACCACTGCCAGATTTGCTTCGATCTCGAAGAAAAAATAATCCTATTTTGGTATGGATTCTGAAGAAGTGGTCCCTCAAGTTTTCTGTCGGATCGAAAAGGTTACAAATACTCCTTCCAATATCGAATATTCAATTATCTTAATTAATATTAATTTAATTAATAATCTTAAAACTATAATTTTGTAGATCCTAGACTTGGTTTCTTAATTCCACTTTCGTTTGTTTTATGCATATTTGTGAAATTGAAATTCATATGGATTTTTTTTTTTTGTTTATGGATTGAGGTTAAACCGTGCTTTTAATTTTTTTTTATATTTTTATATTTAAATTTTTTTTATATATATTTAAATTGTTTTAATATAAACATTGTCAGAAATAAATTTAAAAAATAAATAAATATTATTTCAGTATATTTATAAGTAAAAAATATTTTAAAAAATAAATTCTATTGAAATTATAAAAAATAATTATTAACTATCAAATTATTAACTTTTCAAATTTAAATCTTAAGTTGAATATTCAAAACAATTTATTCTTTTAAATAAATTAAATTAAGGTGTGATTTCACAATTTTGTGTAAAATGATTACATATTTTATAATCACATAAAAGATTTTTTTTATTTTATATTTGATAATAACACATCATTAGAAAAGCAGATATAAAAAAACCGACAAAAAAAAATGACTGTGGTAGGTGAGATACTAAAATAGTTATAGTAGTGGTATAATACTGTAATAAAGAAATACTAAAATAGTATATTAGTGGTATAATACTGTAATAAAGAAATACCAAAATAGTATAGTAGCGGTATAATACGATAATAAAGAAAAAAAATTAAACATGCAGTTAACTAGGAAAAAAAAAGGGGGCAAGGAGGAGGCAGCCACCTCTTCACCGTTTATCTCTATAAAAGCCCACACATACCTAGGTATCAGCAGATCCCAAACAGAGTATCCTGAGCGAGAGAGAGAGAGTTTGATTGCAGAGCAAATAGGTGGTGATGCAGCAGAAAGGCAGGGCTTGTAACCGTAGATCCAGGAGCTTTTCAAGATCTCGCATTGCCGTTGAGGGTTGGTAGTTAGCGTTTTCATCACCATCATCTCCTTTCAAAATCTTTTCTTTTTGAGAGAGATCCCCCTTCCTTTTCTTCATTATCTCTCTGCCTTGTTCAACAAAGTTCGTTTCAACAATGGCTGCTCATGGTAAAATGCCCTTCTTCTTTTTCTAATGTTTTTTCAAGAATCACTTATTTTTATTTTATCCGATTTCTTTGTTAGTCTTTCTGTCTTTGGAACTCGTTTTTTAGGATATTGTAGGTGTATATGTGCGTGCATTGTGTTGAGATTGGACTTATATTGGTTTTTTTTTGTGGGTTTGATAGTGGAAGAACGCGAGATTCAAAAGAAATATTGGATGGATAACATTTCTGATTTGAGTGTGAATGCGATGATGCTTGACTCCAAAGCATCTGAACTTGACAAGGAAGAGAGACCTGAGATACTTTCTCTGCTTCCACCCTATGAAGGAAAAACAGTTTTGGAACTTGGAGCTGGTATTGGCCGCTTCACTGGGGAATTGGCACAGAAGGCCAGCCAAGTTGTGGCTCTGGACTTCATTGAGAGTGCCATAAAAAAGGTGACTGTGGTCCTCCATATTCACAAAGAGCTTTTTGTTTGTGCTTGCTGAACTGGGCGTCTAATGTTTTATGCAATATTTCTGTTTGAGTTTTATCTGATTTTTTTTCCCATCTGTCGAATCTTCTGTTTGCAGAATGAAAATATTAATGGACACTATAAGAATGTCAAGTTTATGTGCGCTGATGTGACATCCCCAGATCTGAATTTTTCAGAGGGATCGGTGGATTTGATATTCTCAAATTGGCTTCTCATGTATCTTTCCGACAAGGAGGTGAACAGACTTGATCCTTATTCCTGCTTGTCTTGCTTAATTGTTGTTTTGATTACAGATTTGTTAGTAATTCATCTTAAGGCTTCTTGGAATTAGTGGTCAGTGCTTTGATGATCTTATTGGAGTCTGTCACTTACATTTGATGAAAGCTTGGTATGATTATGACTGTTGTTGCATCAATCTTTAAGTGAAATGCCCATAAATATCATGTGATTTTTCCCTGGCCTTTTATTTTCTCGATGCCTTCAACTGTTTGTTTTAAAACAATTATGAGAAATGCTTCCAAATCTTCTTTTACCAGACCTTGCTCTTCTGGGACCATAAATATGTAACACTCCTCCACCCTTGTATATTATGGAGATAATAGAATGCAAATATCTTCTTATTGACCTTTTGCAACTAAAATGGTACTCCTAATGCAGATAATCATTACATATCAACAGTAAGATCTGACCTTTTTAGTTTTAAAAGTGGTGATATAAATGTTTCCTTCCCTTCCCTTTCCATTTTTTTTTATTGTTGGTTGGTCGTAAGGTTCATTGGGTCTTGGACTACAAAATAGGGCAGCCTTCTCATTTTCTTTAAATCCTAACCACCCATTCCATGATTGGATGGAACCCAAAACCTGCAGGTAGAAGAAGTATCTAGTTAGATTTCCAAGATGTTTTCGAGTACTGGTCCATTGCTTCAATTTCTACTTACTTAGTATCAGAGTGTCCCTGCAGCGCTACTTTTTTTTTTTTTGGCAAATGATCTACTGGGTTGGTTCTGTTGGCTCACAATTTTCATTGTTCTAATGCTGCATTTCTATGTCATAGCTTTTGTATGCCTAACCTCATCCATGCTTACTAAGTATCTGGTGTATTCTTTGTGCTTGAAAGTTAGTGATCTCTAGTACTTTCTTTTTCTGCACTCTGATGGTGTCTTTATCTCTTGTATATTCCTAACATGGATTGCAGGTGGAGAATCTGGTTGAAAGGATGGTCAAATGGCTAAAGGTTGGGGGGTTCATTTTCTTTAGAGAGTCTTGTTTTCATCAATCTGGAGATTCCAAGCGAAAATACAACCCAACCCACTACCGTGAACCCAGATTCTACACAAAGGTTTGCTTCTTGTTCAAATTATTCCTTGAAAGGGCTCTGAATTTTTATTATCTGAATGTGATAAACTAGAAAATTATATTTATATCTGTTATAATATGGTTTGGTGGCTGGATATCATTTTATTTTCAGTTTTAAATAATCACTCTAAAATGGAATTTTAGTGCCATGTCAGCATATAGCATAAATCTATCTAGCATGTGAAAATTGGATTTGATTGATGATTGGACCCAAACTTGGGCTGTGTTAAATGATTTGATTTAAGTATTTCTGGTTGGACACATGGGTTTGATAACACCAGTCAGATTGGAATGTTTCTTGAACCAATACGATTCTTAGTTTCAGGAGGAAAATGAATGATGGATGATTCATCACGCCTGCTGTTCCAAAATTTATGTGATTCATGAATCATAATGCAGGGTTACTGCCACATGGAAGATCATTTTACAGTTAACATCTAGGTTTTAAGCAATAACTATCAAGATCTTCATCAAGTTTTGAAAAACTAATTATGAATACTTGGATAAAACATTATACATCTATGCATCATTCCATTTTCTTGGGATTGATTAATGCACACAAAAATGAATTGGTAGAACTATATAATATGTGATGGTAATTTATTTTTTAAAGTACCTGATACCTATTTATATTGTATTGCAGGTGTTTAAAGAATGCCATACATTTGATGGGTCTGGAAATTCTTTTGAGCTTTCTCTAATTGGCTGCAAATGCATTTCAGCTTATGTGAAAAACAAAAAGAACCAGAATCAGGCAATAAAACTGGATCCTTTTGGTTTTGTTTCCTTTGAGGCATAATTAAATGGGTTAATTGACAAGATGTTTTGCTTTGTCGGTGCAGATTTGTTGGATATGGAAGAAAGTCAGTTCAAATGATGATAAGGGGTTCCAGCGATTCTTAGATAATGTCCAATATAAATCTAATGGCATATTACGTTATGAACGCGTCTTTGGTCAAGGTTTTGTGAGCACAGGAGGAATGGGTATGCTACCTTTCTATTCTTTTTTTTCTCTTCTTCCCGGGGTGGGGGGGGGGGGGGTGGGGAGCTATAAGTTGCCCCTTTCCACTAATGCATTCATGCCCATAATGTCACAAGGAAACTAAGTTTGAATTTGCAACCTGAAAGCCAAGAACTTGAATAGACAACATGCTTCTATTATTTGCACTTTATGTATCCCTTCATTTATTGAGAAGACCATTGTAAATATCTTAAGTTTCTGGGAACTCTCTTAATTGTCTATTACACGAGTATTTTTATTTTTCAAAGACTTTAATGCAGGAATTCTTCCTTGCACATGTTCTTTATCAATATTAAAAGATTTATCAGATTAGTGCAATGATCTCTTATTCCTATTTCTGCATTACCGTTTCTAAATGAATATTTGTATCTGAGCAGAGACAACCAAAGAATTTGTGGAAAAGCTGGATCTTAAGCCTGGCCAGAAAGTCCTAGATGTTGGCTGTGGGATTGGGGGAGGTGACTTTTACATGGCTGAGAACTTTGAAGTGGAGGTTGTAGGCATTGACCTCTCCATAAATATGATTTCATTTGCCCTTGAACGTGCCATTGGACTCAAATGCTCTGTTGAGTTTGAAGTTGCTGATTGCACTACGAAGACATATCCTGACAATACTTTTGATGTTATCTACAGCCGGGACACCATTTTGCACATTCAAGTAAGTTCTCAGATGTTTCTGCCAATTAGGTTTTGATATATTGAGATTGGAGAGTTGTGTCTTTCTTTGGTAGTGCATAGGTTTCGTTCTGTTTTGTTGGTATTGGTCAGTTTGTGGCGCCGCATTGAGTGCTGTTTCCTGGAAATAATTTTTCCACTCCGTTATCTTTGTTCTTGAAAAATAGAAGCTCTTTGACCTGCAAAAAGCTGATTTATGTTGAAGCTTTTTATATTACCTGTGATATGAGAAATCCATTACAATTTTCACATGGTGCTTAACTAGCTGTGTTGTCAGAAGCTGTCTATTTGACTGTACAATCCCATCCTTATTTATTTTTACTTAATGGACTACCATGTTTCAGGACAAACCTGCATTATTTAGATCTTTCTTCAAGTGGCTGAAGCCTGGAGGTAAAGTACTTATCAGTGATTACTGCAAGTGTGCTGGAACTCCATCACCAGAATTTGCAGAGTACATTAAACAGAGAGGATATGATCTTCATGATGTGAAAGCATATGGCCAGGTCTGTTTGCATCTAAAATAGTTTGTCATTGCCTGACATTGTGGTTTTTGGTTCCAAATCCTAAAAATGTCTTATCTTGTTATTGATGATCTACAGATGCTTAGGGATGCTGGTTTTGATGAGGTCATTGCGGAAGACCGAACTGATCAGGTGCTGCACAAATCAACCATAATCTTGTATCCTTTTTTATTTTTTCTGTGCTCTTTTGGCCTTTTAAATTTAACCTAATTTATTATTTCTGCCTCAGTTCAACCAAGTTCTGCTAAGGGAATTAAATGCTATAGAAAGGGAGAAGGATGAATTTATCCATGACTTCTCTGAAGTGAGTATACTGCATTCTGTAGTCCGGAAGTCTTGGTTGATTTTTCTTTAATTTTATACATCTCATTTTATACACTCCTCTTGATCATTATCGATTTCCAGGAAGACTATAATGATATAGTTGGTGGATGGAAGGCAAAGCTGATCAGGAGTTCATCTGGCGAGCAGCGATGGGGCCTGTTCGTCGCCAAGAAAAAATGATTCTTGGCTTCTGTAGCACGTTGCACTATCCATATTAAATAAGTGTCGTGGACACTAGTTGATCTTTTCTTCTTTTCTTCGCAGTTGAATGATCCCAGCCGATGTCTAATGTGTGAACTAGTTTACTGTACCTTCTTTTTTTTTTTTTTGTTGTCGTAATAATAATAGAACTATCCCATCTTTGGTCACAGGAGTTTTAACTTGCAAGATGTTCAATAAGATTGGATACCATCTTTCCTGAGTTTATGAAGTTTATTTATACTAATGGTATATTTTAGCTGCGGGATATGTTCCTATGTATATTATTCATCCAGTTCAAGCTTGCCAGCAATATCATTTAATTCGAGACAGTTTGGTCCACTTGGATCTGGTTGTCTCCAGTTAATCACTCATAGCGCATGTCAGCTTGGGCGAGGAAAATGAACATGCTTTAACCAGGATCATGGGGACGGTATTGATGCATTACACGTTACTGCGAAGAAATATCTGCAACTAAATTCGTGTAATCAACCTTCAATAAAGAGCCCATAGTTTGCATGTATAATATGGAAAAGTTCTGAATTGTTTCTCTTTTCTGAAGCCTGGGGCAAAATTTTATGATGGGCTGTATGCAATCAAGTTCAAGGCAGCAAAATGCCTTCAGAATGATGTGGATCTTGGTTTTTTCCTGCACTGAGGAAAATATATACATTGCTGCTGACTATTATCGACGCGTATACAATATTTGTCAGCCATTCTCAAGTCTCTGTAAAAGCAAACATTATGTCATGAACTTAAGGAAGATTCTTGTTGATCATTTGAACTTGTCAGTTATGTGAGCTGACAACAACTGGAGAAGTTGAGAGACTGCCCTGTGGTTTTGTCTTGTCCAGAAGCAGAAGATCACGTTTCTGTTCTTTCTATCCAGCCTTCACAGATTTGTAAGGAGTTTAGGTATCAAGGATCACAGTCCATGGCAAACTAGGATTTTAGTATCTGGCCTGATGTGGGCTGGTGAACCTAGTAGATCATCTATCAGTTTCTATACTGCTAAGGAAAACTGAAATAGATTGATATAGTTTAGATGAAACACTCAACAAGCACAAGAGCAGCCCCGATCCATCCAGCAAAACCAGCACCACATAGTGGATCGAGCCCATAAACTATGGCTGAAACATCACGCACGGCAGCAGTCTGTATGAATAAATGCAGTGGACTTAAGGGCCAATCCAAAAACAAGCAAATAGACATCGAATGCTTCAAACAAGAGCAAATTTTCAAGTAGCCATACGCCTGCAATTATATTGAAGGTGGAATTAGAAACAACCTATATCAGATTCAGCAAACTGTGCAAGAGAATAGAATAAAGTACCTCTACCCATAAGCATAATCCAGTTGAGAATGCACCCGTATGAAGAGCAGGTATCCACGGAAAGGCAACAAACCAATGCCATAGCATTTTGGTCAAGCTCTAGGTCGCCATCTCTGATTTTGAAATTTGTTAAAGGACAAAATTATTTTAAATCAAAAGTTTAGGGTTAATGTAGGGTTAATCGAAAGAAATTAAGAGATAGATGATCAAATTGAATTTTGACCAAAATCCCTAATTTAAGGTCCAAAACAATGCTGTTTGTAAATAGTAAAAAAAAAAGAAGATGATATCGTCTGATTACTATTTATTGTCTTCTTCTTTTGACCCGAAAAAGCTATCTAGATGATTACTTTTCAAATGCATTTAACGTTTCATCTCTCAACCAAACTAAACCAAACATACACTACTATGATGAGTTGATATTGTACTACACCCCAGAGTAGGTCATGCCGGCCAATTGCCCCTATAGCTACTGCGGCGTCGTCCCAAAGTTGATTCGATCTGGAATGATCCCAACCCGTCCAACCTTTAGCATCTAATTTTGGCAGTTCATGATGACATTGAACCAACGGTTGGGATCATTCCAGATCGAATCAAGAGACAAGATTTGACACCAGTAAAGAAAATATATTCCTCTTCCACCCTCGATAAATAGGGGTGAATTCCATGCCCTAGAGAGGAAGAAAATTGATTCCAAAGTTGGCCAAAAACCAGTCATCCTACTGTTTTCATCTTTTTTCTCTCATCGTTAGTTTCCCCCACCTCCTTCGTCGAGTCATCATTGCCTCCTACACCAACAGCTCCACCATGAGCTGCCAACACGATCACCAATCGGCCACCCTTGCATCTGAGATAGCCACCGCGAGCTCCTTTCTCTCTCCTCTGCAAGTTTCTTCTCCCTCCTCTAATAGCTAACGCCGGCTACAATCTCTTCCACTAATACCTCTTGAACCACCAGCTAAACCTCCTGATCACAGCTGAAACTCTTACGTCAAGTGAGCTTCTCCTCCTTCCATCCTTCTCTTCTCCCTGCAACCTGCAACCATTTTAATTGCATGCAGAGCGTGAATTACTGTTCATATTCTACAATATAATTAGCTGTTGGCGGTGGGCTGGACCTAATTCAGCTCAGCCCAAATTGATGGGCTGGGTCCAGCCCATCTAAAATAAAAAAAAGGACTAGATTCGTTGGGCCGATATCAGCTCAACCCTTTTGGGCCGCTAGTCGGCCCGAACTGGCTGGGATTGGCCCAACCTAATGTTGGATAACTATAATATGCTAGGTTGTAACCCCAAAACCTCAATTATAATATTATAATTAAATCCACAACTTTTTTTTCTTCCAAACAATACCTCTCAAAGGAATTTTAAAGCGTGTGAGCCGGACATCGCCCCGCGACATTGCTGCTATGATTTTCTCGGGGGAAACTGGAAAGTATCTACTTATCCAACATGTATGTGTTTTGTATTTCCATGTGTGAGACATGATACATATGGGATTTGTCGTGAAGGAAGGTCAAATGCTGACGGGGTGTCAAAAACTCCCCAAACCAATAATGTCGAATTTCTGAATTTCTAGAAAAATTCTGTCTTGGTCAGAACTTGGCAACAAAAAATGCACAGGGATCTAGCAGGATATGAGACTGGTTAATTGATGAAAGCAAACAAAGGTATTTTGAAATGTAGATGCTTGAGTTGAAGAATCTAGGCAAAATCATCACCTAGTTCTACATTTTTCTAATCAAAGTAAGTTGTAAACAAAAAAACACAGAAGTCTGAGACTGATCATACAAGAGGCTTTATGCCTTGTTCTGTTAAAGCAAGTTACTAGAGTGGCTTAAGCAGAGCAGCACTGCAGCAATGCCTTCGTTCTTATAGAGAGAGCCATTCCTAGGGCTCGTTTAAATCAGAAAAATATTCACTATCATCGTCATAAGACTTCAAATGAGAAAACAAAAACCTATCGATTTACTGCAGAACGTAACATATGAAGCAGCAAAATAACCGAACACCTTCAGTTTTCAACTCCATCCTCCTCCTCATACTCAATTTCTTCTTCAGCAGTGGCATCCTGGTACTGTTGGTACTCGGCCACAAGATCATTCATATTGCTCTCAGCTTCAGTGAACTCCATTTCATCCATTCCTTCCCCTGTGTACCAGTGCAAGAAGGCCTTTCTCCTAAACATTGCCGTGAACTGCTCACTCACTCTCCTAAACATCTCCTGTATGGAAGTTGAATTGCCTATGAAAGTTGAAGCCATTGAAAGCCCATTTGGTGGGATATCACAGACACTAGACTTGACATTGTTTGGTATCCATTCCACAAAATAAGAGGAGTTTTTGTTCTGCGCATTGATCATTTGCTCATCGACTTCTTTGGTGCTCATTTTGCCTCTAAACATAGCTGATGCTGTGAGGTAACGCCCATGTCGAGGATCAGCTGCACACATCATGTTCTTGGCATCCCACATTTGTTGGGTCAGCTCAGGGACAGTGATAGAAAGGTACTGCTGTGATCCTCTAGATGTCAGAGGAGCAAACCCCACCATGAAGAAGTGAAGCCTCGGAAACGGGATTAAGTTCACAGCTAGTTTTCTCAGGTCTGAGTTAAGCTGACCCGGAAAGCGCAAGCAACAAGTAACACCACTCATTGTTCCTGAAATCAGATGATTCAAGTCTCCAACTGTAAAAAAAGAAACAAAAACTATTCATCAAAGGAAGTTTCAAAGAGAAATC
Source organism: Populus nigra (assembly GCF_951802175.1). Taxonomy (NCBI): domain Eukaryota; kingdom Viridiplantae; phylum Streptophyta; class Magnoliopsida; order Malpighiales; family Salicaceae; genus Populus; species Populus nigra. The sequence continues at coordinate 3,697,025 of NC_084869.1, forward strand.
ATTGGTTTAAAATGGTCAAAAACCAAACCCAAAATTACAAGTCTTATTTGGTTGCATGAATTTCAAACCACTCTATTGCTTTATGACCAAGATTCAGTAATATTGTAACCTACTCACAGCTTGGGGTAGTGAGCTTGAGAGTCCTGAAGCAAATATCATAGAGTGCTTCATTATCAAGAACCATACATTCGTCAGCATTCTCCACCAGTTGATGAACAGAGAGGGTAGCATTGTATGGCTCCACAACCGTGTCTGACACTTTGGGAGATGGGAACACAGAGAATGTGAGCATCATTCTATCTGGATACTCTTCTCTGATTTTTGAGATGAGCAAAGTTCCCATTCCAGACCCAGTGCCTCCTCCTAGGGAATGACATACTTGAAATCCTGCGTTGATCAGGAAAACGGTTAATATACTTTTTCGTCCACAGAAATTATACTGAAAGAAATTCCATTGAATTTTTCAGGGGAAATGCTGGTCTAATCTATCAGGATTATGAGCAATTTAGTATCCTAGTAATCTCCGACAAACAGCAACATAGGATTATTAAACAACAAATTTGCTTCTAAATTTTATGTCAAGCAAACTTACCTTGTAAGCAGTCACAATTCTCAGCCTCTTTCCTGACAACATCAAGGACTGAATCAATCAGCTCAGCACCCTCAGTGTAATGGCCTTTAGCCCAATTGTTTCCTGCCCCAGATTGCCCAAAAACGAAGTTATCAGGCCGGAAAATCTGCCCATATGGACCGGTCTTGATACTGTCCATAGTGCCAGGCTCAAGGTCCATAAGCACACCCCGTGGCACATACCGGCCGTTACTAACCTCATTGTAATATACATTCACTCTCTCTAGCTGTAACTCCGAATTTCCGACGTACCGGCCGGTGGGATCAATGCCATGCTCATCACAGACCACCTCCCAGAATTTTGATCCAATTTGGTTCCCGCATTGCCCTCCTTGAATGTGAAGAATTTCACGCATACTGGCCTAAGAGGATGTTTGCAGTCCAAGGGCAAAATGGGCACAAGATGTAGATATTATAACAGACAACTCTCTCTCTCCAGGGGGGCTTGAAATGAAGAAGGGGTCGCGGTGGCCTAGTGGTAAGAGCTTGGGACTAAGGGGTTTGCTCCCTCTTAGGTCTCAGGTTCAAACCCTATGGCTGCTCATATGATGGCCACTGGAGGCTTACATGGTCGTTAACTTTAGGACCCGTGGGATTAGTCGAGGTGCGCGCAAGCTGGCCCGGACACCCACGATAATCAAAAAAGAAGAAGGGGTCGTGGTGGGTATTTGTACTTGGACAACAAAACGATCCTCCTCGTGGATCTTTGAAAATTACAAGATTGTCCCTGGCTTGTGATGTTGAGATGAAGGGTGGGGATTGAGTTTTTGGTACATGATCGGATGGTTGAGGATTGTCCGTCTGTCTAAAGATGACTTACGTGTTGTCCACTAATATGGGGATCTATTGTGTGAATCGCTGCCACTTGTCGGTGCAGCCTGCAGCGTTGCCGCCTCAACAGGGCTGAAGTTTGTTATTTTGGTAGGAAATGGAGAATGCACAGTTGATCTTGTAGATAATGGCTTCGGTATCATCTGTTTCTCGTGCTTCATAATAATACCTTGAGGATCAATGATCTAATAAAAAAAAAACACTTCAATTGTTTTTATAGAATTTAAAACTGACATGACCAAGAAAAATCCAAATATAAATAGAAAAATAATTAAAACGAAAAAAATATCTCTTGGATCTCTTTTGAAAGCTTTAAACCATGACTAGTTATACCGAGATGTTAAGTTATGATTGTTTTGTTAAAACTTTGCGTTACATGAATACCATATTAATTATCTTATTATAAATATATTTAGAGTAAAATACTAAGTTAAAATGACATTATACAATATATTAAAAAAACTCAGTGTTCTTATTATTGTTTATTTTGATATAAACTTTGTGGACTGGAACAATATAATAATAGAATTGTTCTTGTCATAAAGAGTTGCAAAAACTAAAAGAAGTGGATGGGGTTATCTTTTTATTGGAATGTATTTATTATTAAAGAAATGGTTTAAAAAAAAACAGTTAATGCTGATTTTGATAGGACATGGTGGAGCTACAGGGCCTAAATTACAGACATCTTATACCAGAACTATCATACCCTGGACACTAGAGCCAGACCAATGTATCTAGCTGCATATCTAGACATGTAGGTTTTATTAACTAATTATAACTAAAAGTGTGCTAAGTGTTTAACCTAGTTTGTCCAAAATTGTTTCTGCCCTGAAGAATCTGAGGCCAACATTACCAGGACATCGATCCCTGTTTAGTGATTCAGTCAAGCATGGCTTAATTCTTTCCATTTCTCGATAGCTTTGTAGGGCTTGATGAGCACCTGCGTTTTTCATTCATTAAACATCAAACCATAGCATTTAAGAACAACGTTAGCGAAAGCCAAGCATAAAACAGTTGCGCGTACTGCCAAGGAAGGGGACGAATTCACAAGCATAAAACATATTTTCTTCAAAATTTTCACCTCGTACCAAACACAATCTTAAAAACTTTCAAAATAATATGTACCATGGTTATAAAATCTGGACTCGTATGGCGGTTCACTCTAGAATTTAGATTACTCTGGCTTTCATTAAAAAAAAATATTGATTCAACGTAATCTAGTAAAAACAAAAAAGTTAATTAGTAATCGGATAAAAAATGTATTAACATAATCATCAAATAGGTGGTTCAATGATAAAAAATTAAAACTAAAAAATTTATTTCGCTTATGATTTCGAGTTCGAGCTCTATGATTGCTAATATTGAAGGCCATTGAAGGCTTATCTAAATGTTAATTTCAGGACCTGTAGGGATTAGTCGAGATACATATAAGTTAGTCTAAACACATAACGTGAATAAAAAAAAACTTGTTAAGATTTTTTTATTTAATTTTTTTTAAAAATAATATCATTTTGATTTTTTCTCTTTTCATTGTTTGGGCCTTATCTATAGGGCTACACTTTATTCAATATGAGAGTCCATATTAGAGCCACGGCTAGAGTCCAAGTTGCTCGTGTTGGGCTTCTAATATTTTAAAAATATTCAACGCAAGCCCACCTCATTCCTCATTCTTCAAGACCATACCATCAATCCACTAGATTTCGTCTCAAAGCCTACTTCCTTTTAATTACAATCCGCTTGGAACCTCGAGATTTGGCTAGAATTGATTTCACTTTTTTTTAGTGTATGTTCTTTATTTTGATGGAAGAGTTTCCAAAAGTAATTTTTAATAATTTTTTAAAATATTTTTACCATCAATATATTAAAATCATAAAAAAAATATTATAAAAAACAAGAATTTGATATTGATTTTCAAAAACATTTAAATGCACTTTGAAAAAGAATTTAAAAATACTATTAAAATCTCAAACACCATTGCTAAATCTTATGTTTAAAGCTAACTCTTCATTGAAGAATTAATTTCAAAATTTTAAAAATCCAAAATTTCAAAATCACACCCAAACAGGTTCGATGATTTGCTTAGAATTCCAAACTATGAGCTATGTCTCCATAATGTTCCTAAGAGTTGTTACATATATAAAATTGCATGTCCTGATCAAAACATCTCCCCCACCCTACAAAGTTCCCAAGGGGCTCCAATAGAAAGGGATACAAGTATGAATTTTAATTTCAAATCAATTTAATATTGAGAAATTAAATTAAAAAATAAAAAAATAAGTGAAAAAATGACATGAGTTAACACGGGTTAATCTGTCAAACCTGAATCAAGAGACATAGATAACTTCATATAAAGCAAATAAAAAAACTATAAATTTTAATTTTAAATAAACTAAATGTTAAATAATGAAATTGAAAAAATAATATTCAATTAAAAAAAACAAAAAAACCCAAGTCAACCTGACTAAACAATAAAACTCGCGATCTAGGTTATGAAACCGTGATAACCCTATATAAAACAAATCAAAAAATAATTACGAAACTCAATTCCCGATCAACTCAATGTTGAAGGATGGAGTTGAGAAAAAATTAGTTAAAAAAACAAAAAAAAATAACCCGAGTTAACAAGTTTAACTCGCAAAACTCATAACTCAGGTTATGAGATCAAGAAACTTTATAGAAAGCAAATTAAAATAAATCATAGAAACTAATACCCTATAAATCTAATAAGTGTATATATATATATATATATATATATATATATATATATATAAAAGAGTTCTAATTTTCTTTGAAATTTTGAGAACAAAAAAAAAAAAGAGGCTTTTAACTATCCATTGCTACGTACAAAAGTCAATTCCTTTTAGTATATTTTAATAAATAGGTGGGTAGAAGAGAAAAATAAAAGAAATGTTAAATAAAAAAAAGGAAGAGAAGTGAGTAGGGGCGGAGCTAGGATTATTTATTAGGGGAGACCAAATTAATATAACAAGACATAATATTTTTTAATTTATTATACATAAGTTATAAAATAAATACAAATATATAATGATCTTTGCACAAGGTAAAAGATTTTGAGCAATACCAAATTGAATTAAAGTGATGAAGTTAATTTCATCTTCATCGTGAAAAAAAAATTGGTAATTTTGGTGATTCTACTAAAAACAAAACATAAAAAAATATAATCAAGATAAACCAATAAAATATATCTAATTAATTAGAAAAAAAATCATTATAACAAGAATTCAATAATAAATTTGATAAAACTAGCAGATTCGAGCAAAAAAATAAAAGGAAGCTAAAATAATAGAATTATGAAAAAATCTCATCAAATTCTTAATAAACATCTCAGAACAAGATAAAATAAATTTTAAATTTGAGGTTAATGATGCTCAATTACCTTGATTTGTTTGATAAAAAAAATTAATTAATAGCACTTTGCTTCAATCTTTTTGTTTGCTATTTATATTTTTAATTTTGTATTTTATCTTTTATATAAGGGCTGCAATTAGAAAAAAAAAAGGGTAAAATCCATTAAGTTAAAAAAGTTATTTATAACTTCATATTTTTTCTTTTCATGTCCACGTAGATAATTTTAAAGTCAATGAACTACAAATATATTTACCATTAGAAGGCCCACCTATTTAAATATCCCATCTTCTTACACTATTACTAAGAACAAAAAAAAACCTATAGAATTAATCATCACAATTTTTTTTTACAGGGACTCGGGCCCCTGCTTGCCTCCCTTTGATTCCGCCCCTGTAAGTGAGTACACAAAGTTTCGGGCAGAGGAAAGAGTTCTAGCATATCTCTAAATATCTGTCAGCCTGTAAGAAAATTGGTTCATTTTTTTTTGTGTAAATCTTATTATTACCTGTGATTTATACGACGATAATATGATAATATTACAAAATTTTGTCTATCTTGTTATTTTGTGAATGTTAAGATTAAATTCAACCATTTCATGCAAAGAAATTAAATTAGAAATCAAATGAATTGAACTTCAAGTTTTACATAACATAAAATTGCTTGTTAAAGCAATATAGTAGAACGTAGTTGAAACTGTGTTTTTTTAAATATTTTTTTTATTAAAAATTATTTTTTATTTTTAAATAATTTTGATATATTATTTTAAAATTATTTTTTAAAAAATAAAAAATATATTATTTTAATATATTTTTTTTAAAAAAAATATTTTAAATCATAACTCCTCCTACCGACAATTCTAAAAACATCAAGTAATGTAAGAATGAAAAAAAAAAAAAAAAGAGAGAGAATGGACCACACCATCGTACTATCTACGCGCCACCCCACGTTCACACGCCTTTCTTAGGTTTTATGCTTGAGACAGAGAAAGCATGTACCCTAGCATGGTCCCTTAGCATGTACCTAGCTAGCCTATTGCATAGAATTTGAAATTCCATTTGCAAGGATTAAAAATTAATAAATTGGGATTTAAGAAAATAAAAATATATTTTTAAAAATAATCTTCATAGAACCAGTGACGAAATTAAAACAGAATATTCTACCACTAATTCCAGTGCTGAGATTCTTGGAAAATCAAAATCAAAATTTATATTTCAGCCGCAAATTCCTGTATTTGCATGCATTTGTCAGTTTTGTTGATAGAAAGGCATTTAAAAAAAAAACATATGTTCAACATAAGAATTATGGTTGATTAATTTTTTATTAAAAATTTAATTGAGAATTTTACGGAAACACAAGTATGTTTTGAGAAAATTATATAAGTAATTTACAATAAAAAATAATAATAGAGATATTTACTTTCTTTGAATATCATCATGAGTAATTTTTTCTTTCATGAACAAATTGTATGTCAGGTTCATTAATAATTATTAGTAAAACAATCACTAATATCACCATAACAAGCTATAAGCTTATTTTGAAAATTATGGAACAACCAAAAACAGTTTTTTCAATATCATCTTATTAATTTTATTTAAAAGAAATTATTGTAAAATAAAAAAACCAAAAAAAAGGAAAGAGAGAAAAGAGAAAGAGGTCTTTAAGAACTAGCTTAAATAGGTTTTACTTGGCTTCAAAGAAAAACACCCAAGCGCATCCAGAACGATATGTCATATGTCATCCACTTGGATATACATCATGTCATTCATCGATAAAAATTATTTAAAATATAATTATACCCAATTGCATAGTAAATTATAGATTACAACATTTCTTTGAACATATAAAAATATTCCTAAATTATGAAAAGTCACATTCTTTATAATCCACGTCGAATTTGTTTGTTTTCTCAAGTTTAAGTGCATATAAAAATTATTTACAAGACATTGATTGGTTTCACAAAATGCGATCAGTATTCAAATTCTTCGTGTTTGATATCAATTCTACCTCTAATACTAAATGCAGAATGATCAATGCAATACGGAAGGTGGAATAATTTTGGATAAATCAAGTGTGCATACAATTGATGATCAAATTGATTTTAAGAATATACGGGCAAGGGAGGGGAAAAAAAGACATTTACATGACAAAATGGTTTACTATATAGTGCTAATTAAGGCCAAACGGAGAGACTTCGCCATTGATTTTGGGTAATATATTTCTTACAAAAGTTTCCTCGAAGACCCAAATGATTTCACTACTCTAACTGGGGATCTCTTTGTAGTTTTTGCTAGTTTTCGCACAGTTCGAAATTAAGAGCACTTCCCCTCAAATCAAGAGCCAAGTAATGAGGAAGACACAAAAATGTAAAACAGTGGTTCTTGATTCGAGTGTCTGGTTACTAGTTTAAATTAGTCGAAGCCATGGAAATATTGCTATGGCCTACGAGCTAGTAACTTGAAGGGAGTGCAAATGAAATTCTCGCTGCTCTATCTGAAGCTCTAAAGGAAGGTTTGACGTGAAATTACAGACAGAAGTCAACCTTATCCTGCATGCGTTTAACTAGGGAAGAATGTGTAGCTTAGAATATACTTCTCTCTCTGCTAGGGATGGATCTGTTTATAGCTAAAGGTACAGTGTGTTTAGGGTTCCAGACATTAGATCTATAGAATCATTTTTTATTAGGTATCATTTACGTACTCTCTTGATATATTATTTGATTAATTCACCTTCATTCATTTCCTTCATGAATGCTTGCTAGGGTTTCGTGAACAAAAAATGGCTTTTTGACTCACTTTTTAGAAACAAAGCTGTGGCAATAATTACGCAATAATGATGATATCCGAATTTCAATAAGGACAAAAGAGTTTCCAACCATCCACTTCAATGGAATGATTCCATCATAATGATGATTTCATTATGATGATTTCATTTATAATGAAAGGAAGAGAGGATACATAGACATGGCAGGAGGGAGAGGGATAATTCCAAAATGAGGGACAGTAGCTGTGGGAGCACGTAAAAGTGTAACATCATTCTAGCTATAAGAGCATCTCCCAAGTGTCAAATTGATAGTATATATATTTTTTTAATAGTATGAATATAATTTTTTTCATGTGCAAGATAAAAAATTATTTAGAATAGCACATTGTATTTTAATATATTTAATACATAATTATTTTAATAATTTGATATGACCCGGTTAATTACTTGACAAGTTTAAAAACAATCCGAACGATTCTTAATTAATTTAATTTAGGTGGGCTTGTCAAACTCATGATATAGATCTTAAGATTAAAATAATTTTATAAAAACCAAACAAAAAAAAATATAGATTTAAAAAAAATCAAAGGAAAAAAAAAATTATGAAAAAAAAACACATTATATTTTAATGAATGGTGTTTTAGTATTTTTGCAGACATATATAAATAACATTCTTTTAAGAGAAATGATAAAATAATATTTTATTTACCACTCTCAATATATAAAATAAATATTGAAGAGCTAAAACAATATTTTAATATATATATTTTTTTATTTTTACCTCTTCATTGGAGATGCTCTAACATAACCCTTACTCATGTGCTACACAATCAAACAAAGAAACAAACGTTAGTGTTGAAATTTTTGAAAATATACATGTGAACGGACAACTAGGAATGGATGGGACTGTAAGAAATGTGGTGAGTCGGCAAAAAATGTACAAAACAAGAGACAATTCATGATCTATATATGTCTCTATTGCAAATTATACAATGGGCATATAATATATGTACAAAAAGAGGGAAAGAGAGAGATCATTGAGGGTTGTAGCTAGGGTTAGTAGAGAAAACGTAGACAAAGGAAAGGGCGAGGGAGGCAGGAGGAGGAGAGGGGCAGTTCGGATTTAGAACAAATGTGAAAGGCACGAGACATGAGGAGAATAATAAATGAGAGGTAAAGAAAGGGTGACGAGGCTTATGATAACCCTCATGATCGTCACGTCGATTTCAGTCGATAGTCCCAATAATCCTCCCAGAATTCCACGCTTCTTCTCTCAGCTTTTTTGGCTTTTCTCCTCCCCGCTCTTCTACTACTACACCATAGTATATTACTTTCTCGCACTTGAAAACACAAAAAAATAGTGTTTCTATTTCTCACTCTAGCTAAAATATAGCATGGTAAACTTCATGTCTTGCTCTCACTTTTGTTTTTGTTTCATAATAAACCAATACTTATAAAACTCATTTCCTTGCCTATCTCTTTGTACGTACATGTAGATGTGTAATGATCAATCCACATCTCTTCAAAGTACTGAAACTCAAATTCTGCTCAATTCAGTGTTTTTTTTTTAAGAGAAATTAATTACTTCATTACTATTTCTTGATCAGCAGCTGATCACTCCCTACATTTTCAACTAGCTAGGGCAACACCCTTTACTATATATGAACAACATCGATCTATTCCCTATATTGTAGAGGTAGGAGCAACATTTCTTGGGTCACCTCTAGCTCTATACTATTCTTGCATGCTCCTTTCCTGTTCCTGCTAAACCAACACCATATTTTTCAGCCCCATCATCTCAACACGCATTTCCTTTTGAGGAAAGGAGTGCGAGGGGATCTTTAAAAGAATCTACTTTACTCCTCTTCTTCTGGTTTCACTATCCAGTTCTATCGCTAAATCTTTCCATTCAGTTCTCTTTAACCCTACTCCTATTTGTCCTTCAAGGTTGTATTACGAAAATGTGGATGATGGGTTACAATGATAGTGGTGACTTCGACATGCCAGATTCTTTCAATGACAGGAAGCTTAAGACTCTAGTTCCGAGGCCACTTCCCTCCACAAACAACACTTCAACTGCATCTGGTCATCCTTGCCCTGGCAGCCGTCTTCATAGTACCGATTTTCTTGCTCTAAATCAGTACCATCTGGGACTGGGTATGCATCTTTCTTTTCTTTTATCTCTCTCCCTTTAATTAGGTGTGATCAGTTCCTGATTGAAAGTGCGTTAAGATATTGGGAAATGTTTGTTCTTCATTTTTGCTTTTGTAGCAAGTATGGTTGATCAAAGCATAAGAGAGTTCAACACACAGCCAGTTGTAATGAGCTCAAGATGGAATCCAACACCAGAACAGTTAAGGACCCTCGAAGAGTTGTATCGAAGAGGGACTAGAACACCCTCAACTGACCAGATTCAAGACATAACTGCACAGCTTCGTAGATATGGAAGAATTGAAGGAAAGAATGTGTTCTACTGGTTTCAAAACCACAAGGCGAGAGAAAGGCAAAAACATCGACGTCAAATGGAATCTGATTCTCTTGATGAGCATCAGCAAAATGGACATGGTGTTGAAATGTTTGAAAGGAAAGAACCAGGTAAAAAGACTCCAATATAAACAACCCTTTCTAGAGTTATCCCCAATCTTGGCTTGAAAAAGAGAGAAATGTTTGATATGTATGGCTTTTTGTGAATTCCTTTTTGTTGTTATTTAGAGAAGTTTGAGATCATCTATGTATTGCTTCTTAGCATTCCAATTGTTGGTTTTAGAGAGAGATGTAAAGTTTTGTATTCTTTTTGTTTTTCCTTATGTCTACAGGAGCAAGTATGACAGGTTATGAAGGTGAACAGACCAGGAACTGGGCTCCCTCTACAAACTGCAGTACACTATCAGAGGTCTATTCTTTATCCTTTCTATGTAGCCTTCCTTTCTCTTTCTTCATAGAATAAGATTCTCTTTTTTCTTAATTTAAGTATATCTTTAATCTCGAATAAGGAACACAATACAAACAATCAAGAAGGTTTAATAATGTCGTTATGATTAGAAGTGCATTTTTTTATATTTTCTTTTAGGTTTTTAGAGTTTAAAAAGATTGTGTAGAGAGATTAGCAAAGGGAATTGAAGAAAACAACAAAAAGCTCTGTTTGTTGGGAAATGAAAAGGGTTTAAAAGCTGCATTCTTTCCTTTCTGCCGGGGCTGCTGTTAAAAGACTAGCTGGGTTTTTGGGTCTTGTGCTTATCAAGCATTTAAGGCATTGTTTTGGGCACCCATTTTTATTCCATTGAGTAAGTGAATCTATAAAACGCCAACCCTACTGGTAGGAACTTGGCTTCTCACACTCTTCATGAGCTCTGAATTTTTTTTTTTTTTTTTAAGTTGAGGTTTGAATTCCAGATATCCCAACATTGCTAGTAGCATGGATTCATGTGCAAACAACACAAGAGTTAAAAGAATAATGTTCAAACTTGTTGCATTATTCAAATTCTCTTTTGATAATAAGAGAATTCTTTCTTAGGAACAAGAAAATAAGAGAATTCATGTTTTGAATGGTACTCTTCATTAAATCTCAGGAATCTATTTCAATATCAAAGGCAACAAAAGCAGCAATGGCAGAGTACTATAGACCAGATGGATGGATCGAATTCGATGAAGGAGAAATATTGCAGCATAGAAGGAACCTCATAGAAAGGAATGCGAGGGAGATGATGCCGTTTTCTTGCCCATCTCCCACCCACCTATTAAACACTATATCTAGCGCTACTGCTACAACTATAGCTACTTCAAGTGCGTCAACACAAGGAGCGGCAACAGTAAGAACAATGGACCCAACAAAGCTCATGAACGCTCATGACCTCAACATCCTTATAGCACCTTACATAGAAAATTATGGGCATCATGGAGCCCGTATTAACCACTTCAATAACAGCGTCATCAACGAGGCAGATGAATATTGCAGAGATGGCAATGACGAATCTCAAACCCTTCAACTATTTCCTCTTCGTAGTGGCGGTAACGGAAACAATATTGAAAGAATTAACGAGAGAGAGACTGAGGTATCGGTTTCTGCTGCTGAAGCCTTGAATGCTAACGACTTCTCTCCTTGCCAGTTTTTCGAGTTCCTTCCACTGAGGATCTAATGACCAGCCAAAGCAAGACTTCTTATTTATATTTTCACTTTATGAGTAGTTTTCTATGCATGTAACATGATGGTGGTAGGGGTTCTGGGGTTTGGATATTGTAATGTTGTTGGAAAATGGGAAGTACTGTTTCTTGTTCAGAGATCAAGATGCTGCATTTCATGGCATTAGTGCAATGGTCCATGGAGGATGAAAAGGAAGGGGATTGCCTTAAAATGCATTTGGACCATGTATTAACGTTGAATCCATGAAGAAACATCATGTTGACAGGATAGCTAGCTAACTAGCCCTTGTTCGAGTAACTTAAATCATGTTGTTCGATTGTCTCGTAAGCTGAAAATCAAAATAGAGAGAGAGTGGGAGCTTCTTTCTTTCTTTCATGCATGCTACTTTTCCCTTGTACCTTGAAATTAGAGACGGGTAGCTGCCTTTTCTCCCTCTTATAATAACAAGACCAAAAGTAGAGTCAAATGCAGGCGTAACAGATTCTATTACCGAGTAAAAATGTGTGCATATACTACTCTATGTTTGTATTTCAATATATATATCACTTAGACTAATTTTACTATACACTAAACTAGTGGAATGAGGAAAAAAATCAATTGTCTTTGATTCGGGAATATTTCAGTCTTTTTACATTACATATTAGTTATTAAAGATTTGTGCATAAATATTATTATCTTTTTATTTTTTTAATATAATAAAATGACCTAATTACTTTGCAAATCATATATTTTAAAAATATCTAAGAGGATTATTTTGATCTTCTTTTTAAATACAGTAAAATATAAATTTTTCCTTGAAATCAAAAAAAGATTAAGCCATGCTAAGAGAAGCATTTTGGTCTTTTCATAAAGGTTTTTTTTTTTAATTTCAAGATCATTAATGACACTTTCATCTTTTAAGTTTGCTAAATTAATTTTTTAATAAAAAATTTTCTAGCGCATTTGTACATATACTAGCATGTGAGGGGTGCCCATGCTCATTAAACAGCGTATGTGGTGCCTCTCAATGATCGATATTACCCAACCATCATGTTATTGTATGTGTCATCGCGTCCTCTTCCCTGATGGTATGGTGAGCATCAATAGAGGTGGGGTGGCTCATTGTTGATAAGCTTCTTCTTTTTTTCTTTTGTCTTTTCTCCACAAAAAGTTACAGGTTTATTCTTTTTTTTCTTTACCGTTTTGACTTCAATCCTGTTTCTTTTGATTTTTAATTTTTCTTCTTGGTCCTTTTATAAAAGTTTTATTCATTTTAATTTCATCTTTCAATCCTGATTTATCATATATTACTTTTTCTAATTCAATCTATATTCTTTTGGTTTTTTATTTTTAATTTTATCATTCAATTTAAATTTATGATATATTAGTTTTTACATATTGGTTCTGATTCTTTTAATTTTTTATCTTTTTTGTAAATATTATTATTCTTTTCAATTTAACCCTTAAATTAAAAATTTATTGGTACCCTCTAATTTACCTTTTATTTTGATTTTAACCCTCATTTTTTTAGTTTTTATTCTTTATTTTGAATCTTTTTACTTAATTGATTTTTTTTTCGATTTCATCATTCAACGTTTTATTTCTTAAGAATTGAGCTTCGTGGTTTTTTTCATATATGGTGTTTTTGGTCTAATAACACAGGACAAAGGTTTGAAAGCTTAATAGGGGTTGACATTTTTTTTTATCATATTTTCTTTTTTTTGATATCATCATTCAAATTAATTTTTTTTTAATAAATGGCTATGTGGTTTTCTTTGATTTCTTTTTCTACCGTGTTATCCTAACCTCTGACCTTCTCATGACTTAGGATACAGGTTTGGCTGGTCAACCCGGAATGACTCGTCCCTTAATGCCCAAATTACATATTTATCATGCTAGCTTAGATTGACTCACACTGGTTCTTTGTCATTTGTTATACCTTATTTTATCATTCCATATTTAACTAGCTAAAAATTAAACAAAAACATTTTTCCACTCTTTGATAAAGGTATTTTTTTTCAGGCTATCATGATGGTTGTTTTTACATTTTTTTTCATTTTTTATTGTTGCATTTGTTTTCCATCTAATTCAAATAAAATAAACACAAAATTAAACTGTAAAAAAAATCAACCCCGATCTACTTTTCCAACAATATAAAAGGTCAAAAACACCTCAATAACACTCCTCTTATCAAGTGGAACACATTGACATCAAATTTAACTTTTATTTTGTTAACATAATTTGGCTAATCAACTATTATTTACCTCTCATCTCTCTAACATAGGGACTAAAATATGATCAAAACAAATTTGATCCAAAACAAAAAGTATCAAACTAAAAAGATCACAAATGAAGGTGAACATTGTTTGGAAGAAATGTTTTTAAGAAGGGATCTCATGAACAATGTAAAAAAGCCTTCATTTTTGCCAAACTATTAATTTTGCCCCGTATTTTTTATTTTTCACAACAATAAAACCGAATTTGTTTTTTACAAAATCAAGCATCAATCCAATGTTAGAATATTTTTTGACACTATGATAATCTCATGTAAAGTAAATCAAAACAAATTATCAACTTCAATATCCAATCAACAAATTGTGAAGACTGAAATTAAAAATAAATAAATGATAAGAGTAAAAACCTTCATGTATCAAGTAAAAAAGGGAAAACATTATTAAAATCCACCCGTGTTTTATGAGTGCCTAAACAATGTTTTTCACACCTCTTTTAATTTAATATTGTCACTAGTTTTTTTACTAGAAAAAAATTGTTTGATATTTAAAACACATAATTCATTCCTTTTTGTAATTATAAAATTACTCCTTAGTCATTAAACCTTTAAACTAGGTATTAAAGGAAGATGGTCTTTTCATTATGCAATTATCTTTTACAAATTGTATAGGGTTAGATTGATAATTTTGTTTTTTTTCACAAAAACTACTAATTTAACCCTATAATAAAATAGTATAATGACTACTACTCGGGGGCTTTTATGTTTTTCTAATTTTTTTAGAATAGTATAATTACTTTGATGTCCTTAAAAACAAAACCAACAGAACTCTCATACAAAAGCTTTTTTTTTTATCATTTTACATTGATTTTATTGTAAATTCTAAGGCTACTTAGGGTCATGGTTACAATTTACATTAATTAAATATAATTAAAAAACTTGTCGGCGAGCGTAAAGTGTGGATGGCCTCCACACTGTTCAGGCGGTGAGAGCAAGGTCGTCGAACCACCAAACACTGACTTCTAGGGTAGCATTTGAAAAGTCTTGGTGCCCTCGACGCAATGAAGTAGTGTGTGCCCTTATCGCACATCGATTTTGGTACTAACTTTTTTTTCTCTCTCACCCTACCTTAAATTCCACACCAGCCCCTTTAAAAAACATGACCAACCCCATCAATTTATTTTCCCTTCACATTTGGTCCCTATCCTTTTTATTACTATTTTTTTTAATTTTTAATAAGCTATAAAATTACTTCTTTTTTTTTTTCCAATTTCACCCTCTTTCATCGTTTTTTTTTTAATTTGCCTCTTTTTGTTGATTGATATTTGTTTTGCTTGGGATCATTCTTTTGAAAAACAATTAACAATTTCATCCTTCATGGGTTTAGTTTTTTTTATCAAATTTGATTCTCATTCTTTTTATTCCTATCTTTTTTTCCTTTGACAAGTATTTTCAATTTATAAGTATTTCACAATTTCATCATTCAAAATTAAATTAGTTGGGAATTAAGCTTTTTAATTAAACTTAGTTCAAATATTTCACGAGCTGCGAATTTTAAAGATTAGAACATGTTTTGGAGGTTTGCTTGAGTTGGCTTGGTTTTTTTTCTTCCTTTTTTAGCTAATGATTTTTATTTTAAAAAATTATTTTTTACAGTTTACCTTCTATGGGATTAGTATATAGTTCATAACTAAAGTCATCGGTTTAAAAAGTTAACGTGGGTTGACTTTTATTTGTTTTTGTACTTTTTTATTTTGATTTATTTCAATTTCAATTTCATCATTCAACATTTAATTTTTTTAAAACTGGTCTTCCTATCTTCGTTTTATTTTTCTTTCTATTGGGTTATGATCACTGAGTTTGCTGGTTAACTATGATTAACTTATATTTTTTTTCGTTGTTATAAGGTTAGTCTCGGGATTATAATCAGAATCACTAGTTTCAAAGGTTAATGCGGATTGATTCTTTTTTAGGTCATTTTTTAAATTGAAATATTCCAATTTCATCATTCAACATTTGATTTATTAAAAAATTTCTTCATATTTTTTTTCATTTCCTTTGTATTTGATTATCCTGATCATTTTTAGGTTGTTTCTTTTCTTTTACAATTTTATCATCCATGGGTTTTTTTTTCTATCAAATTTTATCCTCATTCTTTTTATTGCTATCTTTTTTCCTTTGCGAAGTTTTTAAAATTGATAAATTTTCATCATTTCATTCTTTAAAATTAAATTGATTGGGAATAAGTTTCTTTATTGAACCATGTTCAAGGATTTCATGATTTTCATGGTTGCGGGGTTTGCGAGTTAATTCGGTTTGACTCATATTTTTTATCATTGCTTTTTAAAATTAATTTTTTTATCCTTCAATATTAAGTTGTTTGATAATTAAGTTTCATAATTTTATTCAATTCTCTTTCAAATGATGTCACCTTGGTATCACAATTGGGTCAAGGATTTTGTATCTTGACCTGAATAGGTTCAAATTGATTTTTTTTACCTTTTTTAAATTATATTTATTTCTTAATTTTTTTCTTCAACAGTTTATTTACTATAGATTGAGCTTCACTTTTTTTCTTTTGTTTTTTGTGTGGAGTTATCAAGTTCTCATTTAATTGATTAAGAAGTAGTCTTCAAACTATTTTTTCCTGCATTTCTTTGTATGAAATTATCTCAATCTTATATTCATGGTCTCAAAGTTTGTGAGTTAATTCGGTTTAACAAGTTTTTTATTTTTATTTTTTTAGTTTTGCCCTTTAGCATTGAGTTGTTTCATAATTCGGGTTAGCTTAAATAACGTTCTTCTTATTGTTTTTCATTTTTTTTGGTTTTATTATTTATTATTGTTGCATTTTTTCATTATATTATCTAAATTACCAATTGTACTAATGAGTCGGGTCTCATATTTTTTTTCCTTAGTATTTGTTTTGCTATGAAAATAATTTTGTTTGGCCCACGGTGGAGCACAAACCACAAATCTAATTTAATCTGTTCACTTTCATGTTAGATGACCGTACAAAATGGACAACCACATGTTGAACTACAAGTGTTTTTTCAAAGTGTTTTTTTCTTGAAAACATATCAAACTAATATTTTTTTCAAAAAAAGTTATTTTAAACACCAAAAATTTATAAATGATTCAAAAACCTTAAAGAAATCATTTGAAGCTAAGAAGGAATCATAAATTTTCAAAATTGTGGTTGGACAATAATGACAAACACCACCTAAATCTACTAATTAACAAATGATACATATGGTAAATTCATCCACACTTCGCCATGGATCAAATTAATTTTTTTTAATGCAAAAAAATAAATGTAAAGGTGTTGTCAACATATTTTTAATACCGAAAAAAAGATTTAATTAAAAATTAAAAATTTAATGTATACATTTAAAAAAATAAATTGAGAACTATATGCATCAATAAACATCATAAAGAGTTGTTCATTATAGCAAACAACCTCTTGTTTGGGGTCCAGGTCTTGTGACATCAAAAACTCATTTTCAACTTATCTTCACTAAAACAAATACTTAAAAAATATCCTTAGAACATCAATAAAGCAATTTTTCAACATAAAACGTCCTTAAAACGGTCTAAAACAAAAAATTAAACTGATTTTTTTTCTTTCTCAATCCTGGTCTATTTTTTTCAAGAAGATGAAGAGCGAGTAAAAATACATCTAAATGAAATTCATTGACACCAAGAACAAGTTTTTTTATTGCTAGAGTGTAGATAACCAATGATTTTCTCTCACAAGTATTATTTTTTAGTGATTCTCTCTCTCTTCTCTCAAACTCAAAAATTTAAAAGTGAATAAAGACTTTAGGGTCAAAACATTAATTTGTAAGACTAAAAGGATATTTGACATATAATTAACTCTTTAGGCAAGAATCAACTAAAACACATTTTGTATAGTAAAAAAATAAAAAAAATAAAAAATAAAATGTTGCATTGTTACCTCCTACTCAATTTGGTCATTGACAGTTAATGTTTTGACGGTTAATGTTTTTCAAGCCATAAAATAAATTTTTTTTTTGTAAAATCAAGTATGAACACAATGTTGAGATGTTATTTTGCGCGTTAATAATCTCATGAAAAGTGAATTCCAATAAATTATTGAACCAAGCAACTCTAAACTCAAACAATGTATGAAGACTAAATTGAAAAAAAAAAATTATGAGTGGACTGAAAAACTTTTGAAGGAAAAAACCAGATTACGGTGTAAATCCATTAGACACAGTGTGTGTACAGTGTATTAACCACACCCATTGAATTTTCTTTTAATACTACTGTCTGTAGTAGTTAATACTGTGTTAGACATTTTTTAGAAGCAAATTTGAGCAAAGTTTTTTTCAATCTAAGTGGAAGATTGTTTCCTTCTCAAAGAAGACGAAGAAAAAAAAAAAGGTTGATTCCATGCGACAGATATTCAAAGCCCTACAGGATCTTACTGCTGTTTCGAACTAGTGATCTCCCCCAACAAAGTGAAAAATACCTGTATATTGCGAGATCCCATTATACAACAAGATGATTTTAACCCCAGTTGTGGTTCATTTTCTCGGGTAACATTTCCAAGGAATAGCTTGATTAAATGGAAGTAAAGAGACTGATAATATTATTTTTAGTTAATTTTCCTTCTCTGTTGCTAGCCATAATTTCAAATTTGTTTGATTCTCTGTATCATTGGCTATAGTACTTCAAGCCCAGAGAAGCAAACTAGTGAGTTGTAAAACAAAAGATTAACCAGGCAAAAAAACAAAATCAGCAAATAACGAATACACCATATTCACAAAACAGCAAAATCTTGTTTTGTTCTTTTCTTTGTTTCTTGGACAGAAGATGAGACAGGTGATTGGGTTGCTGTGTGGAATGAGGAATGTGGAAATGGCAGGGAGTGAATTGACTGAGCAAAGAGGGCCTCAAGGATACAGTCTGGCGCCATGGAAATTGACAACACCTAAGAATACTAGACATATGGAGACAGGCAGCTTGTGGACCAGAAATTTCCTTCATATATTTAAAGCTATCATGTGATCTCTCCCTTCCCTTACGCCTTGTATTTTTGAGCTTTGTGTCATGTGAATGTGATCTCCCGTTCGATTATCATGAGGTCATGATGTCATGTCTCATTCTCTTCTGCCCAAAAGCAAACCTGATCTGGCTTGTCCTTCGATTTCTTTACATGACGTATGGATTTTCTAAGGACATAGCTTCGGGGACTTCAAACTTCGAAGTGAAGAATACTATATGCCTGCATCTGGGATTTATTTTATTTTTTTAAAAATACAAATCAGCATCTAGGTAAGCTAATTATTATCCCATCATTTTATATAGTTGGCACATAAATAAGCTACGGTAAAATAGTTTTTCCATGGGGGAAAGGATAGGCTAAATCAGTAAGTGTTCTAATAAGATCAATAAAGCCATTTGATTAAGGGTAATGTATTCTTGGATGCTGCTGCAGTAAGATTCTTAGAAATATTCAAATTCAAATATATAGTTAGAATTGTTTATTTTTTAAAAAAATAAAAATAAGTGGTTTCAGATAATGATAGATTAATATTTATCTTATTTAATGGTTCAAAAGTTCACTTTGAAATTTTTATTTATATAGGACACATGTTAGTGTATATGCTATATAGCCTATTGATTGATTATACGTGACATTAACTTTGTTCACGTAAATATATTTAATTTTAATAAAGGTTTTATTTAATTTTGATGTTCATTAAATATTTAATTAATGAATCTCGAGTAAAAATAAAACCTTTAGAACTAAAATACTTTGCAAAGAAATTATAAAGTTGTTATAATTATGGGATTCCTTATTGCATCAAAGTGTTTTTAAATATTCATAGTCAATGTTTTATTAAGACTGGACATTAATTAAAGCTATTGAAACCAGTACATATTATGTTCTCTTTTTTATGAAAGGAAGAAGTTGTTCTCATAAGCTGAGATATGAGAAATACATAAAACTAATATGCAAATACTTCTCATATGACATATACACTGAACTGACATACATGAGAATTTTATATGAAAAAATCACTTGTGGGCTTATGTAATGGTTATGTATGTGATACTTAGATTTGAGATTACTAAGTTATCTTATATAGAAAATGTTATTTTTTTATCATGCTATATGTTGTCTTAATTAAGGGTAACAAACGGGCAAATGTGGAGTATAACATATACTATATGAAGATATTTAAGTAATTCATATATGATTCATCAATTTAAGTGAATGAGAAAAAATATTTCATCTGTTCTCAAATAATTTTGATTATAAATCCTTGCATAAGGTGGAATAATATTAGAAAATAGTTTTAAATTTTATTCAAATAATTGATGACTATGGTGTTAGGAATAAACATAATCTGACAAAATAGACACACTCCATACTATAATATCTAAATCAGAGTATTATTTATGAAGGGATAATAATTACACTGAGAAACTGGTTATTAAAAGGTTAAATCATTTATAACTTTTTTAATATTTAAGAGATCATGACAAGTTACTTGACATTGTACTTAATCTTCAAATATAATCAATAATTATTTAATTAATAATAAATTAATTTATTTAATCATAATTTATTTAGGATTATAATTTATATTTGTGCCAACTTATTAGTAAACCTAATGGGTCACACATATAAGTATCATTGGTTAAAAATTAAACTGAAATGATTAATTAAAGTGACTTAATAAATAAATTTTAGAAATTTAAAACTAAAATATAATTTATACATGGAATCACAATTCTAAACCTAGAAAAATCATGCAATTAAATTTTTGATTTTATATATTAAAATTAAAGCCATAAATTAAATTAATTATAGAATTAATTATCCTAATAGGATTAGAATTTAATTAAAATGTTTGGAAACAATTTTCTAAAATATGGAGAGTTTTTAAGGTGGAAAATTTTTATATAATTGATCTTAAAATAGTTTATGATATTAATAAAAAAAAATTAATATGGTTAATTTTCTTATTAAATTTGAAAAATGATTTTTCAATAAATTAAAATCTTGTGTTTATTAAAATTTATTATCTTTGGAAAATTATCAAATTAGATTTGATTTAATATTTCTAAGTGTTAGAAATATTATTTTAAAATTTCTCATAAAACCAATAATTAGAATTGAAACATAAAATGTTTTTAATTATACATATTAATAAGTTTTTATGCATGATAGATAACTACGGACATTTAAAAGATCAATGTGATGGTGAAACAAGTAATTCGTATGGACCTATAACACATATATATTGAGTAAAATATGAACACATCCTAGTCAATTATATTATTTTAATTAAATGATTAATTAATTTTAATTGAAATTACTTGTGGTTTACTATTGTTATTATATATAAATAGATAAATCAAATGTGCGGTTATAATATTTTTTTTTATCATTTTTTAATGATACTCTCATTATATTTATTATGTGAAACAAGAACAATATTTGCCGACTGTGTTAGAGTAAATGACTATCACCTAGACAGATAAAGAAAACACAGAAAATACCATCTCAGCCAGCTGGTGAATATAAGAGAGGAGAAATAGCCGCTGTTCACAGTACAACTTGTGGCAAACTATAATTGTTTCTAAAAATAGTAATAAAAATATAGATTAAATTTGACAAAAAAAAAAAAACAACTAACAAGCCACTTTACTATTTTAAAGATGATTAGAAGCAAAAACCGAGTAAAAAAAAAAAAAAAAAGTAAAATGGTTACCAAAGCTTCATTATCATCGACATGCAACCTCATATATAAACCATCGTCAAGATGATTTAAACAACACCAAATAAAATTATTGTTGGATCTTGGAGGAAGCCCCACTCGCCTCCACAATGCAGCAGCCTCCTTTACATGTTGGCTTGTGTTATATATATATATATATATATATATATATATATATATATATATATATATATATATATATATATTTTGGATTCGAGGAAACCCCACTCTCTGAAAAGTATATTTTGTGGAATCAAGTGAGTGAGTAAAACCTCGGCTGTCCGAAGCTCTTACAAGAGGTGCACGCCCTGACTTGAACTCGAGACCTGCTGTGCAGATCTCAAGCCCTTTGCCACCACGCTACACCCCTTGGGAACGGCTTGTGTTACATGCTCCAGCCACTTCTTTACTTCAGTCTCTGGTTCAACAAAATAAAAGTTGAATATTTGTTTTAATTTTAAATTTGATTCTTAAAGATTCAATTGTTTCAAATCAATAAAATTATATTTTTTATTTTTTTCAAATCGAGCATTAACTGATTCATATGATTATTGTTTTTGGTAACGCAATAACCCAAAATCAAAACAAATAAAATAAATCATCAAATTTAATCCCACATTAATAATATATGAAAGGATTAAATTGAAAAAAAAAATCAAGTGACAAAAAAAAAGTTGAAAATAGGCTAAACATTTAGTTCTTGATTAAAAAAAAAAAGACTAAATATTTAATTCAATTACAAATCAAATCCCTAAAACTTCAATTATTTTAAATAAATAAAATAAAAATTTATTTTGTTAAATTGAGCATTAACCATACTCTCTAGATTGTTTTCTCAACATTACAAGAAATTAATATCAAGTTAACCAAAACAAATTAGTAAATTTAATCTTGTACTCAATATAAAATGATTAAATTAAAAAAAAACATAATAAAGCATCGCCTGAATACATTTTAATTTGTTTTAATGATGTTTTAATTTCTTTTAATAATGGCTACAAGTCCTAATACCCAAACAAATCATTACCCATTTAGATTTCTTTTCAAACAAGTCGATTTCCTACATTGTTAATAAGAAGTTGTTGGATGCAACAAAATTTACGAAACATAATTCAAGCCACGACACAACAAAAAGTAAATGAAGCTAAGTTGCCTTAAATTTACTCTCTTTCAACAACTAAACAGTTATTTTAATGGCGATTTGGTCTTGAAAAGGAGTCACCTGCAGCTAAGATGTGATCCCTCAAACCAATTTTCTTTTTTATAATAATCAAGGGGCTAGCCATTTACTATGAAATAAACTAACAGTTGTGCCAAATCAGTACGTACAGACAAACATTTCCAAGTTTCCAAACTGTTCTAGCCGAACATATTTATAAATTATGATTATAAACATCCTTTCATACATGTAAATCCAGGACCTGACTCACATGACATGGATCGGAGTCAAATTGAATATATAAAAAAATAAAAAAAGTTTAAAATTCAGCTTATCCGGTTTAAAACCTAATTATAATCCGTGACTATTTATTTTTTTTAATCAAAACGATATTATTTTGAGTTTATATAAAAAAAAAATTAAAATTAATTCAATCAAAACTTGTAACTCGAATCTTGGACCGGATCAATTACCGGGCTGGATTTAAAAACACTTATTAGAAGAGGGGCTTCAAACTCTTCCAGGGAAAGTAATCCCATCTACATATTTTGCGAACCCCAATATGAGAAAACCAAACCTACCAAGCCAAGCACTGAGTACTCCTTTTCCCCTAGTTATCAAATCTTACTTAAAAGTTGACCCGGTCAAGAAATCAGATTCTAAATTACATGAATTAACTTGAGTCAATTCGAGTCAATCTGGAAATTTTTTTAAAAAATTAAAAATTAAATATTTCATATAAAAAATTTAAAGAAAAATATAAGTTATACATGCTATAAAAAATTGAGACAATAGTTTTCCTTCTTCTAGAATGTAGTAACGTACACTATGATTTGTGTAATGAAAAATGAAAAAATAAAAACCTAAAGCTCATTCCTAATATATTATATGATTTTTAATTTTATCCCATGCTATTTAATGATCAATTTCATTCGAAATCTGTACATGATGCTATATGTTTACAGTCAGAACACATGAAAAAAACACTTGACAATTCTTTGATGGGGAAATTGATACAATTAGTTGGTCTGGTATGAATTAAAGAAAATATAATGTGTTGCTAACAAAAGAAGTTTTCCTGAAATAAACGAACTAATGTGCATACATAGAACTTTCAGCCTGGCCCAAACGGCTAGGAATTTTCCCAGCAAAGAGACCCATTCTTGTCCAATGAAAAATGAATTTCCCTTAACACGCATTTATAATGAACATAAATCACACCTTAGGTTTTATGCAGATCTGATGACTATCAACGAAAGCCTAAGATATCCAATTGCTAGGAATAGAGAAGGAGAGAATGAATTCGCACCAAAGACAAGGTAAGAAAGAGAAAAGAAAAGAAAGTTTAAGATATTAGATATACATTAAAACTCTGATTACGCTATTTCAAGTATTATTAGAAAGATTTCAAGAAAAGCTACATTTCGATATCTTAAATAAGTTGTATGCACTGTCTAAAGGTGACTAGAAATCCTAGTCGTTCGGGTTTAGCCTGAATGACTAGGTTCTCTTTTTCTCTCTTCTTCTTCCTTACGAAGCCAGGATATCCCTACCACACATCTTCATGCATTTTCATTTTCCTAGGATTGCATTATCATAATTTCTCAACAAGCACCATATAATACGCGCACAAACTTTTTTTAGGACAACAAAACAATTTTACACCAATTGCAACACTACTCTATGCAATGGTTTGTTCTTAGCTATAAAGCTTTAAGTTTTAAGTTTTAGGAATTGGACTCCATACGTATACATACATTAAAGTAGTTTATTGCAAGCTCCACATATTCTCTTCACATATATTCACATATATTTTAGCCTTGTACAATGACAAACTTAAGTATTAGAAGGTTTTGTATTGTAATAAGAGACTTGTTTTTTTTTTTAAGTGAACACCAACTAGACTACAATAAAGATTAGTAAACAACACATGATGTAGTTATGCAAAACCCAATTCTAGTTGGAAGCTTTTCATGACTTTATCATAATTTAAAAAAAAAAGAATAAATTGAAATAACATAACATAACGTTAGTGGAGTGAGGATTAAGAATATCCTATTGTTTCCTTTTCAATCTCTGATGGGGAGAACACCTTCTTCCTAGATCTTTCGTATGAATTGCTATGGTTGTTTGTCAAAACCAAGACTTTGCAAATTGATTAAAGTTGTTTTTTAACTTTTTGATTTATAAAAAAAGCTATATTAGAAATAATCTTTGATTCAAATCAAATTTTTATTAAAAAATTGATTCAAAATTTTAATCTAATCAAAAGTTAATATGTTTTACTTTTAATATATGGATTCTAACTAATAATACATCTTTCATAAAAAAATAAATCATTTTTTACTAAAAATACTTCTAATTTGAAGTTACTTTAACTTATTTTTTTCTTAAGTTAATTATTAAAAATAAATTCTGAATAATAACTCAAAATCAATAGTCAAATTTGCTAAATCATTGAGAAAAGCAAGAGATGTAAATTAGTCATCCAATATTTTGTCCCATCAAAATGGTATTAATTTGCTTTCTATATTAGAAGAATATTAGAGTAGCATGTTTTCCTTGAAATGGGTTCTTTCGTTTCTTTTTTTTTTTCCTTCTAAACTATGGAATGAAAATTATTTTTTTATATTATGAAAAAGATTACCAACGAAAGTGCAAAGAACATGGGTATGGAACTTTTGGAGGAAGTTACATAAACAGAAGATCCCTCAGCGTTATATCATATAGGAGAATCTGAAGGCCACCCGAATGTTGGTATCAGAGCAATTGGTATTAGAGCGCGGTCATATTCTTGGCAGAACAACGAGATTGTTATGTGGGTAGTAAATTAAAGGATTGATTAATTGAAGTTATCGTTGGGATAGTTTGCGAAATTGGTGGCTGAAAGTTTTATGCCAGTGAGTATGAAGACTATTCGGGAAAGGTTACTTCGTCTAGAGGGCTGGATGAGGGATATTCCTGATGAAGAAGATCGTTTAGTTCAGCATCGACTTGAGTTGGCTACAGAAATCGCTGAAAAGACTGTTGGACAGTATGTAGAACTTGTGGCAGAGATGAGCCGAAAGTAACAAGACCCTCATTCGAGTAAAAACGAGATTCATAGACATGCTACGTACACCAACAATAAAGATGATATGGTAGACTATACATTGTTATCAAACTAGTCCTTGGCACTGGTCTGGCTGTTGGAGTGATTAGCAATAAGCAAAACAAAGAAAAAAAGATATCAGTAAACCCAAAATGTAGTATTAATACGGAAATAAACAATTTGAATAATTAACAAAAGCTAATAATGCTTAGAAAAACACTATTTATAAGACTTATAAGCACTATTTACTAAACAGTGCTCATGTATATGCATGAATATAAGCATTGTTCATTAGAAAAGTATAATATAATGGTTGATTTGACACCCTTTTCACAAAAAAAAAACTTTAAATTGGTTATTGAGGATATGATTGTGATTTCAGAAGGTCCATTTGGTCATTCCTGGATTGTTCGAGGGGTAAGTTGATCTTTTTTTCATTTTAAAAGCATAGTGAAAGGACTAAAATACATTTAGATGCAAAAAATTTAAAAATAAAGTCCAAAAGCATTTTATTCTTTTTATAAAGAGTATTTTGCTAATAATTAAGCTAGGGAAGGGTTAAATTAGTCTTTGAATAAATATAAAATATATTTTTAAAAAAATAGTTGGCGTTTACGCATAGGCCAGTAAGTGGGAGGTAGAGCGTTATGTCATCCTTTTCCTGATGGAGTGGCGTGTGGTGGTGTTGGTTTGGTGGAGTGATGTTAATGACTTTTTTTTCTTCTCCTATTTTTCTCTCTTATCACCTTGAAAATCGTGCTACTTATAGAAAAATCCAGAGTTGTCATCTAATCTATGGGGATGTCAACTTCAATCCTTGTTATTTTTATTTCTTTGCCCTTTTGTAAAATTTTGAATTGTTTTCAATTACAACCTTTAATTCTAATTTGTGATATGTTATTTTGTCCAATTTGATCCTCATTATTTTGATTTGTTTTTCTTTAGCCTTTTATTAAATTAATTGTTCTTTACAATTTCAACATTCAATAAAAAAAAATTATTTTTTATTTCAATGTTGATCATCATTCTTTTGATAATTTTTATCCTTTTGTTTAATTAATTTTTCTTTTTAATTTCAATCTTTAATTAAAAATAAAGTTTATTTCGTATTTCAATTTTGATCCATATTCTTTTAATTGTTATTTTTTGTTTTATATCCTTTTGTGTAATTGATATTCATTTTCCAAGTTAATCATTCAATATTTAATTGGAAATTGAGACATTTTCAAATAGTGTGCTTTCAATTTATTGGTCACGGGTTTGAAAAAATAACATGGATTGATGTTGTTTTATTATTTATTTTTATTTATTTTCTCTTCAACTTTGTGATTTTTTAAGTTTTTTTTTATTAGGTTATCTCGGTCTCATGATCTAGTCCACGGGCTAACTTGGGTTGGCTTGTCCCTTATTTCCGGATTATAGATTTATCATGTTAACTTAGATTTTTTTTTTATCTTAATTCTTACCCAATTTCATCCTTCTATATTTAATGGGCTGAAAATTAAGCTACAATATTGATCTCTTTTTACGGAAAACTTTTCCCCATGTTATCATTATTTTTTATTTTAATTTAGTTTATTTTTTGTCATTATCTATTTTTTATCATTTGATTAAAATAAAACCAGCTTATTTGATCCAATCGTAGATTTTTTTTCTTCTTCTTTAAAATGCATTTGCACTACCTATACATTATATTTAACACATGAAAAAGGCCTTATAGTGTAGCATAAGTCCACGACTAGTATTATCCAAGAACTTTCTTTTATCCTTATACTAGTTAGTAGGATTTTCAATTTCATTCTTCATCACTTTATCGAATATTAGAATAAATATTTTTTAATTATTTGTTTCTAGTTGATTTACATTTGTAAGCTTAAAAGACTGTGATTTTAAATTTAGTATAGGATTATTTAGATTGTATATTTAAGATATAAAACTGATGTGTTAATGTGCCTAAAACATGGATTGCATGTTTTCTAGACTAAATAACTCAATAATGTTACATATAATTATTAATCATTTTCACTGTGAAGACTATGAAAATGCCTAGAATAATCCAAAAATAGGCATACAATATTACAATATAAAATATTAATTACATCAAAATTCATCAAACAATTAAATTGAATAATTAATTAATATTTTTATTAATTATGTTTTTGATATTATCTTATGTTGTTTTTATTTGTTTGAACATTGATATGACAACAAAGGCAAGATTCATTAAAAATGACTTATAGAAGTTTTTTAATGTCTGGATTATTAATTTATATTCAAGTTACAATGAATTTATTTATACTAACTAAATTTATATAATTTTTTTTTAATTAAAACATATTTATTTTATAAACATTAAAATTCATTAATTTATAAATAACTCTAAATAACATATTATAAATTAAGAAATATTATGATTTAGTTAAATAACACACGTGTCAAAAATTAGGAGTTCGGCGTAATCGCTTTTACAAAGTGGTAAAAAAATCAACGTGGCATGTAGTCAGAACACTATTTATTTAAAATTTAATTTTTTATATAAATTTTTTTTGGATATATTGATATAAAAAATAAATTAAAAACATATTATTTTAATACTATATAAAATAAAAAATACTTTAAAATACAAAATCTAATATCCAAACCCGGCAAAGTGTGACAATCCATCTTTTGTCAATCAAACGAGAATCTTACTTCTAAAAACCGCATCATTAGTAACAATTATTTTGTTTTCAAATAATTAGCCCATAGGGTAAAGTAATTCCCCAGCGAATCATTTTCCCATGCAAACGAATCATAGCCTGGTAGGTAACAAAAACGAAAGTTCTTTAGTGCGGTACAACTGCTTTTGGGCTTACCTTTACCTTTTCCTGTCTTCCTCCATGTGCGTTGGCATACATCCAACCCTACCATAACCTTTTTTTTTTTAATATATATTGTTTTCGTGTTTGTTTATAATTATATTAAAATAATATTTTTTTATTTTTTAAAAAATTATTTTCATGTCAATATATCAAAAAAATACAAAATTTTTAAAAAATTCCACCATTTCCTCAAAAACCTTCGAACGACGTGTTTGTTTTGGTGGTTGAAATCGAGTTTTGTACATGAAATAAGCATGTTTGGGAGTGTGGTTGTGGTTACTTTTTAAAGTATTTTTCATTCAGAAATGTATCAAAATAATATATATTTTTTATTTTTTAAAAAATATTTTTGATATCAACACATCAAAATGATCTAAAGCAATATTAGTTGCAATCAACAAAAAAATATTAATTTGAAGTAAAGAAAAAATAAAAAAAAATTAATTTTTTTTAAAAATGCTTTTGAAACACAAAAACAAACAAAGTATTAGAGAGAGATATGAGGGTGTTTGGTTTGGAGGTGTGATAGCTTTTTTTCAAAGATACAACCCTTTTAAAGTATAAACCACACCTTTAAAAACTAAAAATACATGTTTTTTTAAACATCTAGGTGGTGGTCCAGTGGTAAGAGCTTGGGACCAAGAGGTTTGCTCCCTCTGTGGTCTTAGGTTCGAGCCCTGTGGTTGCTCATATGATAGCCACTGGAGGCTTACATGGTCGTTAACTTCAAGGCCCGTGGGATTAGTCGAGATGCGCGCAAACTGACCCGAGCACCCACGTTAAACTAGAAAAAAATACATGCTTTTTGTGTAAATACATGCTTTTTGTGTAGACCCGTATAAAAACAAAAGCCACCTCCAAACCAAACAATAAAAAACCTAAAAAAAAAGATAAATTAACTTTTATTATTAAATTTTATATATAATTAAATTATTCTTAACTTCAATTCCAACCCCAACTACTAAGAAAATCCGCTAATCACCTAAAAAAAAATGACAAGATGACATGGTTACAAAGGAGAGCCAATCTTTCTCTCTCATGAACTTTATTTAGGTTTTATTTAGAATTGTTTTTCAAAAAAATATTTCATAAAAATTTAAATATTTTTTTTAATGACAAGATGACATGGTTACAAAGGAGAGCCAATCTTGCTCTCCCATTAACTTTTTTTTAGGTTTTATTTAGAATTGTGTTTCAAAAAATATTTCATAAAAATTTAAATTTAATTTATATTTAAAGTCGATTTTTTAATATTGTTAAATTATTTTAAAATTTTTTTTAAATTTTTTTTTAAAACAACTTCAAACGTATCTTTAATAACACCGCCTCAAGGCGGTCTTACTGAACTACGTGACAAATGGTTTTTCTTTGTAAAAAGACACTTGCTTTTCATCGTTGGAAGCCAGAGGGAAAAAGCAAAGAAATGGAGAATGTAGTTGCAGGGTGACTGGTCATAGGGCTCCATTTGGGCTACAGAGTACTGGAAGGAATCCACTACGGCATGTGAGCAGGTTTTCTTTCTTTCTTCTTCTTTTTTGTTCTGCGATGCAGACATCTCTCCGACATGACCTTGAAAGCTGTGCAGTTTCTCCACCGTCACTCTCCCTTCTGCACAGAGCAATGGTTGAAATTAGAGGTTTCGACAGTGAAGAGAGAAAGGACTTTCGCTAATGTAATTCTGACCTCAATCAATCAAATTGGCCCCCTCTTTTCAACCTCATTAATCGCTTTTCAAAAAAAAAAAAAAAAAAACAGCCAGTAAGAGTAAAATTTTCCACTCCTCTACTATACCGTCGTGTTTTTTTAGCTCTATAAAAGCCATGTTAATTGTAAGCAACTTAAAAGAAGAGAGAGAGAGCTCTGTCTTCTTCGCTATCCTCAACTCCTTTCTGGGTGTTCACTAGCTTCCCTCAGTCTTCCACCATGGCATTAATGCTGAGATCTCTGCTTGCTCTTTTGCTCTTCACTTCAATATTCTCCCACATTTCAGGTACTAGCTTGTGCCCTCTTCACTTCCAAGTCCTTTTTTGCCTGCTTTCTTAGGCCGAAGCAAAGATCTAGCTTTTAGAAATTTTCCTTTAATTGTATGTGTTGTTATTTATAGTTTGGCCTAGACCATACCATATTGCCTCTAACTGCAGAATATTATGATCAGCCTATATGCTCTCTTAGTTATTTCTTAAATTGTTGATTATTAACCTTCTAAATATTTTTCTTGTTGCATAACGTAGAGGTCTCATCAACAACAATAACACTACACAACAAGTGCACGCATCCAGTGTGGCCAGGTATCCAACCAAGTGCAGGAAAACCCATATTGGCCCGTGGAGGCTTCAAGCTCCCACCCAACAAGGCATACACTCTCCACATCCCACCACTCTGGTCCGGCCGTTTGTGGGGTCGCCATGGCTGCTCCTTTGATGCCTCCGGGCGTGGCCGTTGTGCCACTGGAGACTGTGGTGGCTCCCTCTACTGCAATGGCATTGGAGGCACCCCACCTGCCACGCTAGCAGAAATCACCTTAGGCAACGAACAAGATTTCTATGACGTTAGCCTTGTAGATGGCTACAATCTTGCAATCTCCATAACCCCATTTAAAGGATCCGGGAAATGTAGCTATGCAGGGTGTGTCAGTGACTTAAACTTGATGTGTCCATTAGGGTTACAAGTCAGGTCAAAAGATAACAGGAGTGTTGTGGCTTGCAAGAGTGCTTGTTTTGCTTTCAATTCTCCAAGGTATTGCTGTACTGGTAGATTTGGTACCCCTCAAGCTTGCAAGCCGACTGCTTATTCCAGGATATTCAAGGCAGCTTGCCCTAAGGCCTACTCTTATGCTTATGATGATCCTACAAGCATTGCAACTTGCACTCGTGGGAATTATTTGGTCACTTTCTGTCATCACCGCTGATGTGTGAAGGATTTGTGTCTTCTGATCACTTCAATTAGGAGTCTGTCTTCCTTTGGCTTATCAATGTAGCTAGTATTATATGTTGCTGCTGAGGTGAAGGGCTTGCTTCAGTGTATTGTTCCAGTAGATAATGAATTATGTTATATATCTAATTAATATATATGGTAGTGGTCTTGATTGAGTTGGCCAATGTTGTACATTGAGATTATGATGCCTAATTTCTTCTCTGCTTTTCCCTTAATTTTTACCTGTCATTGAAAATTTTTGAAATTTTTTAGTTTTAAATTAATTTTTTATTGATTTAATATGTGATTTTAAAAATAAAAAATATTATCTTGATAGAAAAAAATTAAAAATAGTATCCACGGCTGCATTCCACATGCTTTTGCTTTTACAGGATTAAGGATTTAGAAATTCTTTGTTTTTCAAATTGTATTTTTTAAAATATATATTAAAATAATATATTTTTTATTTTAAAAAAATTATTTTTGATTAAAATGACCTGAAAAAAAATTAAAATAAAAAAACAAAATTGTTAAATTACTTTTAAGTTTTAAATGTAAAAATAGATGAGGTTTTAATATTATTTGTAATTGTTGTCATGGTTTTTTTTTTTTAAATGAGGTTTTTTTTTATTTTAAATTAATATTTTAAGTGTTTTTGAATTATTTTTTATACTAAGATAATGATAATTTTTTAAAAAATTAAAAAATATATTATTTTAATATATTTATAAAATATATTTTAAAAAGCAATTATTATAATTCAAAAAGTGAAAATGCATGAAAAATGCAATTTGTTTTCACTTTTTTCTTCTGAATTCAATTTGGCATGATGACATGAACAGTTGAAGAACTATTTTGTATCATTATTCGAACGGGGAAGGCAGGTGGCTAAATTTTTTGTATAGATTATTGCAAGTGAAAGGACGTAAATCGTTTGTTATTTTATATCTTTTGGAGACATTTAATCGAACTCTCTGTTTTTTTTTTTTTTAAACGACATTGTTAGAGAATCATAGATGGTCCCTGTACGCCTAGTGTTAGAGACCAGCCAGCCAGTGATGGCTCCGGTAGCAACAAGCTCATAAACTCATGATTTGTGCTAGCTTGTGTCGACAGGAGCCTCCCTGTATGCCTAGTGTTAGAGACCGACCAGCCAGTTTCAACGATGGCTCCGGTAGCAAGAAGCTCATAAACAGCAAGAGATGCCACTCATGGTTTGTGTCGACAGGAGCCTCCGCTGTAATGGAGCTGGCCATCTTTATTGTCAGATGTTTCCCCTCAGGAAATAATGGGGCTATGGTGAAAGCGGGACAGAGAAGCACGAGTAACCATGTCTTCACCTTCGAATACAGTGTGCTTTTTCCCTGTGTATGCAGATTCTTTTCCTATCATGTCTCGTTTCTCAATGTTTCAGCCCTTTTGGGGGGGACACAATACGGCTTCTTTGTTTTTTTTCCTTCTCATCTTTGGCCTATACAAATTTATTGGTTAATTAAAAAAAATAGTAATTACCAAAAATCTCCAATAATTTGATTTGATTTTATTTTATTTTTGCTCGAAGGTTTTTGAGTCCAGAATTTTTTTTAAAAAAAGACCTCAAAATCTCACTGACAACACATTCGATCCTCACCTTGTTTAGAAAATCCCTAGCAATCTCGAAATCCATTTCTCTCACTCTTTGCGCCTAACACAATTTCTTATTCTCCCCATCATCAAGGCTGATTTGATGGCAAGGGCGCATCATAGAGGTGAACTCATAAATCACCTTCGAGGATTGCTTTAGCTCTAGCTGGGAAATCTTGAGGTCGCCCTTCTGTCAGCATCCCTGCCATGGCTTCTTCCACAATCCTGATAAAGCTGTGCAGTGGGGATTTTTACATCAAGTTGATTTCCTTTAATAGAGAGGTTGTAAATTGTGTTTCGATAGGTTGTACTGTTTATATATATATATATATATATAATTTAAATTCAAAATAAATTAATTATAAATTATACAATACAAATATAATACTAAATAAATATAATTCAAAATTTTAAAATATTTCTAAATAGTCATGATTAAATAGATCTTTAACTTAAAGTAATTCAACTTAAACAAAATATCAAAATCTTATGAAAGTAAAATGTATGGAAAAACATCAACCCTAATTTTTTAGTTATTATAATGACTGAAATTTATGAAAAAACAGATGATACGTCGTTTGTCTCAATAGCGAACGCATTGTCTAACTTTATTTTTTTTCCATAAAAATTTAGGTTGAACAACATGTCATCCACCTCATTTGTAATTAAAATAAATAAAAGCCCTCATGAAGATAAAAATTGAAATAAAAAATAAATTAGAGCGCAATTATAAATTTATTGAAAAGAGAAATCAATTTAACAAAAGGATAAAAAAAAAGGGATCAAATTGAAAAAAATAATATATCACAAATTGAGATTGAATGATGAAATTGAAAACAAATAAATTTTTTTAAAAAAGATCAAGAACAAAAAATTAAAAACCAAAAAAATAAGGCATGAAGTTGAAATCTAAATAAATAAGAGGGAAACTCTAGAATTTTGCATTGCTAGTGTGAATTTCAAGTGGATAAGAGAGAAAAGAGGGGGAAAAAAAAGTGTCACTAGTGTCGCATCACTGTGCCAACACCACCACACGCTAGCCCAATAGAAAAAAGATGGCATAACGCTTCCAAGTACACGACAAAGAGGATTTTTAGTCACCAAAGGTGTTGTATATGTCATTTAAAAGACACAAACGCCTCCCACATATACGTTCCAATGACTTTTCTTTTTAATTATATTTTTATATTTATTTGAATATCAAATTCCCTTCAAGTCAACCTGATAATAAAAAGTGTGTGTGTGTTATGAAAATACAAAAAAAAAAAAACATTGTATGCTAGATTAATTAATTTTCTTTGAAATGTAATTAAGTCATTTCAATGTGTTTTAGAAATATGAAAAGACAGAATTGTCTTTAATCAATCTAATAATGACCAATGGTCTTTGTAAAAAAGACCTCAATACCCTCCAATAGCCAATTTAATTATTTTTAATTGGAAAGGCTAAACAATTATTACAATGTTCTAGTAAACATGGTTATTGAGTTTGGATAAACCATATTTTTCTAAGAGGTTTTAGCTTTTGTTAATTAGTCAAGTGATCTAGATAGCTTAAAACATATAAGTAATAGTAGAATTAATAGGAAGCTTGAGGTTAAGGTTAACATGAGAATATTTTGGTTGACCTTGAAAGTTTTATATAGAGAGCTCGTGCAGTTAATATTTTGTGGAGATTGAGTAAAAGTTTTTTTTTTAATGAGAGATATCTTTGGTGTAATTGAGATTTGGATAATAAAGTATCTATGTATACTTGGTTAGTGGTGTGATATCTAATATTTGCATTGAATTTAATAGTTTTTATTTTTATATATTACTTTTTAGTGTTATTTATGTGAGATTAATGATTTTAATATTTTCTGTACTTGAAAACTATATTGTGATGTTTATCAATTGAATTCAAAATAGGATTTGAATGAGCTTTTGGGCACCAATGACCCTACTATCATATTAAATTAAATAGTTTAGTTTGAGTTCTATTTAAAAAAACTTAAACCTTAGGATGAGTTACTCATTTTCAACTTTATATATATCATTTTTTGAGATTTTGTTTTTTTCATATAAAGTTGGTGTATCTAATGATTTGATATGTGAAATTGATTTATCTAACAATGAAGTTTTCATGAAGTAAGTTTTCGCTAAATCACATTAAATATTTAATTTTTTATTTGATTTGATTTTAGATTATTGTTTTGTTTATGTGTTTTTCACAACAGACACATAAGTAGACAATAACTAAATAATTCATGTGCTATGTTGAGAGGGAGCAAAAAAAATTTACATGTAAAAATAATGCCCAGACCAAGGAAAATTCTTTGATGATGTCATTAAACCCAACTCAATGGATCAAATCTAAGACCTCCAGACCATACATTTTGCCCAGCTCAAACCTTAAATTAAACTATATAGAAGCTATCTCGATGTGACCTGGTCAAATTGACGGGTTAGTGGAAACTCAGACGATTAGTAAAAACATAGTTTGACTTTAAAAATATTTTCAAGATGACATCTTTTTTTAAAAAAAAATTGAGACAGTGAGACATTAAATCAACCCGAGTCAACTTAAGTTAATCTACCAAACTCATGTATTCAGTCAATAACTCCATTGAGTTTAATAACTCTTTCTTGAAACTTTTTTTATTTAATTATATAATGAAAACATAAAGGCTTGCAAAATTGAACACCAACTCAATATCATAATGTTTTTTCTGAGACCATGATAACCCCATAAAAATTAAATTGAAATAAATTATGAAACCCGATTATGAACAATTAAGTTTTTTATGGAGTCATTTTTTTTAATAATATGATAAAACAAATAAATGCTAAAAAAGGCGAGCACCAACTCAATATCGATATGTTTTTCTAAGATCACAATAATTTCATAGAAAGTAAATTGAAATAAATCATGAAGCTCAATTCATAATAATTACTTTTCTTCTGAACCATTTTTTATTTAATAGTATGATCATAAAACTGAGCATCAACCCAATACCAGAACACTTTTCTAAGACCATGATAATCTCGTATATAGAAAACTAAAATAAATAACAAAGTCTAATTAACAATTAACTTGATGTTGAAATATAAAAATGGAAAAAAAACAAAAAAAAATGTTAATGTTCCAATAAACAGTTACATGTAAAGAGGGGAAAATGATTTCCCTTCCTCAATTAGTCCTTGTTAACTACATTTATGGCCTGTGTTCCACTGCGGCAGATCAAATTTTTTTCAATGTAAAACAAATGCTAAGGAAAACAAATCCAATACTCGATTTTTTTTTCATATTAATAATTTAAATAATTTGAATAAACAAATACAACATAATACATAAATTGATAAAATATTACATCAAATAAAATGAAAACATCTTGACTTAAGCCTATTCAGAGTATTAAAAAAATCTAATGTTGAAGGGTGAAACTAGAAAACAAAACTATAACAAGAAAAAAAATAAAAGATCCTAGTATATAGTTAAACTGGGTTAACTCGCAAACTCCATGACCATGCGCATAAAAATAGAAAAACCTCATAGAAAAAAAAAGCAAGAAAAAAATTGAAAACCAATTTGGAATAAATCAAATGATAACATAATAACTTCATATAAGACAAAATAAAAAGGAAAAAAATTAAGCTCAAACCCTAGCAAATAAAATATTGTTAGATGAAAATAAAAAAGAAAATATTATTAAAAAAATGTCAAAAAAACTCGATTCAAGCCTACCCTAATCATGATGCAAAATCTTTGACTCAATATCGTGATATTAGGATAACCATGTTCAAAAGCAAACCGAATAAAATCATGAAGTTCAATTATCGAACAACTCAATGTTGAAGGACAAAGATGAAAAATAAATTTAATTAAAAAAACAACAACAAAAATATGAGCAAACTCGAGTTAATCTACTAACCTTGTGACCAAGGATATGGGATCGAGATAAATCAATAGAAAGAAAAGGAAAAAAAATATATGAAGATTAATTTTCAATAAATAAAATGTTGAAAGATAAAATTGAAATAAAGCAATTTAAGAAAGGGAAAAAAAACAAAAGGCAACCTGTATTAAGCTTTAAAATCAATGAATTTGCTCATGAACCTGGGACTAAACTCATAAAAGGCAAACCGTAAAAAATAACAAGCAAAACTCTAAAAAAAAGGATAAAAAATAAGAAAACATAAGTTTAAAGAAGGGGAAAAAAATAAAGTAAATATGAGAAATCCTATTAAACCTAGTCTAATTTTTAAATCTCGCAACCAATGAAATCCTAGATTCCGGGTTCAATAAAAAAGCTTAACGCCCAACCAATTTAATTATGAAGAATGAAATCGTGAAAAAAATACCACTTTAAAAACTTTTCCAAAGAAAAAAAGATAACAATAAAAAAAATAAGGATCAAGTTTGATAGAAGAAAAAACTCAAAGAGGATGAAATTGTAAAAACAAAACAAATAGTTATCAAAAGAACAAAACTAAATTTGAAAGACTTAAAAATGGTAGGGTGAAGAAATTAAAAAACATTTATAATTTACTAGATTACTCAAAATAAAAAATATAATCAAAAGGATAAGGACAAAAAATAAAAGAAAAATAAATTGCAGTGGTTGATTTGACTTTTTGTAAGGGCTAGCATTAAAATTGAGAGAGAGAGAGAAAAAAAAGGTTGTCAGCGCTAAACTAAAGGCGTGTTTGATGCACGCACTACCTATCATGAAAGGTGCACTGAGACCTTTCAAAAGCCACTATAAAAGGCAGTGTTTGGTGGATGGATGACTCCGTATGCGATGTCTAAAGAGCGTATAGGTCATCCATCCTTTATTGTGTGCTATACCCTTGGTATCATGTTTTTTTTTTAAAAAAAAAAAACTAATATTTAATATATATTCAATTTATAATAGTATGCTGAATAAGTTTCAAATTAACAATAAAATCATT
Organism: Populus nigra; assembly: GCF_951802175.1. Taxonomy (NCBI): domain Eukaryota; kingdom Viridiplantae; phylum Streptophyta; class Magnoliopsida; order Malpighiales; family Salicaceae; genus Populus; species Populus nigra. Next base: position 3,735,300 of record NC_084869.1, read on the forward strand.
ATAAAATGAAAAAAACCCTAGTAAAAGAAGAATGTTGATTTTGTCTTGGAAAACAACAAAATAATTTAATTATTTTGAAAAAAAATAAAAAGACCATAAAGCCTTTGATTTTATTGTAGGTGTAAAATAATTAATTTTCTGTGTATAAAAAAATAAAATTACTAACATAATCCTACACAATTGAAAAGACCACCTTACCATCTCCTTAATTTTGTCAAATAACTATTCTATATTCATAGAGCTACAGTAACTTCTCCTCTTCCTTCTCCTTTGGGTCTTTGTTAATGTATTTAAACGGTTATGCTATTAAAAATAGTAAAGGTACCGTAAATAGTTGGATCCAATGCAGTTTAACTCTAAGAAATCTATCCATGGAGTCATTCTGCCTCTTCCTAAAGGAAATCTGATTCTTTTAAAAGAACTCGCATCCCTTTGTCCCTCTCTTCACATTTATTCCATTCTCTTCTTCCTCGTAAACGCCTAGCATATATTCTTGACTTGATTCCTAAGCGAGTCAGTTTTCGAAAATGCCTGAAAATTAAGGGCAAAAACGCCTGGTGGCACATTGTTGAACAACAGCTTTTCCTATTCTCGCATAGTTACATTTAGCTTTTCTATCACCTTCTCTCTTTTGCTGACAACAAAATAGCATAAACGTTGTCGCAGTAGTAACAAAACATAAAAGGCCCTTGTATTTCATTTTGTAATCTTTCATTTCTCGATTTCTACCTCAGAAAAACAAAAAACTAATTCCTTTGATATATTTTTTTAGTATGGCCCACCTTGTTTCCGAACTCTTGGAGCTGCTGAGTTCAATACGTTTTTATGAGGTCAAACAAGAGGTGAGATTGGTTGTTGGTGTCAAGGAAGAAGTAAAAAATCTTACTCGCAAACTCCAGTCCGTAAAACTTGAGGTTGCAGATGCAGAGAGAAGATGGAGGCATGCACAGGACAAAAGTGCCAAAGAATGGCTCGATGACTTCGAAGACATTTGCTATGGATTGGATGACGTGTTGGATGAGTGGGTAACTGCAATTCTGAAATCAGAAACAGAGTCAGAGTATGAAAATCCCAGCAAGTCTAAAAGGAAGCTGAAGATACATTCCTCTCGTTTCGCTTGTGGTCAAGTTAGTCTGCGTGATGGTATTGCTTCCAAAATAAAGAAACTAAATGAAAAGGCAAATGGGTTTTTTGGGCGGAAAAAACCAGATTTTGAAAAGAGCATTCAATATTATGCAACTGCTGTGGATGAAACATCAGTTTGTGGTAGAGGGAAGGAAAAGGATAGAATAATGAAGTTGTTGTTGGGGGAGAGCACTGATCAGGGAGGACGAAGCTCCGATGTCATCTCTATAGTAGGGATAGCAGGGGTGGGAAAAACTTATCTTGCTGAACTAGTCTACGAGGAGAAAAGTATAAAGGAAGAGTTCAATTTTAAGATATGGGTGTCCGTCTCACAATCCTTTGCTAAGATCATAGCTGAAAAGTCAGACTTCCAATCTGTTCCTAATCGTTTTTCATCATCAGATAGAGTTGGCTTGAATGATCTGCTCGAAGAGACTGCTTTGGCAGTTTTTGGAAAGAAGTTTCTTCTTGTCCTTGATGATGTGCAGGAAATCGATTCTTTTATGTGGGACAAATATCTGAAGTGTTACTTTGAGTTTGGTTTGCCTGGAAGCAAAGTGTTGATAACCACACGCAGTGATATGGTTCCGGTTTCTATGAGCAACCACACCAGCCTTTTCCCTCTACATGGAATTACCGAAGATGATTGTCGGTCATTATTTAGTCACTGTGCATGGTTTGGAAACAGTAGTACAGAGAGTGAAGGTATGGTAAGCATTCATAACAAAATTATCAGTGGCTGCAAGGGACTTCCATTTCTTGTAAAGGCTCTAGTAAGTCTTTTGCAAGTCAAAATTTCTACAGAAGAACGGCAGCATGTCTTGGATAGTAAGGCTTGGGACCAATACAAAGATAAACCTGGTTATCCTCCTCTGCTGTTGTGCTATGATGATTTGCCCTCCAAAATGAGACGTTGTTTCACATACTGTGCTGTTTTCTCCAAAGACTGCAAGAAGTTAGAGCAAGAATACTGGATCAATTTGTGGATGGGACAAGGTTATCTAAGGGCAACACAGATTAAGGAAGAGGAATTAGTTGGTAAAGACTACTTTGAAAACTTAATCGCACGATCTTTCTTCCAAAATGCTATAAAGGATGGGAATGGTAGCACAGCAGCATGTAAGGTGCATGATCTGGTGCACGAGTTCGCGCAATTTCTTACCGAGAATGATTGTGTTAACGTTGAGGTCAGTAGTCATGGAGTGATTGGGATGGTCTCTTCTTGGGACAAAGTTCGCCATTTGAAGATAGAGTTTTCAGAAAGGAATGCCTCATTCCCTGTCTCTTTTGCCAGCTTAAAAAATTTGCGTAGCCTCCTCGTTGACTACTGTAAAAGTGACTATCCAATTGTATCAGGGAACCAGGACGATTTATTAAGTCGATTGACTTGTTTGAGAGCATTGAAGTTGAGCCACATCTCAAGTGAAGAAATATCGGATAAGATAGGCAAGCTGATACATCTGAGGTATCTTGACCTGTCTGACAATCAGCGTTTGAAGTATTTGCCTGAAGAAATTGGTGAATTGTACAACCTGCAAACTCTAAACCTCAGTGGTTGCTGTGAGCTTCAAAGGCTACCATATGGCTTATGCAGGTTAATCAACTTGAGGCATCTCAACAATTATCACACTGATAAATTGACTTTCATGCCCAGAGGAATCGAGAGATTAACTTCTCTGAAGTCACTTTACAAGTTTGTTGTGAATTGTTCCTACCATGGTCGTGAATTATCTAGTACTCTTGGAGATCTGCAAAATTTAAACTACCTTCGAAAATATCTTGAGATAAGTGGGTTGGGAAATTCAACAGATATGATCAGTGAGGCCAGAAAGGCACAACTTAAAAAGAAGAAACAGCTCGTTACTTTGAAACTCAGTTTTGTAGAGTGCAGAGCGTTGATACATGACCAGGATGAAGAAATTATTCAAGCCTTAGAACCACCTCCAAGTTTGGAACATCTGGAGATAGAGCACTATGGAGGCATCAAGATGAAAATTCCCAATTGGATGATGCAGTTAGCCAAGCTGTCCAAGATTTGTATCTCCAAGTGCCGAAACTGCGACAATCTGCCTCCATTGGGCAAACTACCGTTCCTTGAGTATCTTGAGATATCGGATATGAGTAGTGTGAATAAAGTGGGCGATGTATTTTTGGGAATAGAAACTAACCATAAAGAAAACGAAGATAAGAAAAAAGCTTTCCCCAAACTGAAAGAACTCAGATTTTCTCACATGTATGCATGGGATGAATGGAATGCTGGGATCGCCCTGGAAGAAGAAGTAATGCCATGTCTTCTTCGCTTATACATTGGATTTTGCGATAAGTTGAAAGCACTTCCAACACAACTTCTTCAGATGACCACTCTAGAGGAACTGGCTGTGGATCATTGCGGTTCTCTGGGAGGCCAATATCATTGGAATGTTGGAGTGGATTGGCACCATATCTCTCACATCCCTATCATCTATTTTGATGGAAAGAGGTAATTAAACTATAAATGTCCTGCTTGTGATTTGGCCTTTAATTTCTTGTAAATATATTTTAACAAATGACAAATTTCTTGTACAATGGTTTTACGCACCTGTGAATTATCAGTTGTTTCGAATTTTCTTTTGTTTGAATTTCTCTACTACTGATGAATTTCTAATGTTGCAAGAGATGGTCAAAACTTTTCTAATTAATTTCTTTTTCCTTTTTTTCTCCAGATTCTCAAAACAAAAGCACAAGTCAGAATCTGTAGAAAAAAAACCCTTTTGAAGCTAAAAAGAGAAGAAAATCCGAATAAAAAAGGGCCAAAGTTCAAGGAAATGGTCTTTACTCTTTACTCTTCAACTTGCTGGAAATGTTGATTTTAACTATCAGGGAAACATGGAGGAGCTAGTACAAGATGTTCATAAGGCAAGCAGTAAATTAATCTTTAGTCCGTGGGTTTTGAAATGAGATTATAATTTACCACTTTTTAAAAAAATTACAGGGACATAGGGACATAAGAAGAGATCATCTGTTTAGACTTCGAGCAGTATGAAGGTTTATGGCAAATGGATAGGAATGAATAACAGTGAATGCAAAGCATATTCTGTAGAGCACATACCGGAGAAACAGAGGAATTCTGCTTTTGAAGGAGATTATGGGTTCAGAAGAACGTACATTCTGCCACTCTTCAACTTGATTTGAGGTATAACAAACTGTTTTTGTGGCTTATAGGCTACAAAACCATTATTGTATTCTCCGAACAGGGAAGTCACAAGTTTGTCTGATCAGTAGTGACTGTCACGACAAAGAGGTTCATCACATCTACTATTCACACAAACAAGAGTGTTTCGTCTGCTACCTTATCTCTTGTTTTGAATGCATGTAAAGTCATCTCCAACAAGTCACTCTACTTTCCATTCACACAAAACCATTATTGTTTTTTTTTTTTTTTTTTTGCGTTTTTGAAATTTTTTTGTTTTAAATTAATATTTTTTGTGTTTTTAGTTCATTTTGATGTACCGATATCAAAAATAATTTTTTTAAAATAAAACAAATATTATTTTGATATATTTTTTAGTATAAATACTTTGAAAAATAATCACAATTATATTTTCAAACACGCTTTAAGCACGCCCTCAAAAGTTGTGTTATTTTTTGGAGAGAAAAATGGGAAAGTTTTGTTTTTTTTTTTGAGAAAAATTAGGAATACTTTCCCAAAGACAAAAAAAAGTTTGGATCTCCCATATCTTTGACTGTGGATTTATCATTTGAAGAAACTTAAAAAGATAATTCTTGTGTTAGTTAGAAGTTAGGTGGAGAAATATATTTGATGAGGCTGGGAGATATATTGCATGGAGGGTGATTTATTCAGTTTGTTTTTTATTTATAATTTTGGATAATATGAAGATAAAAACACTCGAGGCCAAAGATACTGCAAAAACTAATATTATTAGTGTGTGCTGGTATTATTAAAAAAACAACCTTTGAATCAATTTTAGGAGCATCATATATCTGGGATTTTTAGTTTGAGCTAGGGTTTATTGGCATGTTCAAGCCCCTTCATTATTAGTTCAAGCACCCCTTGGTATGGCCAACATCATTTTATAACTGTTTATGAGTGTGTTAGTTGTTGATTTTTATAATATTTTTTTTAAAAAAATATATTAAAATAATATTTTATTTATTTTTAAAAAATAATTTTTGATTTTAGCACATTAAAACAATTTAAAAATATAAAAAATTAAATTTTAAATTAAATTTTTTATATTTTTTTAAAAACATGTTTTAGGATACAATTCCAAACAATATCGTTAAAGTATTCAATCGGTTAGGTATCCTCATGCATTGTTAACTTAGAAGTATAGGAGCCCAACAATGACCATATGTTTATCTAGATAGATTTGCATTTATCCCAAAAAAAAAAAATTGAGTCTTGATGGAAATTAGAAATCCATGAATTTGATGGTTAAGGGTTTAATTTATGAATAAAAAAGAAATAGGTACACTAATTTTTTATCTTTTTCTTTTTTCGAGGAAGGTGATATGGTCTTGAATACAACCTCTCATATAAATATATATATTTTTAAAAAATTTAAAACTACATTGATTATCGTATGACACTTATTGCATCAAAAAAGCATTGGTCTAGTAGTTAAAATATTGTGATATCTCTATAAGGATGAGAATATAAATTCGATACCCAGAAAGTATACTTATTAGAAAGGACAGTTATGAATCCCGAACAAGACTAGTTTTACTTTTTAAAAAGGATGTGAAAATATCCGGGTAAAAAAAAAAACCACACTTATTGCACAATTAAATTACATTGGTGATTTGGATAAATAATGATATATCATTAATTGTTATTATTTAAAATCAAAATATATATATCGAAATTAACAACTTCCTACTGAGTTAGCAAATGTGTTACAAAAACATATTGTAAAAGAAAAAAAAATTAAAAACCTCAACATCATAGGACACTTTTTTCTTTGGTCGGCGCAATAATTATGTGGCCAATCTTTAATTTGGTGCCAGACTAGAATTTATTTTTCTATTTTGATAAAAAAGAAGAAGAAGAAGGTTTATTTAGATTAAAATTAAACTGTAGTCGGTGGTAAGGGAAAAGGCATAAAGAATATTCTAAGAAAGATGTGTGATTAGAAGATATTTGAGATTATTGTAATAATTATTTTTTAAAGTATTTTTTATTTTAAAATATATTAAAATAATATTTTTTATTTAATTTTTAATATTAATATATCAACATGATTTAAAAATATATATAAAAAATTTTAAATAAAAAAATTAATTTTTTTAAATACAATTTTTGAAACGCGTTTTTAAACAGAGGCTTTACTGATCACGAACTTAATTATTTGAAAGGACAGGTGTGCAAAGAGACAACACTTTGACGTTATTCAGTCCACGTGCACGAATCCTTAATGTACGGATCCTGCTTTGGCCTTTTCTGCGTCCGTTCCGTGTACTAGACGCGTTAAAAAAGCAGCCACGCGGCCTCTTCTCTATTCAATTTTGCATCTTTATTATTATTATTATTTATCAAAGCAGCCACGCGGCCTCTTCTCTATTCAATTTTGCATCTCATTATTATTATTATTATTATTATTATTATTATTATTATTATTATTATTATTTATCAAATCATCACCACTTTCCGTCTCTTCCAATCTGTCTTCTTATTATCATTTTATCTTAATAATCATGACAACCTATGAATGTATTAATTAATTAACAATCAACATTAACGATTAAAAAAAAACCAAACCGCACTTGAGGGTCTAGCTGCTGTGGTTAACCGTGTGACTTGTTCCGCTCCCGTCCCGGGTTCGATTCTTTATGTGCATGCCTGTCACCCCCGCGGTGCCTAACCTGCCCCTGGGCTTGCAGGATGTCCAGTGGGCCGTGGGGAATAGTCGTGGTGCGCGCAAGCTGACCTGGACACCCCACGTAAATCAAAAAAAAAAACCTAACCTTTTATTGTTTCATCAACTGTACATCTAAAAAAAAATTGCAGTCATTGTTTTTTTTCATGTATTTTTATTTTTATTTTTTAATTTTATCATTTCATATTATTATTTTTTAAGGTTGGCATTCATAATTTGATTTAATGGATTTTTTATGGGTTCTTGCGAAGTAAAAAAAAAATCTAATTATTGAGTTGTTGCTATATTTTACAAAAACAATATATTGTTTTCTAAATGATTGAAACTAAATGGGCTACAATTGAGAATTAGCAAGAAAATCCAACCATTTTAGTCCCAAGAAAGAAAAAAATTAGGTGTAAAAACCGAGAGGAGACGAGAGAAAAAAAAAGAAAAAAAAAAGGAAAAATGGATCATTCAAAGAACATCAAAACTTTATCGCTGCCACACGCCATCTTGGAAGGAAACCCCTATTAAGATGTTTTTATTAATATCAAGGAAGGCCACCATCAGAGCTCGGAGGAAGTTCCATGTGCCACCCTAATGCAATGACCTCCCCCACATACTAAGACATGAATTAAACACCCAGGAAGTTTTTTTTTAATTAAGTGTTTGATTCTTTAATAACTCTTCAATTTAGATTTGAATTTTATTCCACTCGAAGCCAATGAAGGTCCACTCGGAGAGAGAAGAAAAGATGGAAAAAGAAAGAAACAAGTGGCCTAACCGAGTTTTTAAATTTCATTGTGGTCGTGTTTATGACTTGGATCGTGAATTTGACGTGTTAACTTAGATTAATCAAAATCGATACAATATATTATCATCTCAATAATTAAAAAAACATCATTTAAAAAAAAAACTAAAGTCAAATCATGATTTTACCAGTTTTTCAGATTCCATTTGGACCCGTCAAATAGACTTTGTCATTTTGTGTCAAATCCTATGTTTTTACTATTTTTTTATTTTTAAATTTAATCCATAATTCTCTGATAACTTTTTAATTTAGTCCTGAATTTCATCACACCAAAACTTAATAAAAACCCAACCAGGGAAAGAAAATAGGATGGGAAAAGAAAGAGATAGATAACTTAACTAGGTTAGCTCATTGTAGTGGTGTCAATGTAATGTGGAATTGGCATGTTAACATGGGTTCGGGGTTGATCAAATATATCATTGTCTTAATTATTTTTTTAAATGATGTTATCTTGATTTTTTTTTTAAGACAAAACATATTTTTACCAGTTGTTCAAGTTATCTTTCGACCCTCTAAATCGACTATGTCAATTGTGGCAACTCCCACAGGATTTAATTTAAAGATCAAGTTAGACAAATAGTTGGGTTACGAGGTTTCAAAGTTAACCCGTTAAGTTTGGTTTAATGACACTATCAAAGAGTTTCTCGAGACCTAAACATTCTTTTTTTAAGTTAAAAAAATAATGTTATTTAATATTATTCTTTTTTAAAAAATAAAGTTCGAACATCATTGTTTTGTATTTTTTTTTGTCATTTCAGGTTTTGACCAGGTCAGTTTGGTATGTTGTGAGTTTATTGTTGAGTTTCCTGAAACACTTACACGCAGCAGTAATGGTAAATTCAAAATTTTTCAGGAGTCTCAAGGATCTTGTTAAATAGATATGGGGTTGTTTAGGGTTTATAAGAATATTACTTGAAATTAGACATTCTTTTCTGCTTTGAATAATTGTTTCAAGACTAAGTTATCACAAATTACAAGTCATCTAAGTGTCTAACCTCTAACAGTAATCTACTCGAACCACTAGTGAGAAATCTTTTAAATCCTTTTAAGGAGATATGAATTATTAAACCTTTGAGTGCTATTTCATTTTTTTTTTATGTTTTTCAGGTGTTTTATAACTTACATAGTTTTTGTACTGTGTACCACTTATTATACTAAAATAAGAGGCATGACATTTTTATTATAGGAAAACTTAAAAATCATATGAATAGCAAAATATCAATTTTACCTTAATTATATCACATATATTATTTCAAGATAATTTTAGAAATTTATTCAATCAAATCCCTACTTGATTTTTTTAGGTTTATAATTGTATTTCTTATATAAATTACATTCTAACTCTTAATTTTTATAACTTATTTACAATGAAGTCACAATTAATTAATTATCTCATTTTAGTTTCTGACTAATGATTCTTATGTGTGTGACTCATTAGGTTTTCTAATAAGTTGATTCAAATATAAATCACAATCCTAAATAAAATAGGATTAAATAAATTAAACAAATTAATTTATTATCAATTCAACAATTGATTTATTTATATTTTAAGATCAAGTACAATGTTTATCAACTTGTCATGATCCCCCAAATATTAGAAAAGTCATAAGTGGTTTGATTTAACCTTTCATTAACTAATATCTTAGTGTATTTATTATTCCTTCATTAACAATTTTCTAATTTAGACATTATACAATGGAGTGTGTCTACATTGTTAAACGATGTTTGTTGTCAACACGATAATCATTGATTTTGTTAAATAAAATTTGGAATTCTTTTCAAATATCATTCAACTTTGCGCAAGGATTTATAGTCAATACTATTTGAGAACATATATAATATTTTATCTAATTCACCTAAGATGATGAAACCTCTCTTAATTATATAAATACTTTCATATAGCTCTTGTTATACCCAATATTTGCTCATTTGTTACCCTTAATTAAAACAACATATAATAGAATCAAAGCATAACATTTCATATATAAGATAACTTAATGATCTCAAGTATAGGGACCATTTACATAACTATCACGTGAGTTTTTTTCATAGACACAAATGATCTCTCCATATAGGATTTTCATATAAGTCAACTCAGTGTACATGTCATTTGACAAGTACCTACATATTAGTTTTAGGTATCCCTCATGCTATAGTTTACGAGAACAACTGCTTTCTTTCATAAACGAAAGAACATAATATGTATCAGTCTCAACAACTCTAATGAATATCCAGTCTTAATAGAGCATTGACTAAAAACTTCTAGGAACAAAGTTTTGATGTAATAGTAATCCTATAATTATAACAACTTTATGATTTTCTCTACAAAATAATTTTAATCCTAAAGACTTTATCTTTACTCTAGATTCATTAATCAAATACTTGATGAATATTAAAAATAAACAAGCCTTTGTTAATAAATTAAATATATTTACATAAACAAAATCGATATCACATGTAACCAACTGATTGATTATATGGCATATACACTAACATTTATGCCTTTTTTTCAAAGAAAAAATGCTCACATAAACGTTACTAACAATCTATACCCGCAGTGAAGCGCAAACAACACTGATAACGTAACTACACCAACAGCCTATATCCCTTACAAAGAGACTTAGTAGAAAGCAAATTCCATAAAATTTTAAGAGGAAAAAAAAGGCATCGTTAACATATCTTGAATTCCATAAACCCAAACCATTACATCTTTTAGGTTGGCAAACTTTATATCAACCAACTAAATGAGTTTTCCACTTACTATATGTAAAACCCCAAATAAACATACATGATACAACTCTACTTCTTAGTAGCTTCACAAGTAAAACCTAGTAACTTTGTTGACTGCGTGGCTTACATTAGTTTAACTGTTAAAACTGGTTGTGTTAAGAGTTAGTTTGCCTACTAAAGATAGATGCTTAAACTTAGAGTGTGTTTGGCAGTGTGGTAGCGGTTGCTTTTCAAATAGCTTTTCGTGCCGAAATACATGCCAATGATGTTTTTTTATTTTTTAAAAATTATTTTTAACATCAGCACATCAAAACGATCCAAAAAGTACAAACCGCACTCAATTTTAGCAAAAAACAAATATTCAAAATTTGACGAAACGCAGGTTGAAACGCACAGCCAAACAGACCCTTACAATAGATGTTTAGCCTGTCAATACGATAATCTGTACTTTACTTTGTCAACAACATGCTAAGTGTTTTGTTAATGTAATGTAGAGTATTTTTTTTAATTAGAAATAATATTTTTTTATTTTTAACATTAGCACATTAAAATTATCAAAAACTATAATAAAAAATTCATTTTGATACTTTTTACACAAAAAATAATAATTTAACAAACATTTTAAAAAGCATATTGAACCACAAAACAAACATTTTCTTAGTATTTAAGTATTCTTGTTAACCTAAGTATGGATCGAAGATAACCCCAGATATATTCCTAAGTCATTAGTTGGTGTGAAACCTAATAAATTATAAATGGCACGTTCCACCAAGCATTGGTATTAAAACTTGTTTGGGAGTATGGTAAGGTTGTTTTTCAAAGTGTTTTTCTCTTGAAAATACATTAAGATAATGTTTTTTTTTATTTTTAATATCAATATATATCAAAATGATAAAAAAAATATTAATTTAAAACATTTAATTTCTTTTTAGAAAAATATGGTCTAACCACACTCTCAAATGACTTATCAGGAGAGCAGAAAATCCAAGTTTAGGTGACATCCATACATAGCTTGCATACATGCAAAACACCAAACAATTATTCTTAAATAATATTTATTAACATAATCAAATAATTAAAAATAAAAATTTTACATATAAAATATTTTAAAATAAGTTATTTTTTATATGACACAAACAAAATGATGTTCAGTATATAAGTATTTTTATTATTATAATAATTAGTTTCACTCTTTGTTTTCTTTTAATTTTATCTTGCCTTTTAACTATAGTCATATACATAATTTATGAGATTACAAAGATTATAATTGATAAGTTACAAACACAATGTTCCCAAATATTACAAAATAATAATAATAATAATAATAATAATAATAATAATAAGGCATCATAATATGATACAAATCAAGATTAAGTTACTAGAAAAGTCTTCTCGTTTTTTTTTTCATTGACCATTTTACCTCTAATTTAATCACTAGTAATCCAATTTAAAATCCTCACAGATTTTAAGATGGTTTATTTATGTCATCACGCTGTGTTTTTTTCTTTTTAAAATAAATTTTATTTATTTTAAATTATCATTTTTATATACTAATATAAAAAACAAAATTCCATGAAATTCCCAAAAGCAGCATGGACCATCCAATTTTTCCGTCTCCCTTGCCCATACTTGTCAAAAATAAATATTTCATCTCTCTCTCTTCCTTGTATAAAAAGTTATTTAAAAAAAAAAATCACAAATAACTACCAAACAAACAATTCTATAGTATTCGCCTCTGTCCTCTCATCCTATATAAATTTCCAGTTTCCTTTCCTCACCCTCCATAACCCCTTTCTCTTTACTCGTGCAACGGAAACTCGCTTTCCTGCTTCCCTTTAAAAAAATTCCCAAAAATGGCAACCCCAAACGCCAAAACCACTGCACCAAAACCCGCCGCCGCCGTGAAACTCGACGACACGGAGGAGCTCAAGGTGGTCTTTGACCAATTCGACGCAAACGGTGACGGCAAGATCTCAACTTCGGAGCTCGGAGAAGTGCTGAAATCCACGGGGTCCACCTACACCACGGAGGATCTCTGCCGCGTGATGGAGGATGTCGACACCAATAAGGACGGACACATTGATTTGGCAGAGTTTGCGCAGCTTTGTCGATCGCCCTCCACTGCGTCCGCCGCCTCTGAGCTGAGGGACGCGTTTGATCTGTATGATCAGAACGGTGACGGGCTGATCACAACGGCGGAGCTGCACCAGGTGCTGAGCCGGCTGGGGATGAAGTGTAAGGTGGGCGAGTGCGTGAAGATGATTAAGAACGTTGACTCTGATGGTGACGGGTGTGTTAATTTTGAGGAGTTTCAGAAGATGATGGCCGCTAACATGGGTTCCTAGATCTTTATTTTGGACGGGGACGATTGATTTGATCAATGGATGATGCTGCCGCCGGTGGGGTATAAATTTGGAGGGATAGATATACGTAGTTGCTTTTTTCTATGCACAACTTATTTAATGCTTGTATGGGTTCATAAAAAAAACCACATCTTTATCTATATTCCAAACAGACCCTAATCTATTTTAGCATGGGATTTTGGGCCATGTCGCTAACTGGGTATTATGTGGTTGGTATTTTGTCTTTGTTATTAGTACCCAGCTTCGTCTTTGTTGATTGTTGTCGAATGTTTAAGGTATCGTACATCTTAATATCAAGAACACAATAATAAATGAGTCAATAACACACCTCTTGAGAAAATTGTTGATGTTATTGAACTGTATGCCATGAGAATCTTTGATGTGGAAATTTCAGTGTTCGTGAAAATTCTAGAATTTTCCTTGGTAAAGTAGATTCTTGAAGGGTTTCAAAGGAGTTGTAGCAAAAAAACAGGTGGTACATGTGTTCGGATAAAGTAGTAATGAGTGATGATAAAGGAGGAGCAAAAATTTGAAAGAAAGAAAGATAACGGTACATGTGGGCTAGGTAGATGATAAATATTAACTCTTTTATTCAAAAGTATACAATATAACTGAGATATAATTTTTAAAATTACCTGATATTAAGTATTGTATTATCTGGGATTTCTTTTTGTTTATTCAGGTTGCATCTTTTTTCCATAAAGTATTGGAGATATTCTATAAAGATAAATTTTTCTATTTAACTTTTTAGAGCACGGCATTCCTCAACATCATGATTATGGTTATGATGAAAGTGAAAAAACTTGTTAGGGTTTATTGTGTCCGCGATGCGAACCTCATGATTACAAGGAAATTATGTTGCAGTCCATTAAGGATCCTTATAGAATTAGGAGATTTTCAAAACAAGCTATAATATTTTTGTAGGAAAATGATCGTTGACAAATAGGAAGTCCTTCCCGAACTTCGATTCACTAAAAGTTTATCCCAACATAGATAAATACCTCTAGAATCTTCTGGTAAAGTTTCAGCTCGATCCAACCGTTAGATTTGGAGTTATGCTTAATAGCATAAAACAAGATAGCAGGAAATTTTACGCCAAAATCTGAATCTAACCTTGTTTGAATCGTATCAATTCGTCTCACTCTTTTGTATCTTAAGTTCTAGAATGTTTGTGATGTTTTAAATGTGCTCTCTAGGATCTGTAAAACCGTCGTAGTTGTCCAAGTTGATCTTTGCAGAGACACATTCTTTGAAGAGGTGAATGACAAAGAGAATAGTCTATCACATGGTGGAAGTAGTGTTCATTTTTAGGAGGTCATGTGGTAACTGATCTCGTCTCGGGTTTGGTTTTTTTTTTGTCGGGGAGTATACAAGTGAGAGTTAGAGGAGGATTAATGGAGATAACTATGAATGTGGCAAGAACATGTTGAGGAGTGCTTTTCTTAGTGAGAGTGGGCCATTTAAATAGTTAGGGTATCATACATACTCCACAGATCATTATGTCTTGTTCTTTTAAGGAAATAGAGTTATCTTTATGTATTTGATATACTTATATTATTCTATCTTTTTAGTACCTTATTCTTTGTGTTTTATGCAAGATCTATGTCTTACAATAGCGTATGTAATTTATTTTGTGCTTAATAGTGTTATGGAGACATAACATGTAAAATGGAGCTAAATGAAGCATTTTTAACACAATTTCAAAGACTAGAAATAGCATATTGGGATGAGTCATGGGAGCTAAGAAGTGTAAATTATAATTGCATTAGAAATCCAACATAAACACGGAATCCTAGTGGGATTAGGATTAATTAGAGAAAATCTACTAGATTTTTGGACGATATCTGAAGCTATACGTTAACTAAAAAGCAAAGATAAGTAGAAAAACTTGTTTTTCATAATTGATTTACTTATGATCATAAATTATATTAGAAAACATATATAATTCAATGATTGATGTTAAATTATCCTTGAGAAACACTTCCTTTAAAATTGATGTTAAAACCTTTTCTCTATATATTTTACATTATGTCAATTTATCTCTTAATTTTCAGAATTGATTTCTTTTATTTTCCTAACTTTCTAAGATGTTTTTGTTAGTTTAGATCATAAAAAACTTATCTTTTACTTACTTATCAATTAAAGTATGTTTAGTGCAGTTTTACTTGATTTGCTTTAATTTAAATTTAAATAGCTTGTCTTGATTGAGTAATTAAGTTCTAATACTTGTATCTTTATGGTATGATACCTTTATTCTGTATACTACAAATCATTGATTTTAAAGGTTTAAATTTGCATGACTTCAACACTCATCAGTATTTTGTGCACGTAATGGAGTTGCGTGTTGTATTTCTAATAGAGGAGTGCAAAGTTGTTCTTAAATGGCTTGAACAAAATTATTAAGCAATTGGAGTTGATAGGAGAGTTGTTAGAGACTATAAGGGTTACAGTTTCTACGGTGAAGAGATTAGTTATTCTATTCTTTACTATAGTTTTATTAGCCATGGAAAATACTTTTGATGAGGAGTGAAAGAAAATGAACTAGCTTTTGTTTTATTTATCATAGATAGCGCAATTGATGAGGTCAAAAAACTTTTTAGACATGATTGGGCTTTTCATGACTGTCTTTTAGGTTGATGGAGTGACTAGGCTTGGCGAGTCCATGAGCTTTCTTGTAAAATAAGTCATGTATTGAGACATGTGACCCTCTAATACTTAAGCTAGCAAGTGTAGGAGAAATGTAGTGTGTGTGTGTGTGTGTGTGTGTGTGTGAAGAGAAATGTATGAATAGAAAATTTATGTGTGTAGCATGGAAAAGATTGTCTTGGTATGTATTTCTAGGACTTATCTCTTGTATGGTCAAGAACTTACTCTGACTTTTTATGGCCAAAAACTTGCATGTTGCATGGCTAAGGCTTTGCGTATCATAATATGGCCTTACATCTATATGGCTAAGGATGGGCTTGCTTTCTTACTTGCTGACTGAGTATATTTATATACCCTATCCTTGAACTTACTATATGGAGAAAGAAAATATTTTAATGAAATATTGAGTTATTGGGTGTTGTGTTATATTTTTTATTGGTGGAGATGTTGGTAAGAATATTTTATTTGATGTGCCATACTTACCATTAGTGGAGAGTTGATGACCTTAGCTAATGACAGTGTCTTTGGCTAAAAAAATGGTGTTTGCATGGAAAAAATGCATATAAAGTTTGTGTGTGCAATTCTTGAAATCTTAAAAAAAAAAATACAAAGATGTGTGCGAGGATGAGGATATTATTAACACTAATAGAAAATTAGTAAATAGTGACAAAAATATTAATAAAAAAATATTCTATAAACAATTTCCAATGAAAATAGCAATAAAAATTTACATCAATAATTTCTTATGTAAATAGCAATATAATATATTCCATTGTCGCTATTTTTTTATAGGATTTTTAATAAAATAGAGAAAATAAAATGATAAAAATTGTGTCGACAATTCCCTTCAAAGTCTAACATATAGATATTTTTTGTAAGTGATTTTAAACATTATTAACTAGAAAAAAAAATTTGTATTGATGATATCATATCTCATCTCTTGTTTATTCATTTCCTGCATCCCTTTAAAAAATGGAGAGGGTTGTTTCAGATGCATGTGACAAAAAAATATTAAAAATGATTGTGTTACTTAAGTTTATAATTGTCTTTCTCTTCATCTCTATCAATTAGGTGCATGAATGGTATATACTTTAGATTTTGTTTAACACTTCAATGTCAAGATCATCCTTGGATTTTTCTGAACTTAAAAGAAATAGTATATACTTTACAGATGACATGTTTAGTTGTCACTATGAAAGAATATCTAGAGGCTCTAATATAGGTGTATGACTTGAATAGCAAACGAATTGAGTCATTGGTAGGCTACAAATGTGATTCTAATCTTGTTTGGCCACCATCAATTTGGCTTATTCCTTTTCCATACTAGATTGGGCGAGACATCGTTGTATTTGTTTTCATTGATTATGATGCTTTTATGTCCAAATCAAATAAGCATATTATTATTATTATTATTATTATTATTATTATTATTATTATTTTCCTTTCTTGTTTGATTATCAACAATTCAGATCTATCAACAAGCAGTAGAATTGTTGAAAACTTGACGATGAAAAGTTTAATCTTTTGAAGAAAGCCGAAGGTTTTATATCTTTAAAGGATCAATTACAGAAGAAAACACATCACCTTAGCAATGAATATAAGGGAAAATTGAATGTTGATTTTGCGTTTAATACTAATAACAATGTTTATAGTTTTAATGGTAGTAGCTATACAACAAAAGCTCTTTGTTCTAGAATTTAAAAGTCATGAGAGATTAGCAGTTATGTTTTTTCCATGGTTACTTGGGTGTGTTGTTCTGCTTGAGCCATAGTATCCAGTTTACTTATATAACCCAGCTCGCTCTAAACTTAAAGAACATAGACCTATTAGCTTTAATATTATAGTAAATTATAGATCTGCCGAGTGATTTGGTCAACATGCACAACATATTGGTGGTCAGTGATTTCGATTCTTTCATCTTGATATTTTCATTTGTAGAATTTGAATTGTAATCAGCTTATCCTTTCTTTCAAACATTAATTGTATGATGAATTCTTTATTTCTAGGATAAGATTCAGAGCTGCAGTCTACTATGATCGAAACGATGGAGGTGGATGAGTTAGAAAAGCATAAACATAATAGTACTAGAATGGAAGCTTTATCCCTATTATTGGAATTCAGAATCAATAACAATTAAAGTTTGATTTTTGGATCATATCTTAGTGATCGAGTCATATTGTAATTACTATAATTTAGTCCTAAAGTTTAGGTGCTAGTCTGTCAATTAACTTTTTTTAGACGAGACCTTTTCCTATATAAGCCATGTATATGAGTTGTACAAAGCATAATGAACAAATAAGAGTAATAGTAGTTCTTTCTCTTCATTATTAGTTCATTTGTTTTCTTTATGGTATCAGAACAAAAGTCTAGTGCCTAATATTGCTCATTGTTTTTGCTTCCGCCAATATCATCATGACTGAAACTTCATCAAAAAAGCATTTGATAAAGATAATGAATTTTTATGATCCCTATTACATTCATCCCTCATATCACACCAGTCATGCTATCGTCACTCAATCCCTAGAAGGTGACAATGACACAACATGGAGTCATGCCATGATGATGTCTCTAGAAGCCAAAAATAAGCTTAGCTTCACTGATGGCACGATCAAAGCACTTTTAAAGAAGGACCCTAAATATAGAGCTTGGAGAAGATGCAATCAGATTGTGAAATCATGGATACTCAATTCTATCAACCCATCCCTAACTAATATCATAATCTTCTCTAACACAACTATTAATGTCTGGGCAGATCTTAGTGAACGATTCTCACAAAGGAATCTTTTATGTATCTTTGAACTCAAGCAAAGGATTGTTGAGCATCGTCAACAATAACATACCATAGCAACTTACTATACGACACCCAAGTCTTTTTAGGACAAGCTTGAATCATACAACGATTCGCCTTTATATAACTGTGCAGAATTAAAGCAGATTGCTGAAAGAGAAGAACATGAGCGGATCCTTCAATTCCTCATGGGCTTAAATGACACATACTCTGCTATTCGTGGATAAATTATGTTGATGCAACCACTTCCCAACATTAAAAAAAATCTACTCACTTCTGCTTTAAAAAGAAAAGCAGTGACAACTTGTTGATGCTCATGATAACCTTATTCATGCCATAAACGTGAAGAAAAACACAAGGAACACAGAGAATAAGCAACCTACAAGGTTACAAAATAGCAAAGGCAAATCCTTATATTGTACACATTGTGAGGGCAAGACACGTATAGTTGATCGTTGCTATTATATCATTGGATTTTTGCCAGGGCACAAGTTTCATGGTAGAGCTGTCAAGCTACCAAACTAGAACAAATGATTTCCAGCCAATAATACCCACAGCATGATCAAACCCAACACTACAGCAAATGGACTTCAAACCATACTTTAGTTCATAGAAGAAGAGTACAATCAAATAAAGGCATTATTCGGTAAAAATCAGTTTTGTGGAAATATGACAGGTAAACACAATTCCAAATGTTGTAAAGCTTGTATCATTAATAACAGTGTAAGTAATCATAAATCCTCTTTTTCTTATTTTTTGTCTCAAACACCTTACTATGATATTGTTCATTTACCTAATAGCTCGCACATAGACACTTTATCAATTGGTTTTGTACAAGTTAATCCATATTTATACATCAATAATGTCCTTCGCATACCCTCCTTTCAAGTTAATTTGCTCTCAGTCAGTAAACTTACTTATGATTTAAATTATATTATCACTTTTCATTCTAACTTTTGTATCTTATAGGACCTGAGCATAATAAAGATGATTGGACTCGAGAAGGAGCATAATGGCCTATACTACCTATCCAAGCACACAACCATCAAGTCACCATCAGAAATTTGAGCCAAGCCATCTTCACCATTCTAGATTTATGGTATTACTGTCTAGGACACCCTTTTACTACACCATTTCAATTTTTATATAAGACAATTCTTAATTTTTCTTTTCATCCTAATATGCATTATGAAATCTGCCTTATGGTAAAACAAACCAGACTACCTTTTAATTTGAGTTCCATTTCATCACATGCACCTTTTGATCTTATACATTGTGACATCTAAGGTCCCCATTGCACTCATTCACATTCTGGTGCCCGCTATTTTTTTAACAATTGTAAATGATTTCTCACACTGCAATTGGATACACCTTATAAAATTTAAATCAGAACACAAACTTTACTAAAATCCTTCATTGCATTTGTCAAAACACAATTCCAATATGATGTTAACCAAGTTAGAGTGGATAATAGGAGGGAGCGAGTTTACTTTTATGTGACCTCTCTTTAACAACTTAGGAATTCTTTTCAACACTCTTATCCAACAACACCACAATAAAATGAAATCATAAAGCGCAAATATCATCATCTTTTAAATGTTGCTCATGCTCTACGATTCCAAGCTCATATATTGCTTGAGTTTTGGGGGGAAAACATTCTCACTGCAGCCTACATAATAAACCGATTACTAACACTTGTTCTTTCCAAACACTCACTATATGAAAAGCTTTATAATACCACACCTAATTACCATCACGTGAAGGTTTTTGGTTATCTTTGTTATGCCACCAACATTACACTCTCCCAAAAATTTGATTCTAGGGCATGCAGATGTGTTTTGTGGGTTATCCTCTAGGATAAAAGGCATATCGTCTTTATGATCTCTCCACCAAAACCTTTTTCTTTAATCACGATGTCACATTTCATGAATCTATATTTTCATTCTATACTCAACCTTCAAATAAATAAACTAGTTAGCCAGACCCCTCAGTACTACATTTACCTTTACTAGATGTCATTTACCCACATATACTACCCACTTCCTTACACCTATCAGATGCCCTACCTACCATGCTGCCAATACATTCCTCACACGGTATTACAACAACTTTTCTCACGCCTTCTCTTTCCCCAAACCACATCATACAATCATTCTCCTTTAGGGAATTACCATCTCCTACATCCATACATAATACCATTAAGACGTTTTTATCATCAATAAAGTCTATGTCACCTATCATTCCATGTTGTAGACACCATGATCGCCACCGACTACCACATCTTCAAGATTACCATTGCTTCAACGTCATCATGCTTCCTCCTGTATCATCATCTTCTCGTCGAGGTACCCTTCACCCTTTTATCTAATTTTGTTTCTTATGTCATATATCTCTCTCACCATAGTTTTATTATAAGTCTTTCTGCCCATACGAACCAATATCGTTTGCACAGGCTGAATCTAATCCCCGATAGAGGGATGTTATGCAAGTTGAATTAACAGCCCTTGAACAAAACTATACATGGACTTTATCTCTCTTGTCAGCAGGAAAATGAGCCAGTGGGAACAAATGCTTAAATAAGCTTAAACACCATTATGATGGCACGATTGACCGATTCAAAGCTCGCCTAGTCGCCAAGGGTTACACATAAATGGAAGGTTTTGATTATACAGACAGCTTCTCACCTGTAGCCAAATTAGTAGCCTTTAAATGCTTACTTGATGTTGTTGCAATCTGTAAATAGCCCTTGCACCAACTCGACATCCAGAATGTCTTCCTTTATAACGATTTGGATGAAGAGGTTTATATGCAACCTCCCCCTAGCCTTCGTCGACAGAGGATGAATATGGTGTGTCAACTTTAGAAGTCCATAAATGGCTTAAAGCAAGCATCATATTGGTTCTCTAAATTTTCAACAACCATCAAAAGAGCTGGATTTCAATAATCCAAAGCAAACTATTCCTTATTTACTAAGGTACGAGGTGCCGTTTTTACAACGATATTACTTTATGTTGATGATATGATCATCACAGGAAATGACAATGCCACAGTTTAAGAGCTTAAGAGATTCCTTCATAATAATTTTTGGATCAAGGACTTGGGCCATCTTAAGTGCTTTCTTGGAATTGAAGTTGCCTACTCCAAGCAAAGTATTGTTATTTCCCAACGTAAATACACTCTAGATATACTTAAGGATGCATGTATGATTGGGGCAAAACCAACTAAAATTTCAATGGAATAAAACTAATGACTCACCCCTTTAGATGGTGAACTGCTCAAAGATCCATCACAATATAAATGCCTCGTTGGTCGTCTTCTATAACTCACCATCATAAGTCAAGACATCACCTTCCTAGTCTACGTTCTTAGCCAATTTATGCAGCATCCAAGGAAAACCCACCTAGATACAGCTCACCGTGTTCTGCGTTACTTGAAGCAAGCACCAGGCTAAGGCATTTTATTGCCATCATATAGGAAGCTGTAGTTGAAAGGGTATTGTGATGCTGATTGGGCAAGTTGCCCAACGACTAGACGATAGGTTACTGGCTTCTATGTTTTTCTTGAAGGAGCACCTATATCTTGGAAAAGCAAGAATAATCGATTATGTCACGTTCTTCAGCAAAATTAGAATACAAATCCATGGCATCACTTACTTGTGAATTAGTTTGGCTCAAACACCTTTTACATGACCTGCAAGTGACACACTTACAGTCAGCCCTCTTATATTGTGGCAACCAAGCTGCTCTACACATCACAGCCAACCTTGTATTCCATTAAATACACAAAACACATTGAGATTCACAACTACACTATGTGTGAGAAAATACAATTAGGCTTAATCAAGACAACTCATGTTTATTTAGCTCAGCAAATAGCAAATATATTCACAAAGCCATTTGATAGCTTATTATTTCATACACTACTTCACAAGCTAGGAACTTTGGACATCTATGCTTCAGCTTAAGGAGGCTTGTTGGAATTTCAGAATCAACAACAATTAAAACTTAATTTGTGGATCGTATCTCAGTGATTTGATTGAGTCAGGTTGTAATTATTATAATTTAGTCCTAAAATTTAGATGCTAGTATGTCAATTTACTTTTTTTAGACGAGACCTTTTTCTATATTAGCCATGTATATGAGTTGTACAAAACATACTAAACAAATAAGAGTAACTATGGTTCTTTCTCTTCATTATTAGTTCCGTTGTTTTCTCTACCTATTTTGGCTAAACTCAAGGTACATTAGCTAGACCATGACCATGATAGTCTACTCGTGAGAATCACCTGCAGCCATTCTGTTTTTTATTTATTTATTTATTTATTATTATTATAGCTATATATTATAAAATGGAATATTTACTATGTTCGGTATATTTTTTCAATCATAATTCAGGGGGGAAAAAGGAAATGTTTTGAAATATTGTAACAGAAACTGAGTGCACTCTCCGGATCACGATCATTTAAGCTGGTGCAATGGAAACTCTCTCAACCTCAACAATATACTCAAGAGTTGCAAATGGTTGAATCTGCACACCGGTGCCTAAATCTGCACCATTCTCTCTAAAACCTAAATTAGGAGGGACTATAACTCTCCTTTTGCCTCCAGCCTTCATTGATCTCAGTACATATTCTACCCCTTCACACATTCCCTTGCTATAAGGCCTTGACCCCATTACTAAAGCCAATGGTTTCCTGTCACCGCCAAATGTGTCCACAAACACTTCTCCACTGCCTTCAATTTTCCCCTTGAGATCAATCACCACCAAGTCCCCTGGCTTTGGAGAAGCCCCGCCACCTACTCTCAACTCATAGTACCTGTTATAATAACAAGTGCAATGAGTTTCAGGACAAGAACATATGTCACGGGGGTCTCATGGAGTTTGGAAACAATTACCTTATGCCATTAGGTAATGCTACTTCTTCCTCTTTATCAACATTTCTGTACAAGACTGAATCTTGTTAGTAGCAGCATGGTTTTAAGACTGATACAAATGGTGGGGCTTTCTAATCATTAAGGAATCTTAGCAGTATATTTCAGCTAGCCATGAGCCATCCAATTCATTCGATGGTTACTAGAGTTACTGCACTGTACATGGACAAGTAAAAATGACACCCACTGGCATGTCATCGTGTCAAATCTTTCAAAGTGGTGCTGGTATCAAAACTGTTTAGAATTAATGGTGGCAGAATTTTCATTTTAGATGGTAATCACAATCAATATTTCTGAAAATGTTGTGCCTATAATGTTCTGATTTCACCAATTCTCAAAGCACTAAAATTACCCTGCTTGCTGGATTCATGTTGCTAAATAAATACCCACTGTAATTTAGTGCACTTGTACTTGCTGCATTCTGTCATCCAACGTTCAGAATCTGAAAGCCCCAGTTCATTATGGTCACAATGGAGGTTTTCAATTACAATTTCTAACATCAAGCCAGTAAGGGGGTTAATGCTTATTCATTTCTCAGTGAAATTCAAACAATTCTGCAAGACTGCAACTCAATGAACATTTAATTTAATTCATGTGCCTATAATAATTTTCAACTCTTCGCTGGACAATCGAGGAAAGCAATATGAATAAGGTCAGCATCAAAGTGAAATAACGTGATGGATTGATCGAAAAGTTATGGTACAGACCTTGTATCTGCTTCTTGTTGGGAGACTTCGATGCGGGTCTTGATCTGTTCTGAAACCACACCAACTGCAAGAAAGGCTGCCCATGCTAGGCCAGCACCAAGGCCGAACCGCCTAGTTAATGTGGAAGCTATCCAGTCAGTGGTTTCAACTTTGGTAGCAGAATTGCCAGCAGGTTTAGGAGGCTTCTGCTGTTGCACTCTAACCGAGGCTGGTAGCTGCGGTTGCTCAGATGAACTGCTGCTTAGCTGTGGAGATGGATTTGGCTGCGAGGGTGGGAAAGGTGGGGTGGGAGGCGGAGGTGTTTGTGATGACGAAGAAAAGTTAGTTCTTGTTAACGGATGGGAAAGAAATGGTGGAGACCCAAAGAAGGTAGCCATCTTTTAGGCTTCAAGATAGTTTCTTGGTTAAGATAATGAGAGATGGAAGAAAAAAAGCGATTCTTTGCAAGTGTAAATATTTGGTCCTACCCTATCCTTTTATGTGATAGAATTTAAATGGTGGATCTCTCTCTCTCTCATTGCTACCATTTTAAAAATAAATTTATTTTATTTTTTTATTTTAAATTAATTTTTTTTATATTTTCAAATTGCTAGTATTAAGAATAATATTTAAAAATTAAAAAAAAATATTATTTTAATATATTTTAAAAAATAACTATTGCATGCCTGCTCTCATTTTTCAAATTTCTCCTAAAGCTCCATTTTCGAGTCTTTCGAGTCATGAAACATTTAGGACTCCATTTTTCTGTAATCACAATCTTTCAGAAATTTAAATGGATTTAGGTAATATTCACACACAAAAACCAATTCCTTCATGATCAACAGCATCACACTAGTTATTGCCTCCTGATAGAAGTGCCTGTAATTCATGGCTGGTTATGATCTCATGCTTTAAACCAGTCCCATTCCATCCAAATATCCAGAAACTAGAGAAAATTAACAGCAACAGTTGCAGGTTAGAAATTAGAAATGGAAAAATGATTAGTATCATTTAAGGCCATCAATCAATCCCTCCAATTCTTTCATCCCGAACCTCCTTCCACCTGAATCAGCTTCCTTACACATTGTCCGAGAAGCTGAGTCTTCTCCGAGAACCCGACTGAGATGATATCTTGCAGCTGTCCCTTCAACAATCACATGTTCATAACATTTAATCAGAACTGCCTGATGCCACATCCTTGATATCAAATCACACCTTCCTTCATAATCTCAAAACCAGTCCTCCGGGAAGAATCGATCGTGATCCAGCAATCCAACGCCATTACCAACGCCACCACCTCATCCAATGCCCGCCAAAGAAGGAACTACATCGGCATGTACCTCTCGAGCTCGAAAAAACATGGAAACACAATCGAAAACGGTATCAACTTCAGCCATATAAAAAGCTTAAAAAGAAAATACCAATCATAAATCCGAGGAACAAACAACAAACCATTCCCATGACTTTCAGAATTTCTTACAGCCCATCTCAAACAGAAAACCAAGTTAGCTTCTTAACCCAACTTTAGCCCCAACCCAGAAACCTCTGAAATGCAAGAATCATGTCTTCCTAACAAATCATTAGCCACAACAACAAAAACAATCCCTGAAATACAAGAATATAAGACGGTAAATCCTACGATCGTTAGGAGATAATAACCAGGCACAAAAAGGAACCGCAAATTCATATCCTGCTGCGAAAACCCATTTTCCTCATCATCTCCTCCTTTGCTAATCATCACCATCATCATCTTCAAAACCTAAAGCATTCTTCTCGGCATCAAATTCAATTCCAGAATGTATGATTTCAGGGAGCTTAACTCCATCATCAAATTCAATGTTTTGGAGAATGACGGATCTACCATTGGAAGGGAGAGTGAAGAGGGAGGAAGAGTCGGCATTGTCTTTCCCGGTGAAGGGTCGTCACGGTCGAAGGTGGGGCGGAGGGGATGAAGGCTACCGTAGTTGCGGTCAGCAAGGTCGAGGCGGGAGAAAAAGGAATCGAGGGAAGCGTCGCGGGTGAGATTGCGGGTCCCGTTTTCGATCAAAGTACGGAAAGTGAAGAGCCACCGAGAGAGAAGGATTAAGGTGGAGAAATTAGTATTGAAGGTTGCCGTGGTTTGTTTGATAATCTGCATGGTAGTGCGTAGATTGTTGATGCTGAGGCGGGTTTCACCAGCCATGATGAAATCAATGAAAAGTATAGCTAAAGGTTTTGAGGGAGTTGGGTTTTTAAGAAAAAATAGAAAAAGAAAAGATGGTAGGGTTTGGGCTACGGCGTTAGCGTTTGAGATAATTTTGAGGGAGGAGGGTTTTTGTGATGATGAGAAGGGATGGCAATGAAGAGGCTTATTAAACAGTATCTCTTTCGTTGCAGGGAGGCGCAAATCCAGAATGTGGTCTTTGGGAGGGCAGAAATGTATCATTTTCAATTTGCGGTGGCATTGCTTTAGAACTTAATTGAGAAGTCTCTAGAAAACAGGTGAATTTTGGAAGTTTTGTGCCCTTTGGGGGTTACCAGCATCAGGAAATAGCTTTCCTTTCCAACAGTGCGATCTTGCCGCCGCCACCCCCTTAACCTCGGCAAATACCCATGTTTTCTACCTGTGAAAAAGGGTGAGGTTACTCCCCAAGTTTTGCTTGGGACCCAATGAGTTGGAGCGTTGCCCTTTGCTGTCTGCTCTTCGCAGCAGCAGCAGCAGCAGCACAAAGCTGACGGCATTTTAGATCTTGCCTCAGTTTCCATGGCTAAAAAAAAATGGTTTACAACTATGTTGTTGCTTCTCCAGTTCATATGTGAAAATTTTTACAAAGAAATATACAACCTTGAGAACGGCTGAACAAGAAAATAAAACAAGGGAAAACAGAAAAAGAACCACAAACATCTCAAATCAAAGCATATGTCTGGTCTTCGACCAATCTCTCTCTCGTTCTTGTCCCAAGCAGTCTGCGATTTGCCTCCATATTTAGGCAATCCAACGAAGTTAATGCTCAGTTTAGGCACCTACTTGCTCTGCTAACCTGCCTGATCTTCAGCTCCTTG
The DNA here is from genome assembly GCF_951802175.1 of Populus nigra. Lineage (NCBI taxonomy): Eukaryota > Viridiplantae > Streptophyta > Magnoliopsida > Malpighiales > Salicaceae > Populus > Populus nigra. The sequence goes on from NC_084869.1 coordinate 3,762,280, forward strand.
CGACAGCTGACCCTTCTAATGCCCACTTCTCAACGCTGAATTTGGTCTAGGCACTTGTGGACCAGTTATAGGCTTCTGCAATAGCTTCAGCGCAGCCATGATTTCTGCAAATGTTGGCCTCAATCTTGGATCTCTACAGTTTCAAGGAATGTCTAACGTCAATTTTATGTTGATTCACTTCACTAAACAGATAAAGAACACATTTAAAGTAAAATTACATGCACTGACATGATACATAGCAGCATAAATTTGATCTATATGATATGCTCAGAAGCTCTAACATGTAACTAGCTGTGTTTCTTTCACGTGCATTGATTGAATTAATTCCTTTGGAGATACCAGTGGCAAGTCAGTGATCAAAATGCAATCTCTACAGATGAGGTCGCTGCTTCAGACACAAGGGCCCAGACTCGACACCTGATAATTTCTAAGAGATGTTTTACTTCTGTTTTTTAGGTTCAAATATGAAAGAGAGGGAGAATGGGCCTTTAAAAATCGTTACAATATGTTCAGTCAAGCCACCAGTTTCATTAGCATTAGTACAGCTTCCATAGGTAGAAACTGTTTATACTCTAGCTTAACTCAACCAGAAATATAAAGCAATGAATGTTTCCAAACTATCGTATCAAACTGAGATGAAGAAATCAGGTATATCTAAAACAGAGAAGATAAAAGGACCCGAATACTCACGTCTGCCAGCACTTCCTAATTATATCAGCAATTGCAGGATCCATATCATTTGGAATGTCAAGACTGCGATGTTGAAATCCAACCGCACCAACAACTTGCATTGGGTTCATTCCACCCCATGGTTGTTGCAAAGTAGAGAGCTCCCATAAAATAACACCAAAACTATAAACATCGCACCTGCATGTTGATTCTTGCATCAATATAATCATAAAATGAAAAGTTTCTGAGGTTTCTGAAAGAATATTAGAAATATCCGCATACTTTTCATCTGAAGGTTCATTTCTTAGCACTTCTGGGGCCATCCACTCTGCCTAAAGAGTCATACAAGAGGAATTTAAATTTTTACAAGTAATAATTCTAATAAGAAAACACCAACAAGATGATTATTCAAGGAAATAAGAAACCAGATTACAAACTAAATGTTGGTATATGTAAATAACATAGCAGATGAGCTTTTTTATATTAGAAAAAATTTGACCCAGCCCACGACATAGCATGGACCACCTATCTAGTGCAAACTAGCCAATCACCCACTGTTGCATGGGTGGTACATGTTTTTTTTTTTTTCATTTTTTATAAAAGTATACGTTTACGTAAAACATAACAAATAATAATCATTTCTAAAGCAACATAATATTTATCAAAACTAATGTTATAATATTTCCTAAAATTTGGTAAGATTTTATTATATTGATCATATAGTACACAATCTTTCAGAAATTCATATGATTACTTCTTTTTATTTATCCATCTTTTTACATTGTTAAATTTAAATTTATTAATTTATATTTTTGTGTCTTTTCATTTATGGTATTTTCATCTCTTTTTGATGGAATTTTATTATGTTGATCATATACATTGGATCCTTACTCATTAAGTAGTTTACATGCACTCTAAAAAACACAAATTTTTTTGGCAATTAATATACTTGTATCTTTTTTTAAATTTGTTGAATTTAAATTTATTATTTCATGTTTTTGTGTACTCTTCATCTATGACATTTTCATATTTTTAGTAATACTTTATTATGTTGATGAGATTGAAAGTAAAAGTAATTTACATGAAACAAATCAAACATCAATTAAAATAGATTCCTCCTAGTTAGCAATCTATTTGTCAATCCGGCATTCGAAATGATTTCAATTGGAATTGCTTCTACTCTACTAGTATACTAATTACGCACCCATGCATGCTTGAATGGTTGTAATTTCTATGTAAAAAAATGATTTGAGATAGTAATAGTAAAACCACATGCCTTTGTTTGATGCTCAAATAGTCTCATTGGTTATGGTATAGAGTGTTTGGTATCCTGAGTTTTTTCTTCCTTGGCAAGAATTTCTTTTTCTCTTAGCTTTGTTACAGGTTCCCATGTTGTACCAGCACTAATGTATCTTAAAGGATAATCTCCTATATTTAATGTCATAAATTCAAGTAATTTGTTTGCACAACATATGTTAGATTCATGTGTGTTTTTATGATTACTCATTAATTATGGATAATTGTAGTATAAACAATAGACTAGATTCAATGCAATCTTGTGAATGCAAAATGACTTTTTATAATAATGGTCATGTCCCTAAGAAACATTAAAACAAAAAAAGCAAACAACAATCATCCCTCATAATTTTTTTTTTTAAATCATAAATAAAAACTCAAAAATCACAAAATCATGAACCATGATTAGGTGAGCACATGGCAGTACTTAATTCTCCTTGTGTTGATGTGATGAGTGTGCTAAGATCAAAAAACTAGAATTCTAGATATACTTTTCAACTAATAAAAATTCATTAGTGGTTATTAGATTTGAAGTTAATTATTCCTAACACATTTTTATACATTGGTACGAATTCTATAATAAAAATCATTGTTAGTGAACAATCAAATATAATCATTATAATGTTATAATTTATGATAAATCCATGTGATGCATGGGGAAAATGCTAGTACTTGCTTGTGCGCATAGGCATACATACATAAGTACATACTGCATAGCTACGAGAAAGAAAGGTGCAGCTTATCTGGCACAGCTTACCGTTCCTGCTGTTGATCTTGAAGATAGAAATGTGCTGTTCTTTATCCTCGATAACCCAAAATCACATACCTAGATAAGAAAAGGAAAAGGAATTTAGAGTCATGCTGGGTGAAACTTGGAAGATAATAAATGCATGGAAGATATTTCAAATGTTTTTTCAAAGATCTTGGTGAAAGGATAGACACCTTCACTACCCAGTTTTTATCAACCAGAAGATTTGGGGACTTCAAATCACGGTGTACTATCATTGGGGTGCAGCTGTGTAAATAATTCATTCCTCGAGCCTGAAATGGTTCAATTATGCAAAAGAGAGAATCTCCAATGAATTCAACAGGATCAAAAAGATTTATGCTATCTGGTATTTGAATATATATACATATATAAAGATTAACAAAATCATACAGCATCAAGAGCCATCCTCAAACGCCTACGATCATCCAATTGATTGTTAGGCCGGTGAAGTAATCTATACAAACTACCTCTGCAAAACATTGGAATGCTTCAATACACCCTTTAACATGAATATTTGGTATAGAAAAACTACAACTCTAACTCAAAGGCAAGGGCACCACCACAGTTGTTGAAATCTAGCCAATAAACTATGATACAGATTACAAGAAAAACATTACCATAAGTTCAACTAAGAAAACAGAAAAAAGAAAAATAAAATGAAAGTTCCGGTGACAAATTAACACGTCTGATGAGCCAATACAACAGTGTACGTGCCTTAAACTATCTGATCAAATACAAAATCTTCTGATGAAACCATTTCAGTTGTTACAAAAGCATAGAGTATTAGCATCTCCTTTCCATCTTGCTACAACCTCATTTTTCATCGGAACTTGCACATTATCTTATAGGAAAATGAACTGTACAAGTACTTGAGCATCATACAAATTTCATTTTAAACCCAAATTGAGCAGAACAGGTCAAGAAGTCCTTAGAAGTAAGATTATTCATGCATCATGCACCTGAACAAACCATATCGGTGTTTTTATAAGGCTCATATTATACCACATAAATGGACTCTTGGGAGGGAGAATTTGGAGACAGTCCTACCCTTCATCAAGTTTGCAAGAAAATGATTGTTCTCATAGGACCAAACAATGGCCCCTCAGAAAGTTCCATTAGCAGTTAATAAAAAACAAATATTTAATTGCAGATGATATAATATGAGAAACAATTAAGAGCATGGAAGTTATGGAGCACCAAAATACCTAGGAATAAACTCTGTAACAATTGAAAGATTAGGGGCACGAGTTACTGCTCCCATGAAGAGAACCACATTGGGATGCCTGACTCTCTTCATGATTCGAACCTAACAATTCAAACCACAGGCAGATTTGCTAAATTAAACATTTCCTTTGCATATTTTAAGCAAATCCTAGTAAGAAGTATGAAAAGATTTTGCTAACATGTAAAGAGAGAAAGAAATGGCCAGGTGCAAGACATAACACTGCTAAACCTTAAAATTTAAAAACAACTCAACAAAAATTCTGAACAGAAAGGTGCAGTTAAATCAAGCAAACTTATAAGTGTCTAACCTTGAAAATTTAAAATGTCAAACAACTTCTTAATTTGCAAAACATGGACCCTTTTTTTGTAATTGCAAAGATGAATATGAAGCAGCCAACATTAGAATAGAATTTTTCATGATCAATAATTTGGCTACAGAAGCAAAGCATTTCACCATATATGCCTACCAAAATCCCCTCTTTGCACGCATATGAAGGACCAATTCCTGGAAATCATTTCATCTACTCCAGCCAAGATATATTTTATGCAATGACTACAGTGTCCATGATGCGATAGCATACAGAACAAAGCATTGAAATCCTTTGAAGAAAGTTTTCACTGGTTTAGCTGTTAGCAGGTTAAGTATACCAAAGATCTCAGATTGGAAGGCTAATGATTGGAACAAATGATCTGTTGCCAAAGTATTGGAGCCAAAAGAAAAAAAATTAAAAGAGTACTATAACCGTATCATGATTTGCAATTTCAATGTGGCATCTATGAGGCTATCCCATAATGTGTGAATTTTCTGTGAATGTGTTTATATACCTATAGCATCAACTTAACGAACCCAATTATCATTAAGTTGCTGGAACATGTACCCAATACTAGCATAGTTATTTCTTCAGCCTGTCCTTGTTTCTTCAGATTGGCTACAGAGCATGAAAATCACAATACCATCAATTGACACGACTGCTGACCTAAATCATCTACAGTACGAGATACCTGGGAAGCAGCATTATACCATGCAATAAAGAGACATAACGTGCATGGTCACCCAGATATATTCTAACAGTATAGAAATTACCACAAGGTTAAGACATCTTCAACTGCAAGCATTATAAAAATATTCAACTAGGCTTTGCTTTCGAGGATATCAAATGAGAGAATTACTAAGACAACAGCAAGAACAGAATGGGCTTATACCTCACTTCTGAATTCTGCAAGAGATTCACCCGTAATATCTTGGTCTAGGAACCTCTTCACAGCAACTTCCTACGAAATACACGAGTAGAAACAAATATATAAGCATTGAGATAGAGTATTATGATCGTTAGCAGATATTCTGTTTAGTAGGCACAATCACACAATCCCAGCTGTCAAACTTCACTATAACTTTTTCTCTTGGCAAAACTTGCTACCTTGGATTCCCTTTCCCAAAACTGATGAGAATCTTATAAGGATTTAAGAGGACCTAATTTCCTAACATGAGAAACAATTAAAGAGTATACATAACCTCGTAGAATTATATACCAATTGGGTAAAACCTTCATATCTAGGTCTTTTAGATTGTTGGTCCCAATTTTAAATATTTCAAATTGTAGCTCTTATTATCGGGGGGTAGGGGGGGAGGGGTTAGCTAATAGAAAAGAAATGGAGAAAAAGAATCTTCAAATTCAACTGTACTCGTTCTGGCATTCATCCCATATATCATTCCAAAAACAACAAGCCATTTATTGTCTTTCTAGCACATCTATGCAACACAGATAGCAAACAAGCTTCTGCTTTCAGGTCAACATGAAAATACTCACAGTTCCATGCCAGTCTCCACGATATACCTCTCCATATGATCCTGCAACACAAAGCATGCACCAAAAGCAATCAGAGGAAACCTAAATGAGAGTGAAGTAACCAGGATTGACAATAGATATGAAGCCATGAAAATAATGGCATGTGCACATGGCAGTACCAAGTCCAATTCGTTCACCCAAGGTAATTTCCTCCCATGGAATCTCACACTCTGCAACATCATCCAGTCCAGCATCAGATTTTGAGCGATCATTGACAGCCAATCTGTCGGATATTCTCTCACCTTCTGAATTGACAACTAAAGCTTTGTGTTCTCGGCCGCCACTGCCACGGCCTCCACTGCCACGGCCCCCACTGCCACGGCCCCCACTTCCCTTGTCCCCACTTCCGTGTGGCTCATAACCAGCACTATCTGCATCTCCATCACTTCGTGCACCCTGCTCATATTGCTTGTTGACAGCTGCAGTGGTTGCCATCACTGCTGCAGCAGTGGCAGTGGCAGCAGCTGCTACAGGTAGTTCAAGGTTTGAGTCAGTACTTGACTTTGCTGCAGCAACAACCATAGAAGATGCAACAACAGCAGCAGCAGCTGCTGCTGCTGCAGCTACAGGAACCTTTTTTACATATTTCACAGGAGTAACTTCAGACTGCAATGATATGGGTAGTCCAGTGATCTCCTTTGTATCAAAAGGATGTTTGACACCTAAACCTTCCACAGGTTTAGATTGCTCAGGTTGATTACCAGGTGAACTGGATTTATATGGCAGTTCATTAGGAGGCAGTAGAGGAAAAAATCGAGCAGGAACAAGTTCATCTTGATCCTTCACATATCGGATTTCAGTCCTCTTTTTGTGACCATCCTTGTCTTCTGTTGGGGACGTGGCCTCAGCAGTAGACGCATTTAACTGTTCAGCATAAATCTCAGTAAACAAATTAGGAGGCGCAACAACACCACTTTCAAGTAACACATCATGAAGTTTCTGGGCTAACTGTGGATTCTCTTTTGCAGCATCTATCATATATTGTGAAACATCTTTCACTTTCATTCTACGCACGGAAGGAGAACTAACACCTTCAGTCCAAGAAGGAGAGCGTGCATGTGAAGAAGGGTAAATAGGTCTGCCAGGAAGTTCCTGCACTGGCACCTTCTCAGCAATGGAAATTTTTCCAAAATCATTCAAGGAAATTGTAGATTCTTCTTCACCTTTGCTCGGCTTAGTTAAACTAGCACCCTCATGAGAGTCACCTCTAACATCAGATTGGTTCCCTAAAGCAGCAATATTTCTCGATCTGAATCTCTTTTCCAATGTCCCTAATTCTGAATGTTCTTCAAATGAACTTGTGTGTCCACTACTAGAAGAAGCTATACGATAAGAGTCAATGTCTCTAGAAAAAGGACTGGAAGAAAAGAATGAATCATCATATTCTATATGTGATCCAGCTGCATCAGAAGGAATAAGTGTGCCAGGATCCGCAGTTAGATCAACAATGTATTCCCTGAAATTTGCAACATCTATCACCTTAATAAACACTTTTTAAGCATTTCAATTGTTTCCTACAACATATTACAAAATTTTAGAGGCAATTTACTACTGTGCACTGTAATTACCAGCAAAGAATGAGCTAAGCCCTAAACAATCCAGTAGAATTTATTTAACTTCAGTACTGATAGGAAAATAAAATAAACTACTGTGCACTGTAATTACCTTCCATCATCAATCTTTACAAAGTTCATAGCCACATCATCAGAACCGGTGTACAGATGCCCTTTTACCAACCGACATGGTATACCAACACTATCAGCCAAAACCTACACAACCATATATAGCAAAAGGTAGAGATGAGAGGCAATTAGTAAGATACCAGGACTTCCAAACTGTACAAACCATCTCATAAAAAAAATTGATGAAATATGGCAAATTCAAAGCTCATAATTATGAAAAAAAGTAACTGGTCAGGAGACTACATCAGTAATATGTCAATGAATTCTCAAACACTAACATGTGGAAGATACTTGAACTAAATATTCATAGGCATGCTTTTCAGCATAGAACAAAACATGAAAGGGAATGATGATTGGTGTAAATTTTTGCTCTCTTGAAAAATTGGCATAGAATATGAAACGCAGAATTCAATGCTGTTCAACATTCCTAAGGAAAAAAGATGTGTGCAGCTTCAGCAAGACAAGCCATGAAAAATCTCAGATGACTTCAACAATGCCAGTGCCTTTTCCAGGAAGCAGTTTTGCTTCTGCAATGAAAGACACCATATTTCCATGTGCTTAGTTTCAGAAAGTTCAAACCAGGATTGCTATCAACAAAATTGATTTTTTGTTGCTACAAGAAGGATAAGAATACAATTGCATTGCTCACTGGTGCCAAGGCCAATCATTAGTGATCACACGTCAGAATCTTTGGCAACAGCTGCTCTAAGAGAAGGTGAAAACCAGCTTATCTCCAGGTGAGTGTTTTCTATTAGCATGAATATCCATGTTGTTGGTAAATGCACCAATAATTATCCATGTCTTTGAAGAGGTTAGAGGCTAAGTTTAATTAATAAATGTTCTTTGTAGGTCACTTTCTAAAGAACCTGATAGAGGTTGTTTATTGAAGTTTGTTATCGGATAGACTGGAGATGCAGTGGCCAAACTGAGTAAATGAAGATCATTGCAGATATTTGCAATTCAAAAAATCAAGGACCTATTTGGTTCATTTGTGGAGGATGTATTTTAGCCTGCCTTAAACGATAGATCTATATAGCATGTTCAGGATTGATTTCAACAAATCCATCATAACAATTGCAAACTTTTCTCCTACAGCACAGACTCATTAATGGATGCTAGAAGAGTGTTGATAAAGATATGTGCTCAGCATGAGAACATAGAATGCTCAAGTACAAACTTCGATAAAATGTCCAGAACAATTTTCAAATTTGTCTGCAGAAGTTCACTGTTTACCTAAAAGTTGAAGTAGCATCCTAGACTAGGAGTATCTGGTACTAAAATAAAAAATGAAAACTGGAGCAATACCTTGAACATCAATGCACGATGACGAGGCAAGCCAATTGTAAGAGAACCAAGTGGCAAAACCATGCTACCAAGGGTTGCTCTCAAACTGTAGCTAAGACTCCGCCATGCTCTTGACAAGTTGCTGGGATCCCCAACTGATCCACCCATGTAATCAGAAACTAAAACAGCAAGCCTCCGCACGCCTATGAAAACTTGAGATTCTGACCTTGACTTGACAGCAATCTCTAGTGCCTTCTTTTCAAGTTTCAACAAATTAGCGTCAGCGGCCCTATTGACCAGCACTGCTTCCCAGGTGACACCACCTGAGACTGGTGTTGCTTGCAAATCAACAAGAGAAGGCATCTTGTCTGATGTGGACTCGGTCATGATACCATAGAGATCATAAAAACCATCCAAGACCTTGTCATCATAGCTAAGAGCATTGTAATTCTGTGAAGCACGCATAAATCTATGATATGAGATGGGTTAGAAAGGAATAAACAAATGAAAAATTAAGTTTGAGAAAAACATGTCAACTGAAGGGAAACATCTAGTATATAACATATAAACTTCCAATTAGTCTACAAATATCTTCAGCGCATAGCAAAGTGAGATACGATCCAAATCTAGAGACTGCAGAACAGGTCTGCAAAGAAGATAACAGATGTCATGATCGAACGAGAAAAATTGAACTTTGCTATGTTTCCCAGGTGGAGAAAAGTAACATTGGAAAAGCACTGACATTCTCCTAGATGATTTTCCAGTGACAATAGGCCAATAGCAGGCACTAATCCATACATGTAATAATATCCCCTCCATTACTGCAGTATTCAAGACCATGGTTTCCAATTTCTAGAACAAAACCATCAATTATCTCCTTGACAGTGAGTATTCCAACAAGATCATGTCTAATAGGACCAAAATAAGCATGCTTTCAAGTAATTGGTCTCATTAAAATCGGGACACAAAACAGGAGTTGGAGGAACCAACTTCACACACTAGTAAATGTCCAGTCATATATAATGAAAGAGGAAACTAAACAGTCAATTGTCAAGAACACTCCTGTCTTTACCACCATAGTTTCACTTACAATACCAAAATTGAGAAGGATGTGGCTTTCCATGTCCTAAACTTTTTCTCTTCCAATCAGCATTTTTGTAATCTCCACTAACTTGATAAAAGTTAAAAAGTCCCTACTCCTTCCTCCTTTCCTTTTCTTCTTTCATATGTACCAAAATTTCAGATTTTCTAAATTGTGTTCATCATTTGTCCACTATTTCTGCTTTTCATCTGCTTAGAGTTAATAATTCAAAGGAGCATTATAGTGAACTTTTAACAAAATTATAGTGAACCTTTAACAATATTATTTATAATACTATAATGATACTATAGGTTGATAGTTTCAGAAGTTTCTTTCATTACAGATAAGAAGAAGGATGGAGACAGGAACATAGGATTATAACGACACCCTCATCGGCCATTTTGCTCTGCTTCTCTTGTTTTCGCAGTTCCATTGTCATTATGTCAGAAACAATCTAATTAATAGAAGCAATTTTTATAAATTTATTGGCAATTTCAATTTTGTCAGGAGAACAATGTAATGAATAAGTTCCATTCGTATTCATTTTCCTCAAAACCATTGTATCATAGAGGAGTTGGCTTAACAAGTAGCTACGAAGCAAAAATTCTTCCTTGTAACTTTCTACTGTGCTAGATTATGAAAAAGGAAACTTTGAATAGATTAGACAAGAGGAAAATGAAGAGACAAACTAACCCAGTACCGATAAGCAATGAGTTCGGCAAGAGTATGCTCAGGTGCACAAGAGCCCAAGCTTATTTGCTTAACAGCCTCAATCTGGACTGCCTCAGGATCCTCTCTTGCACTCAACTCCAAAGCAAGCTGTATCTGAAACTCCTCCTCAACATCAGGATCCCTGGAGGTGGAAGACACTGAATCACGCCTTGCACCTTCTGAAACATCAAAACCACTACTACTAATCGACTCCGGTTGCTCCACCCTCTCTCCTCTAGTCACATTTGAAGATGGTGGGCTAGGACTTTTCCTATTAGCAACTGAACTTAACCAATTTGAAAGACCCGAAAAGGGCTTATTCTCCTGCAACCTAGAATGCAGAAACTTATTATCAGAGGATGATTCATTACTGGACTTATGGCCTCTTGAAGAATTCGACCCCTCTGCATCCTGTGATTGATTGGGCATGATATGAAGCTTCTTAAGAAAGTTCTTCATAGTATTATACTGATTTGTTCAATGCTAAAGCAATAAAAATCAGGCCATAAACCTCTCCATTGCCTTGGACCAAGCATGAAATCTCAATCACTAAAAGTCTAGAACAAAACCAAGAGAAACACAAATTAAGTTCAAACAAACGAAAAGGCCTCAAAACCCCACAACATTAACTGACCAAAAATCAACCCATCAAATCCAATAAGCTTTTAATAACCAATTCAAGCAATACCAAGTTCAGCTTTTCTAATATCAAGAACGCCCAGATGCTTGAATTGAAAGAAGAAACCTTCTTTTCCAGGGAACAGCAACACCCTTACTTCATAAAGAAACAAAAGTTCCAGCTCAAACTCCTTGTCTACTTACATGCAATACACAAAAAATGACTATCCCGCTAACAAGAATTGATATTTGTTGCCTTCAACAAGAATACACCAATACCAGGACAGAAAAGAATGGATCTTTCTTGGATATAAGGCAGATAGGTACATAAAAGAGAGAAAAAAGAGTCTTAAGGAGGGTTAAGCTTGGAAACAAGAAAAGGTCAGAGATGCAGCAGAGAGACAGCAAAGCCAAAGACAAACAAGGGGGATAGTAGGACCTCAGGAAACCAAGAAAGAATGACCCACTTGGAGTTTTTGAGGCACAAAGATTTAAAGGTCACATAAAAAAGATTAATTTGGTGGCAAACAGAAATAATCTCAAATGGCTCTCTCCTATAAAAAGTCCAAAAACAAAAACTACTATGCCTTTCTCTCCCTTTAGAAGGTCAAAAAACTGAAATCTCTTTTCTTTGTATCTCTGTTGATGGGAGTGGGATCGGAGTCTCAAACTCCCAAGAGCATGGTGATGAGTGGTGGCCTAAATTGGAAATTTGTGAGATATGGAATAGAATGGGCAAGTTGGGAGATTTTCCTTTGAAATTAGTAATGGTGTTAGTACCAACTTGTTGTTTTCGAGTGGATTTTTTCACTTGTCGTTTTGTGTTAAATGCAACCTTTTCCGTTACCTTTAGGAATTTGTACTTCTTTTTTTAATGTTTAGCGGATTTTTTTTTGGTTTTTTTAGTTTTTTTAATGATTTTAATTGGCTAATTTTAAGAAAAAAATTTCAAAAAAATTATTTCAATATATTATTAAATAAAAAATTATTTTAAAAAGCATCACATGCTACAATTTCAAACAACTTTTAAACTGAATATGGTAAAAGCTTTTACTTGCAAGTTGCAACTAATAGCAAGTTAATATTAAGAGTATATACTATATAACATTATTTTTTTATTTTTTTATTTTTGAGATTAGTCTATAATAAGATTGTATTAACTCTTTTTAGTACATCCAATTAAGGTAGAGGGTGTCACGCAAAAAAAATCAAATATTAATGTCTAAACTAATCTGATTGTATTTTTTATTATCGAAAAAAATCACGAATTATTATCTTAAATTAAAAAATTATTAGATGTATTAGTAGTTATATTTTCTTATCTTATATTGATTTATGATTTTTTACAAAAATAATTCGTAAATCTACAGATTTTAAATATATCATTTATATATGTATGATTTATTTCTAGGGTTTGTTGTCGGATTATAATATTGAAAGATGGATAATAATTCAAGTTACTATTAAGATTAACATAAGACAATATATATATGTTACAAAATCTGGTCTTCGGTTATGAGAGAAAGGATGTTGACTTTTGACATTAATCTTAATTAATTCGGATCACCTTTTTCACTATAAATGGAAAAGCTTTAAACTCTCTTCTTACCTAAACAAGAAATCTTGCGTTTTTGGTATGTTTGTTTACATGGTATAATCGTGTTAAATGGTATGTTTTAAATTAATTTTTTATTTGATCTTTCGGTATTTTTTTATCTTTTTAGTGTGCTGCTATAAAATATTAATTTTAAAAATAAAAAATATTATTTTTATATATTTTTAAACAAAAAATAATTCCTATAACAATGTCAAACACTTCCTAATAAAATACCGAAATCACACTACGAAAAAAGAAATCTATAAGGCAACTTTAAGGCTTCTATATATAATTATCTTTACATATAATCACAAATCAAATAAAGGATGCAAAACCCTCTTGCTAGGGTATCGTGATCATTTCATTTGATGATGCATAGTTAACCAGTCAAGGATTATACAGGTATTTTATATACTTTCAAGATACAATATATTATATCTTCAAGAAAAATAATATTAATAAGAGAATCATATTTTTTCAAAAAAAAATTATGATAATATTGTATATGCAATTACATCCTTGGAATATTTCCTTTTCATTGTTTGTTTTTTTAGGTGTCCATTTTATTTTATATATTCGGGAATCCTTTTGTATCATGGATGACTTTAAGTGTCTGTTTGGAAATGTAATTATGGTTATTTTTTAAAGTGTTTTTCATGCTGAAATGTATTAAAATAATATTTTTTATTTTAAAAAAATTATTTTTAAAATCAGCACATCAAAACAATCCAAAACATATAAAAAAATTAATTTTTATAAATAACATTTTAAATTTTTTAGAGATACAAGTTCACTTGGGTTTTCAAAAGCTATTTGAATCTAGATGGATATTATTCTTACTAATAAAAATTCTATCTTTATAAAAAAAAAAACACAGAAAAGATTATCATCTTACTTGCAAATATCAACTTCCCTAGCATAAGGTCAAACTAATTGTTTTGCAATATTTTTATAAAGTACTCCTCCAAATTAAATTTTAAATCTATATATAAAATATTATCCCTTTTTCCTTACTTAGATGATGGAGGTGACAGGACTATTTTTATTGCAGCATTATCCAATATCACACATCAATCGATCTTTTTCAGAATCTGAACAGAAGGCAAAATATAATATAATAAAGTGGAGTAAAAAAAGTTAGGTGGAGGTGGTAAAAAAAGTTAGGTGGAGATAATGGTTGTAAATTCAAGTGAATGTTTATATTTATGTTTTAAAAATATTAAAAAAAATTAAATTTTATTTTTTTTGGTTTTAGATTATTTATTTTGATACGAAGATATTAAAAATATTTTTTAAAAATTAAAAAATATTATTTTAATATATTTTCAAGCGAAAAATATTTTAAAGAACAACTATTACATTATTTTTAAATACCCTTTAATAATTTAATGATTTATTTTTAAAATAATTAAAACAATTCTTTCAGATTTCTTTTTTTTAATGGGAAGATGATCAGGATGACAACTTTGCAGATAAATATACCTTTCTTTCTTACTTACTCTCTGTCCCCATTATGATGCCCTCATCGAACGGGAAGATGGGAGCAGTCCTCAGCCAGTTAAAATCTCCCTTTTTATAAAAACAAAATTTTTCGGACCTGGCTAGATGATAAATGTAAAATGTTTGTTTTTGTGTTTTAAATAAAATTAAAAAAATATTTATTTTATTATTTTAAATTAATATTTTTGATATTTTTAGATCATTTTAATGCGCTGATATTAAAAATAATTTTTTAAAAATAAAAAAATATCATTTTGATATATTTTCGAGTGAAAAATATTTTGAAAAGCAACCACAGTCACACTCCCAAATGGACTCTACATATATTTTTTTTATTTCAAATTAATTTTTTTTAGTATTTTTATATTATTTTGATGCGTTGATATCAAAATTGATTTTAAAAAAATAAAAAAATATATTATTTTAATATATTTCCGAGTAAAAAACACTTTAAAAAACAACAATAATCACAATAACACTCCTAGGAACTTGTAAATCTCGAATAAGACTTGTAAAACAAGATTTATAGACTATGATATCATTATTAATATAATCATAAAGATTTAATTCACATGGAAGGATATCTCTTCATACTCATCCGCTTCACCGACTTTACACACTTATTCTTGAATGTTTTCTTTTCCCATAATCACTGTATTAAAAGAAAAATTATCCAAAAATTTAGATAAGCTTCTCTGTTTCCCTCGACGGGAGAGTTTCCTCTTGCTTGACTAATTGTTGGATGTGTATTTATGATGTAGTGCAGCTAATAACGTTTTAATTACGTGTAAAGTATCAATTTTATATATATATGCCAGAAAATAAAATTAAGAAGGGCCAGGATTTTAGTTATTTTACTATTTAAGATACAACTACAAATATTATTAAAAGAGGGATTGAAAAAACAATTTTTTTACGAGGGCTAAGGTCCCTGCCAGCCCTACCCTGTCTCCGCCCATGTGTGTGTTGATTTTAGGAGAAACTTTTTTTATCCCACGTGATTCGAACACTCAATTTCGCTTTAATAAATCAAGTATAAAACTCATATTAACTTACTTTTAGGATGGACGATGCTAAGCATAGAGAATATTTCAAGAACACACATGAAACATTAGAGGAAGCTATCACTAGGCCACATAAAAATATAGTTCAAAATTATCTAGATGGTGGTCTAGTAGTAAGAGCTTGGAATCAAGAGGTTTGTTCCCTCTGTGATCTTAGGTTCGAGCCATGTGGTTGCTCATATGATGGCTACTGGAGGCTTACATGGTCGTTAACTTCAGGGCCCGTGGGATTAGTCGAGGTACGCGCAAGCTAGCCCGGACACCCACGTTAAACTAAAAAAACTAAAAAAAAATAATACAGTTCAATGGTTCATGATCTTTTTTAATTTTTATTTCTGTTTTAAGAATATTACTTAGTTGTGAACCTATGTTTCTCTTTTAAGAATGTTACTAGTTGTGAACATGTGTTTCACCATGAAGCTAAGTTATTTTTATTTTTTTTTACATAAAAAATATTGATGAAAGCTAAGTTATTTTTTGAGGAAAATGAATACGAAAATGAATACGAATTGAAAAAAGAATTTGATTATATAAAAGGATCCAAAACAAAAAAATAAAATTAAAATAATGATGATCAAAGTTGAAGTTAAAAAAAATAGAGGAAAGTACAATTTTTTTTATTGAATGGCTAAACTGAAAAAAAAAACAATTTCTCAAAATGACAAAAAAAAATTAAAAGAATACTGATCAAATTAAAAAAATAACATATCACAAATTAAGATTGGAGGATGAAATTAAAAATTTTACAAAAGATCCAAGAACAAAATTAAAAATCAAAAGAATAAGAACTAAGGTTGAAATCCCTATAAATAAGAGAACAACTTTGAGATTTTGAAAGGCCAACATAAATATTGAGAAGAGAAGAGAGGAAAAAAGAAAGCAAGCATCTTTGGTGACAAATCATTCCGCCAACACCGTCACGCCTTGCACACGTTGTTAAAAGATTGTGGACGCCTCCCAACATTTATTTTTGTTTTTTTGATTATATTTTATATTTATTAAAATAACAAATTTCCCTTCATTCAATCTGATAATAACAAAAAGAATACATGAAAAAAAATCACTAGACACCGATTGTAAAAATCTTGCTTTTAAGAATAATTTAATTATTACATTTAGCTTTAGGAATGTAAAAAAATTGAGTTATATCTGATTAACTTAATAATAACTAATAAATCTTGTAAAAATATTAAATTACCTTTAATAGTCAGTTCAATGATTTGTATGGGAAAGATAAGGCCATTATTACACTATTTTAATGAACAATAACCTTGAGTTTAAATGAACTGTGTTTTTTCAAGGTGTAGTTTCTTTTAATAATTAATAATAGTATTTTTAATTCTAAAAGAAAAAAAGTAAATAGAAACTTGTATAAATCCCTAATCTAGATACCAATTCTAATTAGGTCTCCAAAGTAATTTTTCTCAATTGAATTCTCAATATATAAAAAATCATTAATTGAGTCCCTTCATGCATTGTAGTGCTCTTTTACATGGTTATTAAATCTAATTTTGGATTGACTCGTCCAAGAAACCAAGTCCTAGGTCACATAAGATGATCCGAGCCAACTAGAAAAAATAAAAAAAATTATATTTGAGATTTTAATATCTCACATGAAAAAGTTTTGAAACAATGTATATAGATATAGGGTATAAAAAAACAAAATGTAGGGCATGAAATATAGTATAATTATCTCATATCAAAAGGTTAATAAACAATTTATATGGATGTAAGATATAAAAAAATTATAAATTTCACATCAAAAAGTTAATAAATAATTTATATGAATGAAGGCTAAAAACATCAAGTTTTACTTGGGTTACGTTAAGTCACCCGAATTTTAAATTGATCTCATTCAAGTTTAATTGGATCAATTTTACCTTTAAGTTTGACTTTTAATCCCGAGTCAACAAGATGCTTTTTCTAAATCTGTTAGACCTCATCAAATCAAATATAATACATAAAAAATTTAATCATAAAAGATATTTATTTAAAAGAAAAAAAAAGAATCATACTTTTTTTATTTAGATAAGCTGAATAATACAATTTTTTTTTTTTAAAAAAAGAACATCATTACGGAGAGATAATTGGGGCAAGCAAAATTTAGAAGGTCAACCCGTAACACTCAGCCGCCACGACTTTTGGATGCTGATGAGGATCGTACTAATCCTCTAGTTAAAATCAATCCATCTTACTGTATATATTTTGGCTTTTTTTGTCACTCTACTTGTAAAATGTTTATTTCCACTGTACCGAGAAACAATTGTCATTATCATTATATTATAATTATAATTATAATTGTAATTATTTACCAAAGCTAATTGTGTCTGGAAAACATCGTACATATAGATTCGTGAGCACTATTTACTTAAACAGTATAATGATTTTGCTATTCTTACCCAAAACAATCTTTAATCAAGTTTTTTTTTCTTTTTTTAAATATAATAAAATAATAATTTTACTCTTAAAAGCAAAAAATTTAAAGTTTTCATTAAGAAGTTTTTCACTTTGCTTTTTTTGTTAATACAAAGCAGAACAAGGAAAATTTATTTTTTAGTAAAAATTAAATATTATTTAAATAAAAAAAATTATTGTCACATGCAACGCACGCTCTATTATATAAGAGGTTGTGATGTGTCTTTATTTTACAATGGCATGTGTGATTGATGATGTCGTGATGTTGTTAGCAAGTTTTTCTCACATCTTTTTTCTTTCTCATCCCATTAGAACTCACGCTGGTCATGCAAAGTTTTTTGGTTGTTCTATAATTTATAGGGATTTTTTTTTAGTTTTTATTCTTTTGATTTTTTATTTTTATTCTCAGTCCTTTTATAAAATCTTGATTTGTTTTTAATTGTTTCCTTCAATTCTAATTTGTGATATGTTATTTTTTTCAATTTAATCCTCATTCCTTTGATTGTTTGAATTTTTTTCGGTCCTTCTGTTAAATTAATTTTTCATTTCAATTTCACCATTCAATAAAAATAAATTAACTCATTCAATCCAATCAGGTTTATAACTCAAACCATGAATTTTTTTTTAAAAAAAACATCATGTCACTTAAATATTATTTTTTATAAAAAAACAATTTAGCTCCGCGGAAAAACATGAATACACGGCGAGTAAACACGCTAAAAATTTATATTACTATACTCTCCAAGTGCATTATTATTGTTCTTTTAATTGAAAAGTGTCGATTGAACCCCTCAATTTCAGTTGGCCTCCCGAGTGAGCAGAAGAGAAGGAATAAAAAAAGGAGTCAGAGATTGGAAACGTCAAGGTCTCTAATCAGTGAGTCGGCTTGGACTTATTGCTGATGGGCGGCTTTGGCTTGTCAGCAAGTGTTAAATGCCTCAACTATAATATGTTTGCCATTCTTATTTAAGAGCCTTGCCCCCCCTCAAAGTGTTGAAAATCTTCAAAATCCCCCTAATTTCCATATAATTATAATTATGTTTTGCAAAACGACCCCTTAAAATTAAATATTATGTATTCTTACCTCTCCAAATACAAACAATTAAAAAACAATGTGTAAAATATAATTTTATGAGGGAAAATGTTCATGTTTTAAGTGATCGTTTTGATAACAAGCAAGTTTATTCTTTGTATTGTTTTCTAGAATAGTATTTAAGAAAAAATCTCTCATGAATATTTTTTTTAAATTCAATAATAAAGAATTTACTCTCAATTTAGAAAAATTGAGGTGAAAAAAGTACACTATGAAAATATTTTAAGATTTTATTTTAAAATGAGAGTGTGCATCGTGACATGCTTACTTGTTTGTTTTTGTGTTTTAAAAGCGTTTTTGAAAAAAATTGAAATTTTTTTATTTTTTTGCTTCAAATTAATTTTTTTTAGTGTTTTCAGATCATTTTGATGCGCTGATATTAAAAATAATTTTTAAAATTTAAAAAATATCATTTTGATATTTTTCTAAATAAAAAACACTTTAAAAAACAACCAAAACTATGCTTTTAAATAAACTTTAAAGATTATGATTGGACCGTGAGTTAGCCGTGTAATTGTTAATTGATCCTGCAATACAAGCTGGAGGAACGCTTTGTCCACTTTATAATATTATTTGTTTTTTTTTTTCTTTTTTGCCTTCCCAAGATGCAACGTTGTAGGCATAAAAGTAAAAAAATAAAAAATAGTAAAACAGAAGCTAGGTTCTTAGTATCCCTCTCTCTCTGTTTTTTTTTATTTATTTATTTAGAAAACTCTTACTTCTGGTATTCTAAGCAGATGTTGATTCTTGGAATGCAAAACAAATTTCTAACTAGATAATGGAAGCATTGTTATTAATATGATAATTTTAAAAAAAAACTTAAAATGATATTTGTTTTGATTTTTTTAAAAAAATCAAGTTAATATGGCCGAGTTGATCGGGTTTCAAATACACCTGTCTGATTGATTATATTAAAAAAACCAATTTCAAGTTGATTTGTTTTTACATTGATCTAGACTGAAAAGAGGGTTGGTAGGGTCATGGGTTCACCTATTAAGGATACAAGTCATACAACTTATTTATTACAAAAGGTCATTTAAAATAGATGTATATTTTATATTGAACTAATTATTTGATTCGCGCTATGTTATGTTGTAAGTGACATTTTTTTTTAAAGAAAATTTGAATATGCAAGCTACTTCAATGGGTTTTTTTTTACATAAAAAATTAAAGTGTAAGTCGAAAAACTTATGTAAATATCTAATTAAATAAATTAATAATTATCTATATAATTAAATAAAAAAAATTGCTAGCAATAACTAAAAGAGAAACTAGAAAAATAAAGAGATAAATGTAAATCAAGATATTTGATCTTGTAAAATAAGACATTTACTCTGTTGTGTTTACTGAATTTGTTTATTAAAATCAATAAAAGATAATAGAAAAAGAAACACACATGAAACTGATTGAATAAAATAAAATAAAATAAATTAAAATTATGCAAAGCCAAACATATTAGAAATATTATTTAAAAATAAATATTTTTTATTTCTAAAAATAAAGTTCATATGCATAAAACAAAACAAAAATTATCGATGAATTAGAATAATATCTTCAAAAATTAAATAAACACAGAACAATTTTTTTAAAAAAAAACTCTATTAAAAAAGGCCTACAAAACCTATGGTCTAGGTCATGATATCGGGATAAACCGATATAAAAGAAATTAAAGATAACAAAAAAAAATATTTTTTAAAATAATGTAAAACAATGAAATCAGAAAAGAAAAAAAAGATATTGAATTGCATTAATTTTTTAAAGCCTTGACCTAAGTCATTAGATAGAAAACATCACAAATTAAAAAATTATGAAGCCCGATCCCTAACAAATCAAACGTTGAAGGATGAAACTAGAAAAAAAAAATCAATCACATAAAAGGATCTAAAACAAAAAATTATAATTAAAAGGATGGGGGTGAAAGTCAAAATAAAAAATAAATTGGAAGGCAACCAAAAATCTTCAAGTGGAGGATTAAATTGAAAAGAAAAATAACTTTAACAAAAGAAAAAATAAATAAGGGCCAAGTTAGACAAAACAATACGATATAAACTTTTATTGAAGGATGAAATTGAAAAGTAATAAAACTTTAACAAAAGAGTCAAGGAAAAAAAATAAAAATAAAAAAAACAAGGACCAACTTGAAACAAACAATATATAATAAATTGTAACTGAAGGACTGAATTGAAAACAAACCAAATTTTTATAAAAGGGTCAAGAACAAAAATAAGAAATCAAAAGAATAACGACTGAAATTGAAACACAAAAAATAAAGAGGACAAACGTGTATTTTTTCGGGTAGAAGAGAGAAAAGAATGGGAGAAAAAAGAAATGACCACTGATGATAAATAATTGATCATTCATTATCACACTTCACATTAGAAGGAAGAGAACACATTAACACTTTTAACGACACGATAGAAGAACATGTTTGGCCACTAGAAGATGTGACATGTATTGCCTAAATGGTGCATACGCCACCTACTTACTAGCACGTAATGAGCACGGGCCAATAACTTTTTGAAATAAAAATTAATTATCCTATGTAAAAGACCAAAATGCCCTCCATATGTAGGGAAATTACAAAAAAAAATGTGTGGAAGGACAAAAATGCCCCCAAACACATGCCTTATTCTTTGTATTTTTTAAGGGAAAAAATGTCTTTTTACTAAATTCTAAGAGGCAAAAAGAAAAAAAAAATTCATTACTCAACAATTCTATTTTTTTTTTTATATTAGAGATAAACAAGTTATTTTATTGTTTGAATTTTTTTATAAAAAACAAACATATTTTCTAATAATCTTTTAATGATCAATAGTTCATTGAAAAACATCAACTTGCCTCGAACACTAAGATATTTATTTTTTTTTCCATTAAAAAAAAAGAAAATAATTTTACTATTCATAGTAATCTATATCTAATACTATCGTGAAAAAGACGTCTTTCAAGCTAGCCATTCAATGAAATACCTTGGTAAATTAGATAGAAGGAACAACAAGTACAATTTTGGCTCGATTTCAACTGAAGAATGGATAAGGGATAATTTTTATAGAACTCATCTTCTTCTTTAAGAGACAACGACGGCCTCATGGAGTCTTTTATGATCTCTAGGCCCATAAGTTAATTTACTCAACAAAATGACGAATCATGTATACAGACATGGATAACGAAGGACATTAACAATGGTGATTAATGCTCAAATTATGCAAGTAGTAACTGACGACTATGATCACATGGAGAAGGAACATCAAAATCAATATCCTCAAAAGTTCTTTCTCATTAAATTTTACAGGGAACTAATCCATGGCAGAAAAGCAAAGGCCTAAAACTTCACGAGAAAAAAGGATACTCCACTCTGCTAGAACCTTTACAGGTGAGACCACATCGCCCTCGGAGGGGGAGTTGCAAGACAGTGACGCCGGAGGGCTCCTGATCACTAATATTTGAAACGGCAACCACCACAATTATGACCCAAATCGCTAGCCCGAGTAAGGATTCACTTTTTCTTTGGTGCTGCTAAGAACAGAATACAGCTAATTAGTTATTTCCAGTTTCAATCACGTTACGATACTATTTGATGTTGAGATAGTGATTGTTTTTCAAAATCTTCCTGACACAGTGGTCACTTAGCTGAAAGAGTGATTTATGGTCAGGAGTTAAAACTTCAAACGTTAGATATGACCATGCCCTTAAAGTATTAATGAGCCCCAACCCCTTACATTCAATTAACCTGACCAAGTCGCTGAGAATTCAAATCTTCCAAGAAGGAAAGAAAGAGGAAAAACAGAGCCCCACAATCCACAAATTTACAAGGTTTTTTTAAAGTAAATTTCTGGCATTGCTGCGCAGGCTTATGGCAGGATCAGCTCTCCTCCTTTAGGACTGCCCGTTGAAGTGTCTTCTGACTGCTGGCTGATGATGATAACTCTGTTTCAAATCAGTCAAAATCAAGTAAATAATGGCTAGAAATGTTGTTTCAAGTCTCTTAAATTCCGAGGGGCCAGAAGAAGATGCATGCAATTTAAATGTTACGCTTTCAGGTTGGTGATGCAGCTAGTGTTAAAACATGAACTTGATACTCAATCCTGCTTACGCCGTTGACAAAAAGGACTGCAGTGATCATGTACTAATTGAAACCATTGTGATGAGAACTCCAGATTTTGTACGTTAGACGACTTAAAGCCATACCACAAAGCAAAACCTAACCACCTGTTGGCACCCATACCCCGTACATAAATGCTCATCAATGCTCAGCTACATTGATTACACTCAACTTGCCAGCAGTAAGAAATCTGTGCATCAAGGCACACCAAACATTCAAACTCGTCAAAACAGCTTGCTAATAGGTTTGTGTTCCAAGCAACACTCAAAGCAAAACCACATTTGAAACTTATGATAAAAAGTGAGAAGTTATGGCAATAACATATGAACTACAATTTTTTTTTTGACAGAACTAACATAAACATTCTCACATTTGAGACAGAGATTGTAGATCGTTAAGACAAATCACTGCTAACACTAACGCAATTCAAATCTAGTCCAAATATACTAAACTCATAATGATATCTCAAATCTAAAACAGAATGAAATCCATGGTCGCTTAAATAAAAAGCTACATCCTCATTTTCACAACAATTAGTCCTCCCTAATTCCCTTTACAGACATTTAGGTTTTTTACTCCTGTCTTGGTTAGAAAGTTTCTTGCAAAGTTCTGATCCTGAAAATGTGGTTCTCTAACATCACGAACAAATTCATGATCCTTGTACATTTCTCCTAACTCTTGAACAGTTGCTGCAGCGGCAGCGGCTGCGGCTGCGGCTGGGGCAGCAGCTGTGGCTGTGGCTGGAGCTGGGGAAGCAACTGCGGCTGTGGCTGGGGCTGAGTTTGTGGTTGAGGTTCCTCTCTCCATGGTACATTAATGTCCATTGATGCAAGCCCTTCTAATTCTTGGATTGCTGCAACTGCACTGATTGTGGCACTGGTCAAAAGAGGCTTTAGGACCCCAGCGGCTTGCTTAATTCTTGATTGCTGAAACAACATAATCAGAGTGAATTGTAGTTCATTACAAAGAAAAGTACATTGCATAGCAGTGCAAGAAAATTGTTGTCTGACTTACAAAAAATTCGAGTTTCCTCTTAAGATCTCCATGCAATTCTGCTTGTGCTTGAAGCTGAGATGCCCTGTTAATTGCCCATGGTGCATTTGCATTCTTGTTTCCAAAATGAGAAGTACAGATGATAATTAATTCAACATGCACAGATGAAGAGAAAATAAAAAACAAAAATGGAGATTTCTGCAATTCTACTCAAGACAGGTAGCAATTTATCATATAATTGACTTAAAAATCACTACAAAAGAGCACTTTATTGATATTTAGAAAACAAGAGTACATATGCATTTAGAAGAAAGCTTCCCTTTGAACAACTAATTTTTCAAACTTCTGACTGACCATATTATCCACATTTTTCTTGAGTTTGCAAATTCATGGCATTGTTCCATAGAGTGGTGGCGATATTGATTAATAAAACAATACCCAACAAAATTTTTGACAGAAACTCAATAACATGTCACAATATTAGCAGATACTACATACCATTACAAGACAAATTAAACACAACGTCAAGTTACTGAAAAGGGGGAGTAGACTTTTGAATTTTGCGCGGGGAGTTACATAAAATGGCGGATATTAAACAATTTAAAAGGAATGAGGACCAGACTTTAAGTAGAAAAATTACAGGGGTTATTATTTTTTAAACCACTTTAAAATCTCAGCATATTTTTAATTTTTCAAGATTTTTCTTTCTATTTGGTGGGGTTGATTTTGCAACTAGCCAGTATATTGGTCCAGCACCAGTTGGTTGGAGAAACTTGAATTCAACAGGACAGATCCATCTCAAATGACAAGTATTTGAAATGATCTAATGTTAAATATCCAAGACCAAATGTGCTTTCTCAACAACAGCAAAGAAAAAAACAGAACAAATTCAAAACTTTTGGACCATGACATGATGATGACTGTAAACACTGCATCAATAGCAAACCAAATCTTTATAAGCCTGACTGAGTAAGGATGTGATAAATATTTTATAAACTCAAATTTCGAAACATGAACTAATTAGGAAAAAAAAAAGAGTAGGCAACTTCTCTCTCACCCCATCCGAAGTAAATCTCATCCTTCAATTTTATTTGCTTATCGATCAATCTCTTAATTTGGCGTGGTTAATAACATCATGTGTGAAAGGCTTGAAATAAGGAGTGTCTAGACTCACTTTAAAGTACAAAACTCAAACTGAGCTTGAGGCACGAGAGGATCAAGATGGCTTCTTATCAGGTTAGATCATTTTTTATTTATTCCTCAAAAAACCATTAATTAATAATGTCATGTCCATATTGTAGGATCATGGTGTAGAACTCCCACATATTCAAGAAGAGGCACCCCATGTAGAGGGATGAGAACAAGAGATTCAGGAAGAGGTATATATTTTTGTTTATTAATTTTGAGTTCCAGTCTTATTTAAAGATTTTTGCATGAGCTTTTCTTATTTAATTATTTTTAATGTTCAATAAGCCTATATATATATCCAGTAAATTAGTAAACTTAGAATATAGCATTGAAAATCAATACTAAGCAAACAAATCCATTTGAGAAAGCTGATATAATGCTAATCAATTCTCAATCTGTTCAATCATGACGAGACCAGTATATTATTAGATAACAAATAACATAATTCTCTGGGAAAAAACACAAACCCTCCTTCACTATTTGCTAAACTGTAGCGATGTCATTTAATGCCTATTTATGCCGCATACCTATCACATATTAAAAAGGAAAACACATACGTTCTTGCACAAAAGATAAACTACCCACACAATTATGGAATTTACCAAACACTACCAATAACAACCAACTATTAACACTATAACAACAGAAAATCAATCTATACCCTAATGCGTGTAAAGATAATTACCTTCCTAGGCCGGCCGACAGGCCTTCCAGAATTCTTCTTAGGCTTCAGCTTCATGACCCCAGGAACCTTAGCCGGGCGACCCGGTGGCTTAGCCTGCACCATCACAACAGCGCCAGCATTAGTTGGGGCTGCACCCTTCCTTGGCCTGCCTCTGGGCTTTGGTGATGCCACATTAAACACAGCTGCTGCATCAGTAGCAGTAGCGGTAGGAGAAGCAACAGCGTAAGGAACAGTAACTGGCTTTAACTGATTCTTAGGTGGACGTCCAGGACCCTTTTTAGCACCCACCAAAGACTTAGGCTTTCTGGGCCTTCCTTGACTCTTCTTGGACCCCAACGGCCCGCTATTCGGTGGCCTCCCTCTTCCTTTCTTCACCACCAACGGCCCAGCTTCAGTCACCACCATCTTCTTCGGCCGTCCTCGGCCTTTCCTCCCCGTCGAGGTGGAGTCCACAGGAGTCCCAACAGAACTCACAACAAGCTGACTTTGAGTCTGGGCAGTAACAGAAACATGTGAGCCAAGACCAGCCTGTGGCTGCCCATTAGCAAGCACAGACGCAGGAGTTGGAGGAAGCCCATTAGCCTTAGTTTTAGGGGGCCTTCCACGGCCCCTTTTCTGCTCAGGAGGAGCTGAAGAGATAGGAGCAACATACTGTGGCTGACTTTGAGGTGGGTTAGTGGAAACAGTAGCTGTGGTAGTTATAGGAGCACTGATGTTTGTGTTAATGTCAGATCTGGGTAACAAGTAAGATTTCTTGTTGAGAACAAGAGCCCCACTATTTTTCAAGCGTTTTAAGTGATGTGTCAACAAATCAGAGTGACTCGGTGATAAACCAGGGTAAGCTTTCTCTATATACTTTGCTATGGCTATCCTGCTTGACCCATCTTGTTCTTTCAAAGCTGTAATCGCTGAATATATCATCTGGCAAAACAAGAAAAGCAAATCAAGATTAGAACTTTATAAGAAACAAGAAAAAAAAAACAAGTCTTTTTTTTGTTTACCTCAGCATAGGAAGGATGGGTTATGGTGGGGGTAGGGTTGGGTGGAGGAGCTAAATGGGGGGTTTCGGTGGTGGTGGGGGTTTCGGTGGTGGGTGGTGGTGGTGGGATGGACGGCGGAGCTGGTGGAGGGATCAATAATGAAGGAGGAGGCGGTGGGTCCATGGAAATTTTAATTTTTTTTAGACAAAGAGAGAGTTAAGGGTGAGAAATTGAAAAGGAGATTAGATAGGGTGAGTGTGTGTTTGGGAGAAATTGAGAAAAAATTGATTTTGAAACGACGACGGCGATGATGTATTGCAATTTGCATAGAGAGCACTGTGTGATAAAGTGGAAATATATATATATATATATATCTATATATATATATATATATTATGCGGAAAAAGAGAAAGGAATCGAACCGTTGAAAATGGCTTTTACTTGCTTTGTTTTATTTTTATTTTTATTTTATTATAAAAGGGGGGGTGACGTTGGAGGGGCTGTTTTTCTGCTACTTTTTATTTATTTATTATTATTATTTCGTCATCTAATCTATTTATTATTTGTATTTATGTCCTTTCCTTTATGTCTTGTGGCATATCGAGCCAGTCATTCTTTCTCCCCTCCGAACTTACCCCAAACTCATCTTCGTTTTCAGGAGGCATCCTCCGTTCTATTATAAATTTATAATTGTCAAGTTCAAGGCGAGGACTTGTTCGAAAAAAACGGTTTGGGTTATCTCTTAATTGTTTTATTAAATAGTGTTTTTTTTATTAATGTCAAATTATTTAAATCACTAAAAATATAATTAAGTTAACTAAGTTTCTTCATATTAATGCCTTTTTCGATTCAGCTTAAATTTTTATCTCACAGTTAGTAAATCTAATTCGGCCTATTATTTGATCCATAATTTGCATCATAAGTTAATCTAGTTAATTTGGATCAATTAGAATGATGTTATTTTAATTTTTTTAAAAAATAAAAAAAATATTGTTTTACAAAAAAAAATAGAAGTTAATTTTGATAAAATTACCAGGATTAACGAGGTCAATTCCAAGTTTTTTTTTAATGTTTAATCCAAGTGAATTATATTAGGTTTAATAATTTTATCTAGCTAAAATCAAAATTTAAATTATAAATTTCTCAAATTAATCCATTATAATATGTTAAGTTTAATAACTATAATTCTAATGTTTTAGACCGAGCAGAGGATGTTAGATTGTTGTGTAATGCAAGGTTATTATCTAATTAGTGCATAATTGTTTAGTCAATAGATGATGTGATTAACAAGTAATTTTATCATTTCTTGCAAGTCTTAATGAAAGTATTGATATTTCATCATTATTATATTCTTAAGGTTATCTAAGAAATGCCACGTACGATTTTATAGAATTACCAAAAACTTCTTTTTCAATCACAAAGTTAATAAGTTGTAAAAACCACCAAAATCCTTAAACTTTATTAGGATCGATGAATTTCGGTTGTTCCTAATATAATAAAGTAGATTGATTTTGAAATTAAGGCAAATATAATAGGCATTGAGATTTCATTTATATATCTATGACTTAAGTTATAAAAAGCAAGAAACATTTTATAAAACGAGAGAGAAAATAAATTATTCAATAATGCAAATACAATCATCTTTCTATGATACACTTTGGAATTTATTTAGTTTCAAAATGTTGGTCACTTTTGCATAATTATAATGTAATTTTCTTTTTGATATAACCATAACATACGAGAGAGAACTAATTTGACCAAATCTAGTCTTATTCATGCTGACTAGTTAGTTATGTAGCTCATGGTTATGAAATTAAGTAAAGGTATTCTCAATTTAAAGTCCAGATCATAAGTTAAGGATTGATCTAGATCAATTTAGTTCTTAATTTATTTTTTAAAAATAAAATAACATTATTTTGATAAAAATAAAAATAATTGGTTTTTCAATTGATCTGGCCTAGATTAGAGTCTGGATTAACATATCATTGAGTTGATCTTTGTTGGTGATGATTCTAACCATCAAACAAGTTAAAATTACTATTGACAGGTTTCACTAGGTGATGGGAGTTTTGTGATGGTTGTTTTAAGTCTCAATGTAGCTTAAAAACCAGATTTAGGTCAAATATGCAATTTTTTTTGTTTGATTTAATGGTTTAGACCTTTTTTTCAGGTTTAATGGGTTGATATGTTGGTTTCTTGGTATTCTAAGAGTGTTTTTGTGATTGAAATTGATTGAAAAATAAGTTTTTTGGGTTAAAACCCCATAGGCTTGATTTTCCAGCCACTATAATGGTGGCCTAACACAATCTACTACACAAGCTAGCAGAGAAAAAAAAGAGTTTGTTGAGAAAAAAAATTCAAAATATATCATTCTCTCACATGAAAAAAATATTCATCAATTGACATATGGCCAATATTGTCTTAAAAAGTTTGTTTTATCAACCTGTCACTTTTTATTATTATTAGTAACCTATTTTGCCTATAACAATATAACTATTTATTCAAAATCAAGATAACTCATATTTTTATTTTTTGTTTTTAAACAGGCTCATCACTTTTCATTTTTAATGTAGGAATAAATTGTAAGTTGTTCTTAAAAGCCTAGATTGATGGGAGTAACCAAATTTATTCTTGTATTCACTGGATCATAACATTTTAGTCATAAACCCAATAGGCATTTTTATGTTTGGGTTGCCCCATTGTGGGTCTTTTACATATCTGTGTGAGTTGTCTTATTATAAATATTATAAATATCACTAAGATTTCAATT
The DNA here is from genome assembly GCF_951802175.1 of Populus nigra. Taxonomy (NCBI): domain Eukaryota; kingdom Viridiplantae; phylum Streptophyta; class Magnoliopsida; order Malpighiales; family Salicaceae; genus Populus; species Populus nigra. Next base: position 3,791,845 of record NC_084869.1, read on the forward strand.
CGAAAAGGAAGATGATGTTTTTACACATTCACCCCTAATGAGTAATCAATTTTGATACCTCCAATTATAATATCAACTGATGTAACTAAACCTAAAGAATAGGAACTAGGGAATAAAAAATTCTTGAAAAAAAAGTCACAACAAAAACCCTAATTCATATTTTATTATTGTAATAATTCTTTTTTGATAGTCTACTCTTGAATAAATGATTATAATCTCTTAAATAGGCTTTAAACCAACCTTGAATAATCAGAGTTCTAGTTCACATAGAAAAATAACATAAAACTCAAAAAATTAAGCGAAGATTATAAAATTAACAAGGATAATAACAAGATTGATTGAAACAATATCTTGTGGGCTTTTTTTGATGGCCTTCCCAGAGTGAGTTGGCAAAGCCAGTTAGGCCCCTACATATAATAGGACTTGTAAAACCTCTTTATAAAATTTAAGTTCAATCCAAGTTTTAGACTTTTAAGTCTAACAAATCATTTGGCGTGATTATGCCTTTTCATGGGCTTGAGCTTGTTTATCTGGTCCAAATATATATACGTTAAGCTATTTACATGATTCGAATATAATAAATCCCTATCTGATTGATCAAAACCTCATGTATCAATTTTGAACCACCAATTCTACTAAAGCTAAAATGCGAGCATATCATTCTCTTAGTCTTAATCATGCTGCTTCACTTCATCATTTATTGAGATCTTTTAAAGCCAAATTAAATGATGATAGAGTTTATGCTTGAACTTGTATATCTACTAAAGTTATTGTTATCCTCATCTTTTGTTGAGTTCAATACTTGTAAAGGTGAAAGTGATACCTAAATATTTAAAATTGTATCTCAAACTTGGAATAAGCTTTATAGTTAGATTGAATGACTTAAGCTCAACAAAAATATCATGATTATAAGGGTTATGATTTTAAGTCTGTAAAAAAATCACTATTATAAAAAGATATGGTCTCACCCTTGAAGAGGACCAAAGAATTAAATAGATATGTCTAAACCTAATTTAGGGAATGGACTAAATGGTTTAGTTAAATCATTGCATAAATCAAGCTCTTTAATTTCTCTTCCTCGCTCTCTTTAATTTTCTTAGCAACTTAATTTTTTATTGTACTGTGTAGGTGTTATTATTAGTAGTGATATTTGAGGTTTTAGGTTTATGAAAGAAATTAGAATGTTTTTAATCTATCACTTAATTTACTTCCCCTTATACGTCTCTAAGGCTTTCATGTTAGACAAATCGGATTTAGATATGATTTGCTCCGAATCCAATTCATTGACAGTCCTTGTTGTAACTTGATCTTGATTATATCTAAAAAAAATATTAAAAATTGCATTTTATAACTTATTCTTATTTTTTAATATTGTCTTAGTTATAACTTGATTCTTTCATTAAAGGTTTTTGTCATTCCATCTAGTTGGGTGTTACATATCAAACATTTAATCAATAAGACATAAGAAAATTACAAATTTTACAAATGATCAAACAATTAAAAAAGAAAAAAAACAAAGTTTGAATTTTAAATAAATTAACTAAAAATTATAAGAATAGAGGTTGGGTTTTTTTTATAATTGTAAATTAAATAAATGTTAATCAAATTAAATTAATATTATTGGGAAAATATGTATATGTTTTCCTCTGATTAGGAAAAAAAGTTTTTTTTAATTATAAATTAATTAAAATGAGATAAATCAACCAAATAATTGGGTGTAAAGATTAACAAATTGTTTCTTTGCTTTATTTGAAAAAATAATAGATGTTTTTTTTTCCCACAATTAGAGATTAAAATAATATTCATTAAATATTAGAAAATGAAATTAAAAATGTTGGTTAAGGTATGCATATTTTTCCTATAATTGTATATTATTTTTTTCTTTCAGTTTTTTTATATCATTTTGTCAATTTTTTAGTGCGTAATTTCTTAATGTATTGACACACAAATTAATCTTTAACATGTGTCACCTGTAATGTAAAGTAACTAAATGGAAGGTAAAAATTTGTAATAGAACCTAGAGTAATAAATTATAATTAAAAAAATAGAAAAAAATCAAGAATACATGAAAAAAGAACATAATATTAACTTGTAAAAGATACTCACACTTTGATGAAGCAACTACCAAGTATTAAAAGCTTTTATTATCCTTTTCAATATTTAGGTTTCATTTGATTGGTTATTAATAATGAAAAACTTGAAATGCAAATGAAGGAATTAGAAGAAAAATGTGGGTTTGTATGTAACTTCTTATTTATGAAGTTGTCAACATAAAGGATTAAAAATATGAAATGTTGTGATGATTTTCTTGTTAAAACGGAGTGATGATTCTAAATCCTGTTGATGCAGGAAAGACCATGGGATCTGTATAGCCAAGGGGAGTCGCAGTGAAAGCAAAGATGTCATGTAGGTGTCTTACACAATAACATTTTTATTTGAGTAGGTTGAAATGTTTATCTATAATTTTCTTTAATATGCAAATCAAGAGTAAGGTATAAAAGAATAAAAAGAGTCAAAAAAGAAGAAAAAGAATGTGAGTTTGACTAGTTGTTCAAGGTAATTTGGAAGCTAATAATATCAATATAATACATCGATATCGACATTTACTTGAATTTGATTAGTCGTTCAAAGTTATAGAGGCTAATGATGTCAATGGGTATATTGGCATCAACATTGATAAAGTGGACAATTGACAATACTAAGGAATTTGATTAGTCATTCCGAGTTTGGAAGACTAATAATATCAATTGTTTACATTGGTATTGACACTTCTTAAATTTAATTAGTCGTTCAGGGTTTGGGAGACTAATGATACCAATTAGTTATATTGGTATCAACATTTTTTAAATTCGATTAGTTGTTCCCGGTTGGGAGACTAATGATACCGATAGGTTATATTGGTATCGACATATCTCAAATTCGATAAGTCATTTTTGTTTTGGGAGACTAATAATACTAATGGGTTGTATTGATATTGACATTTCTAAAATTTGATTAGTTGTTTCCAGTTTAGAAGAGTAATGATACCAATGAGTTACATTGGTATTGGTATTTTTTAAATTTATTAATCGTTAACGATTTAGAAGACTAATGATACCAATGAGTTATATTTGTATCAACATTTTTCAAACTTGATAAGTCATTTACGGTTTTAGAGACTAATGATACCAATGAGTTATATTGGTATCAATATTTGTCAAGTTTTATTAGTTGTTCCTGGTTGGGAGACTAATGATATCAATGAGTTATACTGGTATCGATATTTATTAGACTTGATTAGTTATTCTTGGTTTTAGAAACTAATGATACCGATGAGGTTCGTGGGTATCGATATTAATACAGAACAAATATAATTAGGAAATGAACTTGATTAGCTAATTCCGAGTAATGAGAAGCCTAATGATGTCAATGAGTTCTTTGTCATCCACATGTATTAGAAAATTTGATTTTCTAATTATCAGAATGAAAGTTAATGATATTAAATTTCTATCGATATTGACTAGTTACCTAGATTATGAGTGAATAATGATAGCATAAAGAAAATAGAACGTGACTATAACTTATATATATATGTGTGTGTCAATTTGATTATATAATTTATTTATGTTGGTTTATTGTAATTTTTCTCAAGATCATCTCATACTTGTTAAGAGTAGATTTCCTTATCACTTATGCTTGTATAAGCTAGGTATAATATCGTAGATTTTGACTTGTAATATAACTTTGTTTAAGCATGTAAGATTTGTTTGCTTAACTTTCAGTTGTAGACTTATGAACTTTAAATGACCCACTATTTTTACTTGGTGTTTATGTGTGCTGGGATATTATGTTTAGTCTTATCAATATATAATTTTTGTGTCATATGAATAATTGTTTGTGATGTTGTGTGGTTTGGATTTGATTGATGAATGGTTGATGTGGATGATGATTTAGGATAATTGGATAGTGGTTATTTGATAAGTCGATAATTTATGATATTCTATTTACAGAGGAAACACTGCTAAAATTTCAGTTGAGTGCGCGTGCAACTGAATATATATATATATTCATGATAAAGTGATAAATATATCAATATAAAAACAAAAAGGAAAAAAAACCTAAGCAATTTTTTTTTCTAACACTCTAAAAAACTATAGATATGCCACTATTACAATACCCACACAATTATACCATTTCTATAGGAAAACACAGTTTCCTTTTAGTATATGTACTAGATATTTAGCTCTCACTTTGTTGATAATCGAATAAAATTTTTTCAGTAAAACAAACATGTAGGCATTTTCAAAGTGTCTTTTGACAAAAAAAAAGTGTTAACACATCTATTTGACTCTTCTCCCTACGGGTCAAATAATGTTTTTTTACGCAAAAAAATAAATGTGTAGTTGTTGTTAACAAAATAAAACAATGATCATATCCACTAATAAAAACATATAGGATCTAAAGTTAATTTTTAACGTTGTAGAAAAATAAAACAAGGTTGTGAGTGCGTTTCATTATATGATGATTCTCTTAATTGAGAAATGTAAAAATGTTATTTACGTAAAAATAAATAAATAATAAAATGTATGAACCAAGAAATTGATATAAAGTTGATAATGACAATGAAATTCTAAAATAAAAAATATAATCATCTTTGTAAAAGTAATAAATAAATAAGTATGATATTTAAACATAATTCTTCTCTTTGATGCACATATATTTTTTTAATCTTAAAAGTCAATGGTTTTTTTACCAAGAATAAATAATATTTATTTTTGATAATAAATTTTATTTATATAAAACATAAAAAAATCATTGATGAATTAAAATAATCTCTTTGAAATATTAAATACATATAAAATAAATAACCAAAGAGAAGGGATATTAATTTAAATATAAATTTAAATATTATTTTAAAAATAGGTTAGTGTAAAGTGATAAATATACCAAGTGTAAAGAAAAAAACAAGACAAAAACAAAAAATCATAAAAAGTTTTTCCAAAAAAGAAAAGCAAAAGTTACAACTTTGCCTTCACTACACTAACAAAATAAAAAATTATAAATTTTTCACCATTAAAGTAAAAACAAATTAGAAAAATTTACACAATTACAATCTTTACTTTCACTTACTATTTTCTTTCAGTATATTGAATAATAATAATAATAATAATAATAATTAGCATTGCTTTTCTTTTCTTTTCTATCCCGTACAGCGTTTAGCAATGCTTTTGGGAACTAGGCAGGCGTTCTTGGTTTTTGGGCTGCTCAAAGTAGATAGCTCATTCCTGTAATAATCGGCATTGTATGGTATTTATTGGATTTGTCTAACCAAGAATCCTAGAGAGATGTACGTCAAGGACAATGTTCAATAATTGGCTGATTGCTCTTTTATATATGAAAAAATAGCGTCTTGTCCTCCTTCGTTTAATTTTTGTACAATAAAGCCTCTTTGGTTTTTGGACCACAGAAAGTGGATTGCTCAGCTTGTTCAATTATGGGTGTAATGGCATTTGTTTTATCCCTAAATCGTTGGGATTGTAACAAGATAAGATTTAAATTATTAATTTTACCAATCATATCATCAAACCATTATTTAAGACGAGTTATTTAACACGGAGTTGAAATTTTTTTTTTTTTTTATCGTTTTAGATTAACATGGATTGACCTGTGAAATTTATAAGGATAATCGGGAAAGAAATTTTTTTTGAAAAGCTTGGTTCCAGATTAATACAATGTTAAAATATGAAATCGGTAAAAAATATAATTTAATTAAAAAACCTAAATAAACTCGAGTCAACCAAGAAAAATCGAGACGCAAGTCATGCATGTCATCAGATTCGATAATTATTTTATTTCAAGGTTTATATTTTATTTAATTATACGATAATAAAACACATGATAATTTTTTGTATGAAATATTTTGTTTTAAAGTAAAAAAATCATGATAAGCACGTGGTGCCAAGATAGTAATAGTACATCATTGATAACAAAGGGTGATATTACATTCTTTTAGGTTTGAGCTAAATAAAATAATAGATGATCACCAACAAAGGATGAAATTGTAATGAGAGGAAAAAAGTAATAATAATAATAATAATAATGGACCTAGTGGCCAAATGTGCGTAGGCATTAAAAAAAATAGCCTAGCCCGTGCGTGCTAACTTATTGTAATTTTTTTTAAAAAATATTTTTTAAGTTATCCATCTTTTTTATTTAAAAAAAAAGATAATATATGATGTGTTGTCTATATTCTGTAAAATCCAGCAATTAGAGGTCGTTGGAAAAATAGAACTTTGGTTTTTTTGATTTTAAAACTCATTTTTTAAATTATTTTTGACTCATGATACCTTGATAAATTTATTTATAATCTAAAAAAAACTTAAAAAACAACTAAAAACCTAAAATTAACCCGAACCTAAAAAAATCTTATGGTTAGATCTCATCGGGTAAGGAAAAAAAACATCTAAATAAAACTACATAGTAAGATAAACCCATTGTAAATGTTTTTGTATTTAACCCACACTTGCAGATCCCGAAGCCATAAACTTTGACCACCGAAGCTTGTACACACCAAACCTATCAAAAGTGGCTAGCCCACACGCGTACCAGCCTCCTTTAGAGTTATAGTAGCTTAACAAACAGGAGGAATAGAGGCCCACAACCACTCATTTTCTCTGCCTAGTAAAGTGCACCTCCATTTGTCTGAGCCGCGTGCGGCGTGCCTCTCATGGTTCTAGCTAGCACGGATGATGTAGATGCCTATGCTCATGGGCAGTAACAGATTTGCACTGATGGGGATGGACAGTTTGTAAGGCCTAACTTGCACTAAGGGAGATGGGGTCAACGTGCTTTGAGGTGACAATATGACATGACAAATTAAGTATTTGGTTCTTGGAGGAAACATTTTCCGGAGGAAAACCCGCTGCTTCCTTCCTTGAACATGTGCCACATTCCCTCCCGGGAAGCAGGAGATGCCGGGCCCTTGATAAATTAATTTAGATTTCTTAAAAAAAAGGAGATGTGTTAGGTTTTGTTATGGCAGTGGTAGTTTGGTTTAACTATATTTTCAATTTTTTTTTTATAGTTGTTAATAAATTTTTAAGTGAAAAGCAATTTCTAATATATTTTCAAACAAGCTTTATATTTGCTTATCAAAATTTGGGCATACTTGATGAGGGCAATTAGGATAGTAAGAGCCCATTTAGAATTGCGGGGTTGCAAAATTAATATAACCAAGATAAAAACGAGATATCACTTTTAATTCTGGAGTGGCCATAAAAGAGCATTTGTCCTGCACTAATATTTTATTTTGTGCAACAAATGTTCGTTATGATGCACCAATATTTACTATGTCAAATTTGATTTTTCATTTCCCTCGGGTTGCCAACACGACCAGGGTGAGGAGTTGCATATGACTAGTGAGTTGTTAAAGCTCTTGTTGGGTATAAGTGTTTGCAGCAACAAGTAGCCTTGTCCTGCGTCCTAGCCCAGGTGTGCATTGATTGTGTGCCATGAAATAATTTGAAAATGCAAAAAATAAGTTTTAAGAAGATACCGATGGCTTTTTTATCAGTTTCTCACAGACGGCGCCACTGATGAAGTCCTAAAAATTCAAGTAGCTTAGGAACACGACTCTCGGGTTGGATAATCGATTAATCAATTGGTCCAAGCAATTCCATTCTCCTTAGCCAAGGTGGTTGATAACTTGTACTTCTTTTGTAAATGTCTATGTATCATGATTAGTTGATGATGAATAAAATAAATAAAAAAATTATTTAACCCTTAATATGTGTTACATAGAAGTGTATATGCCTTGTAGCTAATCATTTAGTTACATGTAACATTGATTTTGTTCATGTAAATATATTTAATTTATTAATATAGACATATTTATCTTTAATATCCATCAAATATTTAATAAATAAATCTAATATTTGATTAATGAATTTAGAGTAAAGATAAAGTTCTTGGGACAAAAACGCTTTCCAAATAAAATTATAAAGTTGCTATAATTATGAGATTCTTATTGCAGTTATGTTTTGATCACTCTATATGTTGTTCTACTTAAGGGTAACAAATTAGCAGTTATTGGGTATAACATAAACTATATGAAGATATTTAAGTAATCAAGAGAGAATTCATCACCCTAGGTGACTTAAAGAAAATGTTACATGTATTCTCAAATAATATCGATTGTAAATCCTTGCGTAAGGTAGAATGAGATTTGAAAAGAGTTTCAAATCCTATTCAGAGAATTAATGACTATGATGTTAAGAACAAAAATAATTTGACATAGCAAGCATATTCCATACTATAATGTTTAAATTAGAACATTGTTAATGAAGATATAAAGATTACATTGAGAAACTGGTCACTGAAAGTTTAAGTCAAACCACGTATGACTTTTCTAATATTTAGTAGGTTGCTAGATATTGTACTTTATCTTCAAATATAAATCAATCAATTATTAAATTGATAATAAATTAAAATTTTCAATTTATTTAATTCTATTTTATTTAGGATTATAATTTATATTTAAGCCAACTTATTAGGGAACTTAATGGGTAACACATATAAGAATCATTGGTTAGAAATTAAAATAGAATGCTTAATCAAGTGTGACTTGATTATAAATAAGTTTTGAAATTAAGGATTAGAGTGTAATTTATATATGGAATAACAATTCTAGACATAGAAAAATCAAGTAGGGACTTGATTGAACAAATTTCTAAAATTATCTTGAAATAATGTAAATGATATTATTCAGGGGGTAAACCAATATTTTGCTATTTATTGGGTTTTCAGGTTTCCTTACAAATTAAATGTTATGCATGTTATTTTTCATGTAGTACACAATACATAAAACTACATAAGTTACAGAACACCCAAAAAATATAAAATAAAATAGCTAGAACTCAAATGCATACCAATTCCTCTCGCCTAAAAGGATTTAGGAGATTTTTTTAAGGCCAAATACTTTATTGACTTGTGGTTTGCGGTAACCCAACCTTGAAGCAATTATTCAAAGCAAAAAAAAACATCTGATCTTTATGTAATCTTTGTATAAACCCTAAATATCTCTAAATCTTTCTAACAAGATCCTTAAGACTCTTGAAAAATTTTAAATGTACCGTTTCCCGCTGCATATATATGTTTTGGGAAACCCAACATTACAATCAAACTTATATATATATATATATATATATATATATATATATATATATATATATATATATATAGTTTTAGACTAAATGTTAGAGTTAATAATAGTATAATAACCCTAGTTATAAAATCTGAACCGACTCAATGGGTCAGTACAGAACTTAGCTAACCTAGGACTCAACAAACCAGGAGCCTGAACTAATCCGGGCTTAAAAGAAAATATAGTGACAATTGACTCGGCTAGACTCAATAAAAAACTTGGATTGACTAGCAATTCGAGATAAAACTTGATTTTTTTTGATTTTGTTATCAAAACGATATTATTTTGATCATTTAAAAAAGAAGAAGTTAATTTGGGTCAAAGGTGGACCCTCTCGTCTCGTTAACTTGACTTTGTCTCAGGTTAGTTATAAAACTATGATAAGAGTAACTTTTATTCTTGTATATTTTGGTTGAATAATTTTTATTTTACATGGGTATTTTAGAGATAAAAAATAAAAAGTATTATCTTTAAATATATATCCTTTATATACATTTTATTTTAAAAGTACAAAAATTTAGTATAAAATTATCTTTCCTAAAATACAAATAGTATTATGTGGTCGTTGTTTTTAACCATGACCGTAACTTTTAAGTGTTTAGTAATATTAACCATCTAGTAGGTGGTCCAATGGTAAGAGTTTGGGACTAAGGTGTTTGCTCTCCCTGTGGTCTCATGTTCGAGCCATGTGATTGCTAATATGATGATCATTGAAGGTTTACATGGTCGTTAACTTTAGAGCCAGTGAGATTAGTCGAGGTGTGCGCAAACTAATCCGGACACCCTAGTTAATAATATAAAAAAAGTATTTAGTAATATTTTAAAAGCAAAATCACAACTTTTCCTTGAATTATCATGAGAAGGTAAGATTTATAGTTTTTCAAAAGCTACTACAACTTTCCCAAAACGAACAAAAGCGTTTACATCATCTAAATAGACCAGACCATCAAAGTTTGGTTTTCTACTTTTTACCTTAACAACTAAACAAACACGTGCCACGAAATTAGTCCACATACTAGGTAAAATATTTCTTTTAAGTACGAATTTTATATTCTAATCTCGTCATTAATTTTTTTTCTTTAAAGGGTGAAGATAATCAAATACTTGTGGAAATGAAAATGCAACACGTATATTATTTTTGTACTAGTTTATTTATCCACTGTGTTATATAATTGAAGACACAAGAATATGTCCCCGTCCGTCCGTCCGTCCGTCCGTCCGGCCGTCCTATGAGGCTAATTATGTGATGTCATGTCATAAAGTCACAAGCCTAAAGAGTAGCCAACCAGACAAGGGACAGCGCATGTTTTTCTCCCTCTCCTCCGCACGCGTCTCCCAGTCCATGTTTCATACATAAATGAGAGAGAAAAAAAACCCAAACACACCACGCACACGTACATCTCTCTCTCTCTCTCTATATATATATATATATATAGAGAGAGAGAGAGAGAGAGAGAGAGAGATCATCCCAGGAGTGACAAGACAAGAGGTTTTTTTGAATAGATGGCAATCCGAGAGAGAAAATAGGGGGGGGGGGGAGAGCGAGGAATGCTGGGAAGTTGGTGGCTGTAATAGAAGAAAGGGAAATCACCAGTATTTTTATATATATATGGGTGGGAGTGGAACGCTCGTGAACGGTGTTCGTCGCTGGTTTCAACGCCGAAGCAACAATAATAATAGTAGTGGTATTCCACAATCATCGGTAAAGGTGAAGGAGGAAATAGAGGAGACAGAGGAGCAGGAGTTAACTGTGATTGAGGATTTTGATATTTCTGGTCTCCAACTTATTAGAGTTCCTAAACGCATCCATTTCCCTCCTGGTTTTACCATGGATCCTCACAAGAAGGTAACCTAAATCCAAATCCCATTCAAGAATATACATGGATAGATCTCTGTCTTGTGGGTTTTCTTTTTTCTTTGTTTTGTTCCTGATCTCTTCTTTGTTTTCTTTGATAACTACCGTTTCATTTTGTTTTTATGATATGGTTAAATATGTTTTCTTTTCTTTTCTTTTCTTTTTTAATGGGTTTTCTGGGATTTGTTTGGCTGCCCCGTTAATCTGTTTTAATGTGCTTAAATTCTCAACTTTTGATTGCAAAAATATAATGGGTTCAATGAGAAAATTGAGTTCTTGTATGGTGTTTGATATCGATTTCACTTTTGGTACAATGTATTATTCCTTCATTGGACTCATCTGCATTTTTGGGTCCAGAAGAATGTGGTTTTTTTAAAGTGTGGGCAGTTGTCATTGTCGATTTGCTTATTAGTTGCACAATTGTGTTAACAATTATTATTGTGCATGGTTATTTATGCTCATAGTCAATTACCGTAATCGGCAGTTCAATCTCTTAGTTGTTTCACTTTCTCATATTTGGTTCTTAGGAATCATTTGTTAATCTTACTTCCTTTTAGTGAAAGAGTCTTTTATTTGACTGGATCTGTAGGTGACACCGTTTTTATTAAAAAATGCGCCTTATGATATAATTCAATTTTTTTATTTTCATATTATGGTGAGAATGCAAAGCTGACCATTTGGTGAATTTTGGAAGTTCAATCAACAGTTATGATGTTCTCACATGAGTTTCATGGAAATTGAAATACTTTTATGAAATTCATCAAGAAGTTTCAATTTTTATCTGAGTGTTAGTTTTAGATTCGTTTGCTGCATTGTACTTGAACCAATAAGCCATAAAAGATAGGTTTTAACATTACCTCCCATTGTAGATCTTCTTTTGATCAATGTTTACCAGTGACATGATTGCATGAGATAGGTGATGCTATACCTTTTACATGTACTTCAACCCTCTACTCTGTATCTCTCTACGTAAATTGCAGTTTGATGTTGATAAAAAGTAAGTTTGATTCTTTAAACAGGGCTCGGCTGAGGCAGATTTCTTCACCGAGTATGGAGAAGGTAATCGATACCAAGTACAAGAAGTCGTCGGGAAAGGTAGTTATGGTGTTGTTGGCTCAGCAATTGATACTCATACTGGAGAAAAGGTTGCAATCAAGAAAATTAATGATGTTTTTGAGCATGTTTCTGATGCCACACGTATTCTGAGAGAAATTAAACTCCTTCGGTTGCTTCGTCATCCTGATATTGTAGAAATAAAGCACATTATGCTTCCTCCTTCGCGTAGGGAATTCAGAGATATCTATGTTGTTTTTGAGTTGATGGAATCTGATCTTCATCAAGTAATCAAGGCAAATGATGATCTTACACCTGAGCATTATCAGTTTTTCTTGTATCAGCTTCTTCGTGGTCTAAAATATATACATACAGGCATGTGTTACTTACTGTCTTTTGTCTTTTTATGCCTTTTTTGATAGTTGATTCATTTTTTACACTTCTTGCAGCAAATGTGTTTCATCGAGATTTAAAGCCAAAAAACATTCTTGCTAATGCTGACTGCAAATTGAAGATATGTGATTTTGGTCTTGCTAGAGTATCTTTCAATGATGCCCCATCAGCTATTTTTTGGACAGTATGTTCTCTAATGCAAGTCACGAGCTTCTGTTTTATTTTTTATTTTTTTTTCCTGTTCTTTTTTAGGCCTCAAATGACAAAATAAGTAATTACGCATTTGTTTTTCCATTTTAGCTCATTTTTCAAGCTTTCCCATAAATTCCTGTTTGTGTATTTGATTTGGTGCTGTAATTGTTTCCTGTTGTCACTGTTCTGTCCAATTTGGGTTTAGTTTTATTACACGGATTTTTTCACTTGTAATGAGTTTGATGGAATAAGTTTGGTTGTGTTGGGTGTTTGGCTGTTGCAAGCCCGGTAATGAGATTGAAGAGATGGGCTTAATGGATAGGTGACCATTTGAATGTTGACGTTTTTATTGCTGGCTAGGGTTTTTTCCTCGTATGCTTGACTGGCTGGACATGGAAGTGGGTTTGTGAAATGTTTATTTTGTTGCTCTTGGATGTGGATTTTGGTGCCTTAAATGGTTGGATATGTAAGGTCTATAATATACTAACTTTTTATGCCTTTTTTTTTGGAAGGACTATGTAGCAACTAGGTGGTATCGTGCTCCTGAACTCTGTGGCTCTTTCTTCTCCAAAGTAAGCTTCCTTTTACTGTTTGATGTCTCAACCCCTTTTATTCCTTTCCTTTTCTATGCTGGTTGCTATGACAGCTTTAGGTATCTGAAAGAGTGGTGCAGGGAAACTAAATCAGGGTACCCTGTTTGTTGGTTTCAACTTTCTTCATTTTCTCCAATTTATTCCTCTGGGCATCAATGGCATTGGTTACTTCACCTTGTTATGCCCAAATAACATATTATGTAATAGGACACTCGTTTTGGACCTATCATTGGGTAATTTTAAACAATTTACTTGATGTAGATAAACTTTTATCCCATTGTAGTTGCTTTTGGATTTCAATAAGGATCTTAATCCATCCTAAAATATGTTGAAATTCAGTTGCTGTTTTGCCAATCTAAGCTGTTTGAAATGCTACCAGCCAAATATTTTAATCTGTCAGTAACAAGTGGTACTACTCCTTAATGAGAAAAACTTGCTTGAACAATATTGTCAGGCAGCCATTTATGATAAATATATCATTTCAAGTGGATCGTGGCTGGTATTTTATCAATTTAAAGTATATAGGATCCTATCTTAAGTCTGAATCTTGGCATTTCTTTCGTTGTTTTCTTAATCCTTTGATTATTTTCATCCAGTGAAATTCATTCAAGCGTATCTGAGTCCTTCCTGCTGTGAGACCTTGCAAAGGCAATGCTAGAGTTAGGTGTTACCGAAGTATTTGTACGTGAAAAGTAGTTTGAATGTCCGTTGAAGCAAGCCAATATAGCATATTTATTGAACTGGTATTAATGTTTCTTGGATACTTGTAAATGTTTATTCTTCTACTAGAGATTACAAAATACTCTTATATCTTGTAGCCCGACCTATATACAGCTCTTAGGATGTACATTCTCAGAGCCAAGTTTTTGTCATGATTTTCTGCCTTGCGATGCCAAGATATAAGGGGCTGACAGATATCCACACCATACTTGGGAAACTAGGAGCACAACCTTTGGTTAACTGGCTAGTTGTACATTGGATCTAAAAGATGTTATTGAGCCTGGATTTGTAGGCCCATTGCTAAGATATTGCAGCATGGACCAGATGGTCATATTGATTCTAAAGTGTATTTTATTTATAATATGCATGCACACACATTCACATGCATGTGCTCATGATAGGTATGGGATTGTGTGCGTTCTTCATTCTTGACGACTAGCATGTTTTCTCTTTCTTCTCGCATATTGATAAATGTTATCTTCTCAATTTCAATGGTCAATTTCAGTTTATTCTTTTATTGACAAGCAATTACTCTCCTCATTTTCATTCAACTGTTGAAAACATGCAGTGACTAAGTGTTTTCATCTGTTCAGTACACTCCTGCAATTGATACTTGGAGCATTGGATGTATATTTGCCGAAATGCTTACAGGAAAACCACTGTTTCCTGGGAAAAATGTGGTTCACCAATTGGATCTCATGAGTGATTTGCTAGGCACTCCTCCTCCTGAATCTCTTTCAAGGGTTAGTATCTCATTTTAGTCACTTCTTTTCTTTTGTCAATAGACAAACCTATTAAACACTTTTATGCTGTCATTGTTATAAATCTTTTGCAGTAATAATTTGCTCTTTCTTGGTCTTAAGGAAGTGCACTAATTTGATGCTGCTCTGCTTTTTATGTTATGTAGCTTGTTGTTTCCGTATGTTCCTTCATTCATCCATGCTTTCCCTGTATGTTACTTACCATTATGTTGGCAGATTCGAAATGAAAAGGCAAGGAGGTATCTTAGTAGCATGCGGAAGAAACCACCTGTTCCATTCTCTCAGAAGTTCCCTAATGTTGATCCCTTGGCTCTTCGCCTACTGGAGCGTCTGCTTGCATTTGATCCTAAAGATCGTCCATCAGCTGAAGAGGTACTTAGATTCAGTAATTTTGATATCATTATTTCAAACTCAAATTAAATAAAAATATAAAAGAGGTCTCTATGAAAGTTGTTTTTGAATCGTGATACATTCTAACATGCCTAATGCTTCCAGGCTTTAGCTGATCCTTACTTTAATGGTTTGTCAAATGTTGAGCGTGAGCCATCCACTCAACCTATTTCAAAATTGGAGTTTGAGTTCGAGAGGAGGAAATTAACAAAAGACGATGTAAGAGAGCTGATCTACAGAGAGGTATGGCAGTAATAATCTGTTGCTTTTTTTGCACTGTGGCTTTCACACATCATGGCGACTAAAATGAACTTTTGGTTTGCTCTGAACAGATATTAGAATATCACCCACAGATGCTGCAGGAGTACCTTCGAGGTGGAGAGCAGACTAGCTTTATGTATCCAAGGTAGAATGGTTGTTTATAACCTAGAAAACACATGTTTTCAAGAAAACAATTATTAGTAAATATTTTTTTTAACAATTTCCTGATTTTAGAAAATCTTTATTGAAACTAGAAATTCTCCTCAAGTAAACATGACCTTAGAGAGGTTTAAAAGTTGGCATTTGGCATGCGCATTAGCAAATTAACACCTGATTTTATGAATTATATACTAATTCTTTCTGTCTACCATAGTGGCGTTGATCGATTCAAGCGACAATTTGCGCATCTTGAGGAGCACAATGGTAAGGGGGGAAAAAACACTCCACTCCAAAGACAGCACGCATCCTTGCCTAGGTAAGTGCTGGATATGAGTTTTTTCTTTTTCTTTCATTTGAAGCTATATGCTATATGATCATATGATTAGGCAAGGTTCCCCCCTCTTTACATATATATATATATATATATATATATATATATATATTGTTTGTGTGCGCCTGATTTTGACCAATTTCAAATGAATCATGGCTCTCCGTTTGCAAAACACCAATGATTCAACTATTTAATGGTGCGATTTTTAGTGAATAATGATGACCCACAAACGTTACCTCTTCTTCAGAGAGCGGGTTCCTGCTCCCAAGGATGAGACTTCAGCCCGAAACACTGATATTATTGAGGGGCGAACTGCAGCTTCTGTTGCAACATCTCTTCAAAGCCTCCCAGGGTCACAGCAACCAGATGGTTCAGAGGATGCGACAGCTGCAGCACAAAATGGATCTAGCAAGCCAAACTACAGTAATCGAAGCTTATTGAAGAGTGCTAGCATCAGTGCCTCCAAATGTGTGGTTGTGAAACCAGAAGGAGATACAGAGGTAACATCATTTTACACAAGTACTCTGTTTGTCCATCTGTGGAAGAGTTGAAGGTACATTACATAGTAGAAGTGATGAACATAAAAAGGGAATTATGACAAGTAATCTTAGGAGACTGGTTGCTACTAGTGCGGCTAACACTGATAAGAGTCCTAAAATGGGTATCACTTGTTTTGCAGTTTTCGGTTTCCATGCTTATTATATTATTTTAGGGTTTATTTTCATGCCTGTAGTGGAAGTTTTGTTTAAATATTCATTTTCCCATACCTTTTCTATTGATAAAATGCTGCTTAAATGGGTGATTGCACGCAGTCATAGGAGGATATTATAAGCCTTGTGGCATGTTTTCATCCCCTCTTCATTTTCTAGTTTTTCTTATGGCAGGAGGAAACGATTACTGAGGCCAATGATGAGGTTGTAAATGACTTGTCTGAAAAGGTGGCAGCCTTATAGAGATTCAGATGGCTGCCTTTGGCGACCTGCCTGTTTTCCAGCTTATGTGGATAGTGGGTGCTTCGCAATGACCTACACGGAAGATCAGGCAGTAGCTAGTTAGACTCCATTGTTATACTTGCCCCTTTTGTCAATGTAACTCCATTCATACAAAAATGTACTCCATTCCATTTCTTGGTGTTATTTTGATAGGGAAAACCATTTCTTAGTGCTATTTGATAGGGAAAAAAAAAAAAGAGGTTTGGTCTGGAGAGGATATGATACCTGTGGTATGTTTTGTTATTGTAAATGACACTACTGGCACGCTTTAGAGCAATCTTGAAGAAATGAGATGTTCAATGGAAGCTGGTTTAATGCTGTGATGCATAGTTACTTGATTGTTATAAGAATAATTTTAAAAATGATAATTTTTTTAAAAATTTGAGTTAACTTGTCAAATTCATAAAAAATAAAAAAAATATAAATTAAAATTTCTTTTAAAAAAGCAACCTCTTAAAAAGATCTCAGTTAACTTATTAAATTTATAAAAAATAAAAAAATATAAATTAAAATTTCTTTTAAAAAAATTACTTCTTAAAAAGATCTAAGTTAACTTGTTAAATTCATGATCTAGATTATGGGATCGGGATAATCCGATAAAAAAAATAAAAAAATTCACAAAGAATATTTTATTTTTAAAAAAACTAATGTCGAATAATGAAATAAAAAATAATAATAATAAAAATTACGCCAACCTACATTAACTTTTCAACTCTCAACTCTATGATTCATTAAAATTTCTTTTAAAAAAGCACCTCATCAAAAGGCCTAAGTTAATTTGTTAAATTTATGGTCTAGATCATGAGATTTAGATAACTCGATGGAAAAGAAAATAAAAAATTTCACAAAGAATATTTTATTTTAAAAAAACTAATGTTGAATAATAAAAAAAAAAAAAAATTACGTTAACATGAGTTAATTTTTCAACTTTGTGATCCGAGTCATTAAACCAAAAATGTCATATTTGAAAAAGCCACTAAGCCAACTTCCCAACCAATAAGATATCGAATGATAAAATTAAAAAAAAAATTCAATTACACAAAGGACCCAAAACCAAAAATAATAATTAAGAGAATGAGGATTAAAATTGAATAAATAAATAAATTAAAGGACACCTATAATTTTTTTTATTGAAAGGTGAAATTAAAATGAAAAATTAATTTAACAAAAGAACAAAAAATAAAATAATAAAACAATCAAAATGTGGACCAAATTGAAAAAAATAGCATGTCACAAATTAGAAATGAAGTATGAAATTAAAAACAAATCGAAAGTTTACAAAAGTATCAAGAACAAAAATTAGAAATAAAAAGAATAAGGATTAGGGTTGAAATATCAATAATAAGAGGATAACTCTGAACTTTTGCATAGAAAACATGATTTTCGAGGGGATAAGAAGAAAAAAGACCACTAGTGTCGCACCGTCACACGCTGCCCCACTAGGAAGATCTCAACACATTGATTTCAAAGACACAGTGAAAGGGGATTTTTGGTCGTAGGAGGCACTACATGTGACGCCTAAAAGCATGAGCGCCTTCCACATGCTAATGTGTGTTGCACGCATCCGCTAATTTTTTTAATTATATTTTATATTTATTCAAACCAAATTATTCCTCGGTCAACTTGTTTATAACAAAAAACCAGTAGAAAAATATAAAAAAACTCTTGGACATCAATTTTAGAATTTTCACGTTTGAGGATATTGTAGTCATTTCATTGTATTTTTAAAATGCAAAAAGATATATTTGTTCCTATTCAACTTAGTAATGAGTAATGAATTTTATGAAAAGATTTTATTGCCCTTAATAGTCAGTTCAATCTTATTGTTCTTCATAGTCAGTTCAATAATTTTTCAAGGAAAAAACAAAACTATCATTATATTATTTTAATGAATAATGTTTTCACTAAATATGAACAATGTTTTTGTAAGGCACATTATACTTTGTTAATACCATGTAAATTACAAGAGCAATTCACTAAAGCCCATTTTATTGTCCACCAAATAACTTGCATGTTGGACCGTATACATATGAATAGTTTACAATTTCTTTTTTCTTTTAATATCAATCATTGAGCTTTTATTTTTTACAATTTTGCCTTTTCAAGATACATTAGTCATAGTTTTTTTTTTGTCATGAAGTTTTGAAAAATATTCAAACATGAATTAAAAATTGATTTTTCTAGATCAAACTTTGATTGTAATTAAGAATAAAAATTAACAAGAGAACCAACTTTAACACAGAACAACAAAGCGAAATCCATTTAGATTTTTTTATAGGAAAATTTCAAATTGATCCTTAGAGTTTTGGTTTTTCTATCATTTGGTTCATGTTGTTTTAGAAATTAATGTTTTAGTATCAAACTTAATTTTTTTTGGAAAGTCACTTAAAAATGTCGAGGAGAGAGAAAGTCATCGAATGACCATATTTTGACTTTCAAAAAGATTGATTTTTATGTGAATGAGTTAGTTTTTTTCGAGAGGAGTTCAATAGAAATAGTGTTTTCTTATAGCTATGCTATAAAAAGTAGATTGAGGTCTATAATATTTTTTTTATGCATTTAATTTTCATTTTTTATAGTGATTAAAGGGTGTTTTGGATTTGAAAATGAGTTTATTAAGACTCTTATGAGGTTTTTATGTGAAAATTAGTTAAAAAATAACTTTTTTAGATCTAAAAACTCAAACATGATAGGTCATTTGTCACAACAAATGACCTGTCACCCATTTAAAAAAAATAAAAATTGGACAAAAAAAACACTTGCTAAGCACACAAGCCTGGACTAGAAGCTCCTAGGCTTTTTGAATGTTATTTAGGTGAATGGGCTTAGCTTGCTAGGCTTACAACGCCTAACATATTTTTCCTTTTTTTTTATAATTAATATTTTTTATTTAAATATTTATTAATAACCTCTCTTTTATTTTTTAAATTGTTGAGTTGAACTTTTTCTTAAATGGTGATTATTTTGTTTTTAATTTTATGATACTTCAAATAAATTATCAGCAACTTTTTCCTCTTATATGTTATATAAATAAGGTGTATTTGCATGACACATTTATAAAAGCACAAATATTTTGTTTTTAACCTCTAAGATAAAACAAATTAAAAATATAAAATAAAAATGATAACTTGTATAAAATATTTACATTTGCATTTATGTTTTTATTTTACAAGGAAGATTAGCTTCTTGCTTTGCTATTTAATTAACATTAATAACTTTTTTTTATTTATCGGTTCATATATTTTTTTATTTATTTTATTAAGCATAAATAATATAATTTTATTTTTCAATTAAAAAATTCATAATATTCAGAAACACATTCATAATACAAGCACTTATTTTTTTTGCATTAGAAATTAACTTGAGTTCCTACCCCGACATAGCATGGGTAGGGAACTAGTTTTAATTGTCATATTTGAGATTAATTTATTCAATGCATGAGAAGCTTATTAAACACATGAGATATTTTGGTAGGTGAATTATATAATAATATTAAGATTAGAATTGCTTAAAATAAAAAATTAAAACACTACTTTTATAACCTAATATTCCTATTTTTTAAATTTATTTTAGTTAACATAAATAATATATTTTTATTTGTCAATTAAAAAAATTCATGATATTCAAAAACACATTCATAATGCAAGCACTTCCTTTTTTTATATTAGAAATCAACTTGAATTCCTAACCACAATATAGTACAGGTAGAGAACTAGTATTAATCATCATACTTGATCTGTTTATTCAATGTATGAGATGCTTATTAGCACATAGATTTTATAGGAGGTAAATTCTATAATAATAATAATATTAATATTTATTAAAAAAATAATAATGAAACACTACTTTTATAACCTCACATTCTTTCTTTGTAGCCAAACTGTAAATGTTAGTGGTTAGGAAGGTGGGATAAAGAAAGCTCCAATTATATTGCAAAAGATGTTATGCAACTGAATCTAAGGAGATTAGGATTCAAAGAACAAGGAAGATAGAATTTTTAGAAAAAAGATCTTACACAAAAACCCTATTCATAGTTTTATTGTTGAAATATTTCTTTTTAATAGTCTGTCGCTCTAAAAAGGATTACAATTTTTAAATAGGTTTGAAACTAACCTTTATAAGAAAGGAAAATAAGAATCCCTAAACAAATAAGTGAAATAAAAACAAAATCCAAAATTAAGGTTGAAAATAAAAAACTAAACAAAAAATAATACAATTAACGAAAACAATATCTTTTAGATGTAATTTGAAGGTCTTTCCGATCTCGGCTCGTTATAAGAGCCGACCCATGTTAAAACTAAGCTTGTAAAACCTCTTGAAAACATTTGAGTTCGATCCAGTAGTCGGATAAAAAGTTATACTCTTTTTTTTACTAAATTTGTCATATTGCGTAATCAAGCCTTTTCTTGGGTTTGAACTTATCTATTTGGTCCAAAAAATATATCTACTAAGCTTTTCACTCAAGTCAAATATAATAAATCTATATCTAATTAATCTCTCTTTTATCAAAACCTCGAGTTCTGCTAATCCATTAGACATGTGGATAAAAGTTGTACACTGTAAACTTTAAAGGTCTTTAAATGACTATGAAAATGAAATTAATATGCATTATCATTGATCTTTTGCAAAACCTTACAAGGATCAATCTTTCTCTCTTTAAACTTGCTATACTCCGTCACAAGAAACTTTAAGCTGTATGTTCCAAGTCACCAACTTCAAAAGTGACATTTTTATAATGACAAGTTGCTTAGGTTTTTTACCATACATTACAATAATTTTTTTTCTTGACTGAACATGCCACTATATGAAAGTAGACTTCCATGTCTTTAGTTTGGACACTCAGATGTCCGATATAAAGGATAAGTAATAACTCAAGCATACCTGATAAATCATTTCCATACACAATATCAAAAGGACTCAATTGAGTAGTCCAATTCTTTGATCTATTATAGGTAGATTTTTCTTGAGGTAAGGCCATATCTCATTGATTCAAGTTTCTTGCTAGGCTTAATAATAAATTACCTAAACTATGATTCACCACTTTTATCTACCTATGTATTTGAAGATGATAAGAAGTATTGAAGTTCAAATAAGTTTGCAACTTCACAAACTTTTCTAGAAGTTGCTAATGAACTTAGTATCCTATGTAGAGGTAATAAACCTAGGAATCCCATGTAAATGAACCATATCATTAAAATATAGATGGGATGACTAAGTAGTTTTAATGCTTTCATTACATAACTAAGTGAGCCATCTTGAAAAAACTATCTACTACATATGACAAGGACTGAGTATATAGTTCTAATGGGTATAGGGCAAGCCTAACACAAAATCTATTCTAGCATCCAACCAAGGAGTATCAAGTACAAGTAAGGGAGTATACAATCCAACATTGGTTAAAGAACCGTTAGATCATTAATAGGTAGTACACCTGTTTAGGAATCTTGATACTTGGCTTGAAAGTTTGGGTTAATAGTAGTCAGATGAAACCAAGGCCAATGTATTATCATGTTTGAAGTGACCCTTATAATATTATTCAATGATAATATGTTCCCATAAGAAATAATTAGAAATACATGATTGCGTATCATGAAATAAATAACCATATACCTTCATCATCTAACTCAACATAAATCTAACTAAAAAATTGGTCTCTTAGGTA
The DNA here is from genome assembly GCF_951802175.1 of Populus nigra. NCBI lineage: Eukaryota > Viridiplantae > Streptophyta > Magnoliopsida > Malpighiales > Salicaceae > Populus > Populus nigra. Next base: position 3,814,388 of record NC_084869.1, read on the forward strand.
CAACTCTTGAAAGTATCAAAACCTACAACCTGATTACAAATAGTGCTAAGAAGAATAACCCATCTACTCAATGCTTTAACTAATTTATTGAGGCTACCAGACTAGTTCCTTAAAAAAAGGTGAAATATTAGAAGAAAGATACCCATTTGACATACTGATAACTTAATTTATACTGCCCATTAATGTACTTCAATGCCTCATGATTAGTGGTGAGTATGAACTCTTTTTACACTAGGTAATGTATTCAATGCTTCAATAACTAAATAATAACATAGAACTCCAGGTCATAAGTGGAGTATTTTTTTTTGGAGCTTATAATTTTTTTACTAAAAAACTCCATGGGTGCCCATCTTAACAAAGGACTTTAATATCTTGACATTATGAATGCTTTTAGAAGTTTGCCACCCCATAAATGTTGCTACATTGGATTGATCTACTTACATACCATTAACAAATACCATAAATCTAAAAAATGATAGAATTAGTAAAGAACGATTCGTGTTTACAAAAAACAAGTTATGCCTCAAAATGTTTTTAAAAAAGCCCATATATGCTTTAAATACCTAGTAGTAGTTTATAGATTAGGACATCATTAAAGTAAACCACCTCATACTTGATCTCAAAACCTGGTATATGAACCTTATAAAGGTACTAAAGGTACTGGACAACCCAAATGACATCACAATCTACTCATACAACCCAAACCATATATTAAAGGCTATCTTCCACTTATTCCCTAACTTGATTTGAATCTAGTGGTAATTGCTTTTAATATCAATTTTTGAGAAGACCTTAGAATTAGTTAGTTGATCCAGTATGTTACCCAATTATGATATGAGACATCTTTACTTAATAATCATTTTTTTAGGACAAAAAAGGCTAGAATTACATAGCGACTCATGCCCTCTCAAATGTACATCTTCTCAAGTCCACCACTTATTGCTGTAACTCTTCATACTTCTTAGGATTAAGCCTATATGTCAGCCTATTTGGCAGGTTAGATCCTGGAATCTAGTTAATCTAGTGCTCGATGTTTTATTTGAGTGGTAAAACTAGGGCAACTCTTCTAGCATTAAGTTTATAAATTTGGCTATACCCCTCCTCAACTTTTGTGGGATTATCAACAATCTCCTCTATAAAACTACTCACATGCATTAGTGCAAACACCACCCTCTCATTTTCTATCTCCTCTAAAAATCATGATAAAGAGAACAATTTCTTACCCTTGTCTGGTAACAACTTCTCTCTTTCTTTTAGGTGCCAACAATTTCTCTTTTATGCTAAAGGTGTATATGTTGTATTGTCCATTATACATTAAATTCCTATCATACTGCTAAGGCCTCCCTACCATTACATGATATGCATCCATGTATAATACATCACACCAAACATTACTATATATTTTTTTGTCTATAGAAAAGAAAAAAAAGACATCATTTATCCATGGTTATCTCGTTGTCTCACTTTAATCAGGTTAGTTTATAGGACATGAGATGACTATTTATTTTGAGTTGCAACTTCTTGATTGCTTTTTCGATGCTGCATTCTCATAGCTTCCATTATCGATGATGATGTTGCGTACTTTATCTTGAATTATACAAGTTGAAATATGTCAGCGCTTAACTAGTCACGAAATCATTCTTGGAAGTCAACATACTGTTTTAGATGACAAAGGTACACTTCTGTCTTTGTAAAAAATATCCATCATCTAATTCATCATAATTAGGCTTTTTTTCAGGTTCTTCCATCAATATATTTGTCGCTCTAAGTGGATGCCATAATAGGAGCTAAAAATACAAATCTTGAAAAATTAGAGTCGCCACCTAGTAATTAAAGAAAATTAAGGATTTTAAAATATATACTGGTTCTAGAGATTCAGGTAAAGTGTTATTTATACTTAAGGAAAGAACAATATCACCCTTATAATATCCTTTCTAATAAAAGATTACGTTTACTATGTGTTTTCTATTAAATTTATCTGTTTGATTGCCTTTAATTATCCTAATTATTTTTAGTTTATTTATAAAAATATTTGATATCGGTTTTTAGACACGTCATAAAATAACATCAATCCCTGGAAATAGAACTCGTAAAAAATGTTGATATTAAGTTCTAAAAAGAAATTTTTATTGAAATTTCTAAAAGTTAGCGTAACCTATATTTGATTGAAAATATGGACATTGATCCCTTTAAAGAGATGAGAAAAAAAAAGATGTTTATCTCAAAAAAAAATAAAAATTCTTCAAGCTAGTTAAAAGAATGAGTGTTGGATCTATACAGATAATAAAAATTGGGTTCTAAGGCCAGGATTAGCAAAAATGGACTTTTACCTTTTTATTAAAGAAAAGTATTGTAAATAGAGAATTTTGTATAATTGTTTATTTATATATTTAATTTATAAAAAAAACACATAAATTTTGATTTTTTAATATGCATGTCTAATGAGCTAATTTATAAACTAAAAGACAAATGCTCATATGTTTTTAATAATAAAATATGAAAAATGAATTTTTGAAAAGACTTGGCCGTGATGTGATGCTTAACATATACTCACATAACTTTGATTTTGTTTTTATATTAATTTTTTTTTAAGTTTTTTCTTGAACACATGTGTAGTTAACCCAAACCTATTAAACCCTAAGAACACAGTCCAAATAAATTAGCCCCAATTAAGAAGTTATGGCTCAACATTCATCAGAGAGGACCTAAGCCGACGGCCGTGCAGAATAAACCTATGGATTTTAAAGCTAGTCCACACTACACAAGACCTGTCTCTTACATATTTCTTACATATTCAGAGAAAGATCAACCAAAGACTTGAAAGAATTATTCCCACAAGACAGACACTAAAACCAAGCTGAAGACATCAAAATTGACAGAAAATACCTTCGTTGGCTACAAGCCTTGCACCGTGTTTTAATGTTAGAATGATTCTGCCTTCTCCTTGCTTCCTTATAAATTTTATTTCAATTTTAGCTAAATGAAATTAATTTAAACCAATTTTTTTCATTTTTTTGTTCAATTAAATCCTCAATTATGGCCTAGAAACTTTCAAACTTTATCTTCGGATATGATACTCAATTATTGGCCTAATTTCAATGCCAACTATATTTTTTTGGTGTTTTTTTTTTTGAATTTTGGTGTTTTTTTTTTATGATTTTCAAGATTTTTTTTGACACACAAGGATCAAATAAAAAATGAAGAAAATAATAAAATTAACTAAAATGATTAAAAATATATATTTTTGGATTTTATCTAATTTTTCAAAATATATACAAAAATAGAGGGTTAAAATTGAGTTAAGACAATATTATTACCTGAACAACTCTTTAGTTTATGAAACTCAAACGAATAACATCCCTGCTCACCACACTTGTTACATCAAACTATAGAATCAAAACCAAAACCATTACATTATTTATTGAGGAGTAGGTTTAGGATGGGTGGTTATCCTCTAGTCATTGGTGTGCACTCTCTTAGTATTCTTGTTAACCAGCATGGTTCATTAACTCTGTTAGACTACGGTTTCTCCATGTTTAAATTCCTCTAGTAGGCTTCTAAAACCATCCAAAATTACTGCAAATAGAGCATGTCTTGTATAGACCACCATAATCTACTAAAGTATTGGGCCACCAACAACTCCTTTATATTTGACAAATAATTCGCTAATAGAAATTATCAATGTACTCATCAAGAAACCTTGTCGTTTGTTTTAACATGTGAGGTCATTGGAGCAAGGTTTGGGAAAACTTGAAAGAAATAAAATACTATTTCATCTTTTTTGTTTTCACTTTTCCTTGTTGATAACCTTAGGTTTGCCTTGTCTCTCTTAAATCATCTCGAACTATTCCCGTTAAATAGAAGCTCGTCCTCTTAATCTAATAGTGATTAGGTTTATCTTTATTTATTCTAGCATATAAGATACCTATAAATTTAGATATTTTGATTTAAAACCTTAAGTGTTCATTATATTCATCTCGATAAAAAAACTGTCTTTTTTACTTCTGTTTGCAAAATGAGTTGTCAATACCGACTGTGAATCCTTAACCACTCTTCTCACGATCCTTTAGGTCACTCTCCGCTAATCGATCCCTAGAAGATTAAGATTAGAAAAAAAAAAGGATAAAATTTTCAAATTAAGATCTCTACACAAAAACTCTATTTGTAGTTTTATTATTAAAATATTTTTCTCCAGCAGTCTGTTTCTCTAAAAAGAATTACAACCCTTTAAATAGATCCAAAACTAACCTATATAAGGAATGAAAATTAGAATCCCCAAACAAATTGGAAAAATAAAAACAAAATCTGAAATTAAGGTTGAAAATCCAAAACTAAAAAAAATAAAACTAACGAAGACAACATATTTTAGGCCTAATTTGAAGGCTTTCGTGACCTTGTCTGGTTCATGTAGAATTTTTTGTCAGGAAAAAAAGTGAAAACTATTATCATGCTCTGTTCATGTAGTAGTGTATTTTTAAGATATTTTGCAAGGGCTTGATTTGATAAGGAGTTGGCTTGCTGGAATGGTTCGTGATAATGTAACACAATTTTTTTGTTTTTTACAGGATTCGATTCTGATTTAGGAGTTCTCAGTCAGATAATGAATTCCAAAGTCAAATTATATAGGGAAAATGTCAAAGCACCAAGCTGCGAGCACAGCAAGTCGTCAGAAGTTAGGAAATCAGGTAATTTGTTGTTGTTGCTAGATTACTTATTTCAGCTTGAGAAATGCTTCCTGCTGGTAACTAATGAGCTTCCCGTTCTTGTTTTTCAGCGGAATCTTCTCGCAAGCTATTCAATGTTCCAGTACGTAATCCATCTCTCTCAAAATATGTAAACCTGGATACACTTGCACAAGAACTATTAGTTAGTCAGTAGGTTCTCAGCTAGCAAGCAGGCATACTAAACAGCGCACACATAAAATTCTGGCATTCATTTCTTGCATCATAACATCTTGTCTTTCCCTTTGTACAGTCGGGAGGCCAAGCGGAAAGGATCTCAGGAAAGAAGAAGATGCGAAGATATGATCAGTGAATTGGTAAATATTCTCTTAGTAACTCTGACGATGAGATGATGAAACCAGTTTTCTTCATTAATCAAATCTTGTGCATTTGTGCATACGTTCACGCATATCTTTGACTTTCCTGCTAGACCTAGGCCTGAAAGTAATGGCCGGTGTCAATTTTCTGCTTACTCATAGACGTTCTCAAGTAATGCATATTCTTCCATGGCCTAGTAACTAGCCCAGGTTTCAAATTTTGGTAAACTATCCCATATCAAATCCTGGAAACCTGACACTGCTGAATTAAATTACAAGGTCGAATCTGAGAGCAAATGTTAGTGTCCTGAACAGTCAATGCTTAAGAATTCATCAATTGATAATGAAAATACAAGCATCATTACATTCAACCTTCTCTGCTTTCTGCTACAATCTTTCTGGGGATCATCCCATTTTCTCCTGTGATGGAGTTGATCTTGAGGAAATGAATTCCATGTTTTGAGACGCAGGTTTCGAGTTGGATGGGATTCTGCTTTGTGCTATACTTGGTGCTTCTAATACGTCTAGTTGAAAGATCTTTTACATAATATGTTTCTTATAAATTTCCCATGCAAAAATTGTATTCTACACCAACTATTATTTAAGCTTTGTTAATGCCATAGCGGCACATAAAAAAACCAACCCTGGTATCTATAATCTTGTGAAGTGTCCTAACATTTTGTTTATAAATATAGCAGCTATGCTTTTATTTCACAAGTAATTGGTAAGTTACTTCAGTCTAATCCTGAAATTGCTGATGCTGCTGTGATCCCGTAAGTTATCTAGCTGTTCCATCTGCTACTCACGCTGCAATGTCATGGTATATTTATACTGTTGTTGCTAGATGTTGCTTTTGTTTCATCGACTTGTGCGCCAGTTGCTGACAGAAAAAACCAACCCTGATATCTATACGTTTGTTTCTCGCTATTTCAGTCATTTTTCTGAAGTTTTCTTTGATTCACTAGCTCAGTCTTGAAACATGTTGGATCACATGCAATTTAACTATTTCTTAAAAATTGATCCTATCCATGTATATTTTTCACAATGTACCACTTTCAAATTGCTTTTGTTGGTTTAGTAAGGTTCTCTTGGCCCATTTATTAGGAAGCAAAAGAGGTTCTTTTGTTGAGAAATGACTTTCAGAAAGATTTAACTTGTTGAAACCATTTGATAGCTTGCTCCATGGATTAGATGAGCTTCCCTCAATCCTTGTAAAGACTAGAAAGGATAATCTTGTCCAAGTAGATGAAAAAAAAAAAATTGTTTTCCAACAAGTTATAGAAATCTCAGTCATGAACGATATTGGAAAATGTGGCTAGCATTCACAATTTCAATTGTGTTAGGTATATGTTGTTGTTGAGAAGACAATTCTTATTACCAGAAATCACCTCTCTATTATTTGAAATATTTATTTCGTACAAACACATATATTTGCATTTAAAAGCTAAAAATGTTTGGATGAGTTGTCATAAACTTGTCTTTTTATACGTAAAAGTCAATAATTTCATTGAGAGAAACCTGATTAGTAAAGAAACCTAAATTGCGATTAAATAAAGAATTGTAAAGAGACAGAACAACTTCAAGGCATTTTCAACACAGAAACATTATGGAATAGCAGATCCGCTATTGCAGGGAAGGAAAGAAAAACTGCGCAAGTGTAGGATGGATCAGGAAGTAAGCCAACAGCAAGGTAGAAACACCAGAGCCAGCGCAAAACAGAAGCAGAGGAGAAGACAAAAAGGAAGAAACTATAAGAGAAAAGTAAAAAAATCTCAGCTGTCAACTCCTGAAAATGGATGGGGTGAGATCCAAAAATGTGATTTTTAGCACGTGGAAGATGCACCTCTCTTTGCCCCTGAAGCACAAATTAGATCCTCATGTTCATGTGCAAACAATAAACTGTGCGTAAGACAAAGGTTACGCATATTGTATATTTTCTTGCAAAGCCCAAAACTAACATGATTTCATCACTAGCAGCTTATCACAGAAAACTAATGCTCATGTCTTAACCAACTTGGTATGAAATGAAATGGGAATTCAGATAATATTATGCTGGTTACTCTAAAAATGTGTGCTTCCTGATATCTTCAATAAGCAGTTTCATGCTGAGATAAGAGGAGCCCTCTTCTTCCACTGCTTTGTATGCCATCTTTCTAAGCTCTTGAACTCTTCTTCTTCTCTCTTCACTTTCCTCTCCATCATTCATGAGATTGTTTAGAGCGTTCTTTACCTGTTCCTTTTTCACCAACACTCCAAATTTCTCTTCCTCTCCCCATCTTATAGTAACCTCTGACCCAACCCTTACACCAATCTTCAACACTTCGACAACTAACTTCTCATTACAAAACTGGTCTCCGAAAAGTGGCCATGTAACCATCGGCAAGCCTGCGGATATACCTTCTAGAACTGAATTCCAACCACAATGCGTTAGGAAGCTTCCAATTGCTGAATGTGAGAGTATTACAACTTGTGGTGCCCAGCCCTGAATTATGAGGCCTCTCCCTTTTGTCCTCTCCTTAAAACCGTTCTCTTCAAACCAATTCTCCAATTCTCTTGATTTTTCTCCACCTCTTGTAACCCATATGAATGGTTTGTTTGATGCTTCCAAGCCCAACCCGAGCTCCATCAGTTGTGGGGTTATTAGATTACAGAGACTACCAAGACAAACATATATTACAGACCTTGGTTGCTGTGAATCAAGCCACTTCAAGCATTCCGATTCATCAATTGAGGATTTGTCACCTCTGTGAACTTTGTCTATGTCGTCTTTGTTGCATACAGAAACTGGACCAACGCACCAAACTTTACCTCCTGTTGCCCTTTTGTATTCTTGAACGTATGCTGGCTCCAACTCTTCAAATGAATTAATAATGAACCCATACCTCAGCATCTCAGCACCTGAAACTTGAGCAGAAAAATCTTTTACATCTAACATGGCATAAGGAAGCTGGTTTGTGGCCAATTCAATATGATCAGGCAGTCCAGGCACAACGAAAAGCTGCGATTCAGAGTTTACACTCTCAAGAACCTTGTTAATTTGTATGTTGTGCAAACACAGGGTACAAAAGCAAGAGAACCCATTGAAAGAGATTCTAGGAATACCGAACTTGGTCGCCACATCACTTGTGTAGGGAAGACACATATCCGAGATTATGCAACTCGGTCTTGGTGTTAGCACTTCAAACAATCTTTCGACCGGCTCTCGTAGCATATTAGCTGCCATGAATAACTCATAGCCTAAGCCTAGTGAAGGAAGCATGTCAAAATTCTCCATCTCATTTGGCAATCCTGCTTCTTGACAAGGAAACGGAATTTCAACAGACTTTATCTGGAGCCCGGATTCTGCTGCACGAGCAAGAGGAATGGCAACACGCTTTGCATTAAGCTGTGTGGTGACTATGGTGACGATGACACCATGGTGCGCCAACATTTTGGCGATATCAAACATAGGAATCATGTGTCCTTGAGCCATCAAAGGAAACAAGACAAAGTGGAGTTGGTGGGATTGGGAAGCCATGGTACTGATCAAGAGTAGAGGAGTTCTGTTATTTTTCCGGTGGATGATAAGTGTACATTCACAGAGACTCCCAATCTACTCTCTTAAAATTAATGCTTCATCACTAGCTGGAGAGGGATATGAGAGGTGGGCAAAGGTGAGGTCAGGACTTGGGAGATAAGGGAGAAGTTCTGGACTATATTATAGTAAAATGTGTCGCTTTTTTCTTATTTCCCGGAAGTTTCTGCCTAGTGGAAAGTAGGTACCAGTCTTCACGACTCTCCTTTTCCTTCACGCCCGTATACTTTGAACGCCCCATTAGAGACTAATGGAGCACAATCTATGGGCAAATGTTGCGTCAACCATCGGTAAATGTAGTCTTGGAAACTTATCGTTTTTCGGTAAAATTTTATTTATTTATTTTTGATTAAAATTATTTTTTATATTGTTAGATTATTTTAATGTGTTGGTGTTAAAAATAATTTTTTAAAATAAAAAATATTATTTTGATATATTTCTGAATAAAAAATATTTTAAAAAATAACTGTTATAACAATACTAAATATTATCATAGTAAGTTTTTTAATCCAATCATAATTTTAAATTAAAATTTATTTTAATTGATAAATTAAAGGTTAAAGTGAGTTTTTTATATATATATATATATATATATATATATATATATATATATATATATATAAACATACGGAGGAGTTGTTGTTTGAATCATGTTTAAGATTGTATAATTGAATTATAGAGGAAAAGATGAGCTATTAAACACCCTGTGAGGAAAGGATCTCTTATATCTTTGTATACCATATTCTTTATATTTGTTCTTTTTAATTAAAAATAAAATAAAATAAAATAAAATAACTGAAAAAGAAGGATCCATTCATTCAAAAAGTGATTTGATGAAATTTCCCCTAGCCCAAAAAAACCTTTAAACTAAGCATGGGGCAAGGTGTTGTTTTCATCACAATATAATTATCTTTAACAATTTATATAGGGTTAGGTTAGTAATTTTTTTATATAGTAAAATTACTAATTTAATCCTACAATAAAAAAATAGTATGTCTTTCCACGATAGTTTTAAAACCCGGCCCGGTTTGGCAGGTCGATCCAGGGTCCGGTTGACCGGGGGTTAGAACCCAACCGAGTTTATGAAAAAAGAAGGGTAGTTAAAAACCTGACTGACCCGATGAGTTGACCCGGTGACCTGGCAAGACTCGATTAAAAATCTAATTGCAATTCATTGACTATTTTTTTTTTATTTTTTACCAAAACGACATCGTTTTGATTTATAAAAAAAATGGGGTTGACCCGGTCAAAACCCGTGACTCGGGTTTAAAAACACTGCTTTCAACCAGAGGCATTATGGTCTTCTCAATTTTTTCAAAATAGTAAAATTATTTTGTTGCTTTTAAAGATAAAATCAACATTCCTTGTGTCATTTTACATTGATTTTATTGGTAATACGAAGGTTACTTAGGGATATTATTGTATTTGATCATATTTTAAATATTATTAAAAAAAACATGCTAATGCCAACAATCATTTCTTTTTTTCCCCTTCTTTCTCTTATTTTCCCCTTCTCTCTCTTACTCGAACTCCATGCTAGACCTTTTAAATTTTAGACCAGGCTTTTCAATTTCTTTTTCCTTCATATTTAATCTATAAAATTACAAATATTTTGTAATTTCACACTTTTTATTTTTTATTCTTTCAAACTTGATTCTTATTTTTTATTGCTATTTTTGTTATTGTTTGGGATTATTTTTTAGATTATTTTTTACAATTTCATTATTGTTGAGGTTTTTTTTTCTATAAAATTTGATCTTCATTCTTTTCATTGCTATTTTTGTTTTGTTTTGACAAGTTTTTTAAATTGATATTTTTTCACAATTTCATCATTCAAAACTGAATTGTTTGGGAATGAAGCTTCTTGATTAAACATTGGCCAAATATTTCACAAGTTGTGAGTTTTAAAAATTAGATAAGGTTTAGGAGGTTTGCTCGGGTTTTTTTTTTTTTAAGAAGGTGTTTTTTTTATCATTTTTTTAGATTTTTTCTTTGTTATTTTTTATATCATTTTTTTTTAATTTTTTTTTTGTTATTTTTTGCAATTTGCCTTCTATGAGGTTAGTCTCGGGTTCATGACTAGAGTCATCGGTTTCAAAGGTTAATGCAGGCTGACCCTTTTTTTTTTATCCTTTTTAAAATTAATTTATTTCATTTTTAACCTTTAACATTTAATTTATTGAAAATTATTCTTTGTGTTTTTCCCCCTTTCCTTTCTATTAGGTTATCTGATCTTGTGACCATAGTCGCGGGGTTAACAAGTTAACTCATGTTGACTTAAATTTTTTTTGTTGTTTTTTAAATTATTTTTTTTGTCCTTCAATATTAGGTTGCTTGATAATTAAGTTAATTTTATTCAATTTGCTTTCAAACACGATTACCCTAAAGTATTTATAGTTCAACAAAATAAACCCTACTGAAAAATTGGGCTAAAATTAAAACCCAAATATAAAGTAGTCTAAGAGTACTTTAAAACAAAATAACAAAGCTCAAGTCTTATTAAATAAAGTCTAATCTGCATAGTAACTTCTAGACTTTATCAGAAAGTTTTTTCGATGTCTGATTGCTATGAAATCCTAACCCTATTGAAAACATTGCCTTTAGAATCTTCTTGCAATATTTCAGCCCAAAGCAATTGTTAGATTGGAAGTTATGATCAAGTTCTGGTATATGTTTAAGTAGCTGTATCTTTTGCTTGGTTCATAATGATAAAGTCTTGATCCTTCTTAGAACTTAACTTAATGCTTGACGCCACCTTAGAAGTAATTCTAGAAGCATGCTGGGCTTAAACATCTCAAACCAGCATGTTAAATGTCTATTTGATCATTTTGGTTCTTGCCTTTATAATTGGTCCAATCGGCACATATAATGGGTCATATGGTGTTACAAAATAATTCTCATCATTCCTTATTTTCTTAAAAGGATTCGACCTCGAATCGTCACTTTCATCAAAAGAAGAAAGATCATAAATATTAAATGTAAGACTAATAATATACTCACTCGAAACTTCTAACTTGTATGCATTGTCATTAATCCATTCAATGACTTGGAATGAACCATCTCCTCTAGGATACAACTTGATATCCTATGAGATGTAAATATTTCCTTTCTTATATGCATCCAAACCCAATCATCAGGTTAAGTAATAACACAACTACGACCTTTGTTAACTTTAGATGCATATTGTTCATTTTTTTTCTATATGTGTTTCGAACACTCTAATAAAGTGTTCTTGATTTCACTCTTTTTGAATAAAAACTCATTTTTTCTCTTATTTTCCCCTCAATACTCCCTTCTTTTCTTTTTCTTCTTCTTTTCTCTCTCTTCTCTTGGCCATCTCTTCATTCTTCCCTCTCTCGATAAAAAAATTACTTTTCTCCTCATAGCCAAATCTGATTTTTGTCTCATCTTAAGGCTCTTAACCAAAACACCATTTTCATTCTCATCGGCCTTACTTTCTCTTTTTAATTTTAATTGATCCTTGTAAACTTGTTTTAGTGATAATGTTACATGGGTGATGTATTTTTCATCTTTTACAAAATGAATACCTAGTCTTAAACCTATTATATACAACCTTTTCCTATCAAATTGTCACAATCTTCCTAAAAGTAAATGTCTTACATGCATAAAAATAACATCACACAAAACTTCATCATTATACCTTCCAATAAAACAAATAAGATTAAAACATGTTTATTCACCTTTACTTTCCCACACTCGTACAACCACTACAATTTATATGGTCTAGGATGTTTTGTAATAGGCAAATTTAACTTTTCCATAAAAATGGTACTAGTTACATTAGTATAACTTCCTCTATCTATAATCATATTACACACCTTATTACTAATGTGGCATCTTGTATGAATTTGTTTTCCTCTTCAAATCATCTTCTTTCACTTGAACATCTAGTGCACGCCTAACCCTAATTGACTCACCTTAAAATGAATACTCTACCTTATCATCACTATCATCCTCAAGTGGTGGAATTTTCTTATCATCAATGTCATTTTTGGCTCCCATCTCCTAATTGTCTCGCAAGATCATAACTTTTTTATTTAGATATTGAAAAGCTATGTGACCTATTTCCAAACAGAAAAAACATTTAATATCATAATTAAAAGGTGGTTGGGAATTAGATGTACCTTTAATATTGGACGAGACTTATTTCTTGCTCTTAAGTGATTCGACTTTACTCTTTTAGACATCCTTATCATCTTTCTTCCAATTCGACAACAAAAACAAACTAGAACTTTAATTAGGCTTTGAATTTCCCTTTCTTTTGACTTGTTTTTCCACCTTTATAGTCATATGCACCATGTCTTTTAACTCTGCATAGTATTGTAACTCCACAACATTCATTATCTCACAGTTCAAACAATTTAAAAACCTTATCATGATAGCTTATCTATCATTCTCTATATTTGCTCGAATCATAGCTACCTCCATCTCTTTATGGTAATACTGTACACTCTTAAAACCTTGAGTTAAGCTTTGCAATTTCTGATACAAATATTAATAGTAGTTACTGGGAACAAATCTTCTCCTTTTAATCTCCTTCATCTCATTATAAGTATCAATAAGCCTCTCATGATTCCTCATGCTCAACACAAGTTGATCCCACTATATAATAGCATAATCAATAAACTCAATAACAACTAACTTAACCTTTTTTTTTCGTCGTGAGAGTAATTGTGATAATAAAAAATCAATTCTATTTTCTTCTCTTATTTTAGGTAAGTTTCTATATCATTCATTCCTTATAAAGATGAGATTTTAATTCTAATACTTCACTCCTAAGATTTCTATCCAAACCATCATAAACTCTAACATTTTTTATAAACCCTATATTACTGAAATTCTTGTTTTGTTGAATTCTCTTTAATTGGTTGAATGAAGTTTGATCAAAAGCAACTGCGTCTTCATCCTCATTCTTATTTACAATCTCAATTACAAGTATATGAACATGTCTCTCTTTGCCTCCTAGCATTAGAAAGCTTTTGGGATTGTTCCTCTTGCAAATTAGCATCACGATAACTTGTCTATTTATCTAATCTTTTACTTCATTAAACAACATATCCATTCTCTTAAACTGTTGTTGTGTTACTTGTAACACAAAGAATGCACTTTACTTCTTCACTTTGGGTGCTAATCGTCTTTGAAAGACATATTGAGAACTAGAAAAAAAAATATTAGTAGTAAACTTCATACACTACTTTACATGTTTACACTCAAAGATGTGTCACTCCACTCGTGTTTCACTCTTAACTTGACTTTTCTTGATATTATTTTTACGCCCTCTTGCCTTTTACCACTCTTAACTCCCCTCTTTAATTCTTTCAGGAAATAAAAAAAAATCAATCATAAAGTTTCAACTTATGAAGTTCAATCAATGAATGTCAAAAGACAAGGCAATCAAGAAAGCAAAAATGAATTCAAGAATGACTCAATAAAAACTCAAAACTAATATTGGAAATAAACTTGAAATCAATACAAGATAACTTAATAAATCCGATTCCTATATTGAATTCAATAAACTCGAAATCAATATAAATTTATGCCAATAAACAGAAACCATAAGAGATTTATCCAAGGTTGTCAAATTCAACAAACTCGATTTTACGATTTGATCTTTTTATATATATATATATAATACTAGATTAAAGATAACTTTTTTTTTTCTTTTTATATTTTGACAGAATACTAGTTTGACAAATAACTTTTTTTTTAATTAAGAAAGACACAAACAAGCAAAAAATCAAGGTAAAGCCGAAATAAGAAAAAAATAATAATGAAACTATAACGTCAAAATTAAGAACAAAAGAAACTAGGGTTAGGCACTTTTGAGAGAAAAATGAACCTAACAACAAAAAACAAGACTCAAAACACAAACAAAACTAAATTTAAAGATAAATAAATAGACAAAACATGATTTTAGAGCCAAGATTTGTTACCAACTAATGCAAACCTTTAATGTAGAAACTCTAGAACTCACAATCAAGATTGAGTCCTAATTTAAGAAAGCTAGAATTAGATTTGATGAAACCCGATCCAATGATTATCTAAACCAAATAACAATAATTATTGGATGAAAACCTTAACATGTTGATTAAAATGAACCAAGAACTAAAGTTATGAAGTTGAACATCATAAAAAAAATAAATCTTTGATAAGTTTTGAATAGTTCAATGAAGAATTAATAGCAAGAGAAATCTTCTTCAATATTATTTCTAAAATCATTGAGTTATTACAACTTACAAACCAAAAAAAATATTTATAGTTCAACAAAATAAACTATATTGAAAAATTGGTCTAAAATTTAAACCCAGATATAAACTAGTTTAGGAGTACTTTAAAATAAAATAACTAAGCTTAAGTCTTCATAAATAAAGTTCAATTTACATAATAACTTTTGGACCTTATCTAAAAGTTTTTCCAATGTTTGATTGCTACAAATTTTTAACCCTATAAAAAACAAGGTCTTTAGAATCTTTTTGGCAAAATTTTAATATAATCCAATGATTGTATTTAAAGTTATGACCATTAATATAAATTTGTGTAGCCAAACTTTAATACATGTTAAGCTTGCTTGGCCGAAACATCTCAAATTAGCCTATTGAATATCCTTTTGATGCTTTTGACTCTTGCCCTTGTAATTGATCCAATCCAATAATTATATTTAAAGTTATGATCATTAATATAAAGTTGTGTAATCAAGCTTTAGTACATGTTAAGCAGCCTCATCTCTTGCTTGGTCACATTGATGCTTGATCCTTCTTGAAACTTAATTCATGCCACATTAAAAGTAATTCATGAAGCTTGCTCTCCCGAAACATCTTGAATCAGCCCATTGAATGTTTTTTGATATTCTTGACTCTTGCCCTTGAAATTGATCCAATCATCAAATATAATGGATCCTGATGTTGCAAGATAATTCTCATCATCCCCTTCTTCTCAAAAAGAATTCTGAATGACTTCTTGTCCTGCCTATCAATAAGCAAAACAAGAGAATTCTGGATGTTTTCACTACATATTCCGGTTCATGGTAAGTACTGTACAAGGTCCCTGAGGTTTATGATCTCTTAGATGCGAGAAACTCTGTTACATTTCATGAAGAAGCTATACTAAACACACAACCTCCCAGGCTCCCACTACCAATCAACTAGAAACTTGTTCGGAAGTACTGGAACTCTGTAACTATTTTCTAAATTTTTCAAGGAATCCAGGATATCTTTTCTCAAAAAATCAAAAGTAATCCCATTTCTGGATACCTTCAACAGCCCTCTTTTCACACAGCAGCAGGTGCGGACCTCTATCCTTTTCTTACAAGAGTCAACAAATTCAATTATTCAGATACAGGAAAAGTCAACATACTGAGTATATCAGCTAGATCACCAAAAATCTCTACAGGAACATGATCCTCCCTCGAAGTAGTGAAAGCGATGGTTATCCCTTAAGATGATCAATCTTCCCACAATCTTTGATATGTACTTAATGGCATTATGACAATCTTCACACACCCGCAAGTTTTTTATCACACGGATCGGTCTCCCAGCAGGAATGTACAGAATGCCATATGCCACAGCTAATTTCTCACTGTGATACTTGAGCATATGCACCTTCTCTTCCTCTTCCACATCATGAAAGACCAACTTTGTAGAGGAGATATATCCCTCCTGCTTCAGTTTCAAATCCATCTCTTCTAAAAAGGTATATATCTTATCCGTATGCGGGTGTGAAGTGTCCCCAACTTTAAATGTGTGAATTTTATTTTGAACTTCAAGCCAACTGTACCCAGGTACTTTCTTCACACCTTTATTCCTCATTTCTAATCTCATCTTACCAGCATCAGACCATCTTCCTGAAGCTGCATATAATTTTGAGAGAAGTATATACATTCCTGAATTATGAGGCTCCATTTCAAAGATGATCTGAGCAGCCTTTTCACCCAATTCTGTATTGCCATGAATTCTGCTTGCACCAAGCAAAGCACCCCAGGTTGCAGCATCTGGTTCAAAAGGCATGTTTTTCATCAAATTCTGGGCCTCTTCTAGTTGCCCTGCTCGACCTAGAAGATCAACCATACAGGTATAGTGCACTAATTTTGCAGTTATACCATAATCACGATTCATCGAGTAGAAATATTCACTGCCCTGGTCTACCAAGCCAGCATGACTACAAGCAGCCAATACAGAAACCTGAAACACGGATAGAAGAGAAAAAGATATTCAACACTGTTTAATAGAGAAAAGATGCGATCATGAAGTGAGATGACTTGGTTTTAGGATATCAGCTCTAGAAATCTTCATATAATTAAATACAATATTTTCTCATACCATAATGAAATTTAGGTGGTAACTTAACTGGTTTTTTAAGTGCAGCAAATGGTTCTCTCTCAATAATGCATAACAAATTTACATGTTACAAGAACAATTAATTGTACTACAGGGATCAAAATGCTAGTAGAGGATTTGGTGCTTTAGCCTAAAAATTAGTTAGACATGTCAGATTAACAAGTCAAAGTGTCAAACCATACCATAGTGGCATCATCTGGCCTGATTCCTGTAGTCTTCATTAACTCAAAAACTGTCAGAGCCTCTTCCCCAAAACCATGCCTTGCATAACCATGAATCATTGTGTTCCAAGACACCACATCCTTTTCTAGTATTTCTTGGAATGCATCTCGTGCTTCGTCTATGCTTCCACACTTACAATACATCGCAAGAAGAGCATTCCCCACGTACCACCCAGTCTGGTACCCAGCCTTGACCAGCCGGCAATGCAACTGCTTCCCCAATTCCAAAGCTGCAATGTTGGAACACGTGCTAAAAGCACAGGTAAATGATGATCTATTCAACCTTTCACAATCTCTTTGCATTTCTACAAAAAAATGTAAAGCCTCTTCACTGCAACCGTTTTGAGAGTAGCCAGCAATCATAGCTGACCAGGAAATAGAATCACGTTGAGGCATGTTATCAAATAAGTTCCTAGCATGAGCAATATATCCACTCTGAGCATATCCAGTAATCATCGTATTCCAAGAACTAGCATCCCTAGAAGGCATTTCCTCAAACAATTCTCTTGCCATGTCCATTCGTTTACATTGCACATACCCTGCAATCATTGCATTCCAAGAAACTGAGTTCTTCTCAGGCATCCTATCAAAAATACTTCTTGCTTCATCCAGTTTCCCATTTTGCACATATCCAGAAACCATAGCTGTCCATGTAAACACATCCTGAACTGGAGACTCCTCAAACAATCTTCGTGCCTCTTCCATCTCTCCATTCTGTGCATAACCAGTAATAATAGTATTCCACGAAATCTCATCTCTCTTAGGCATCCTATCAAAAACACTCCTAGCATCCAATAACCTCCTCTTCCTCACAAACCCACCCATCAAACAATTCCAAGAAACAAGCGTCCAATCCATCTTCGACTCAAACAACCTCTTTGCATCCTCTATCCTCCCATTCTGCACATATGCTGCAAGCAACCCATTCCACGAAATCCCATTCTTAAGCGGCATCTTATCAAAAATCTCTCTTGCCTCGTCAACAAACCCATTCTGCGCATACCCAGATAACATGGCATTCCAAGAAACAATATCCCTTTCCGGCATCCTCTCAAACAAAGCACGCGCGGTTTTAAGATCTCTATTCCTGACATACCCAGTTAACATCACATTCCAAGAAAACAAATCTCTCTCAGGCATTTTATCAAACAAGTCCCTCGCAAGATCAAACTTGTGATTCCGTAGGTACCCAGAAATCATTGCATTGTACGATACCGAGCTTCTTCGAGACATGGAGTTAAACACTCGAAGAGCGGATTCGCATAGGCCATTTCGCATGTGGGTGGTTATGGCAATGTTCCATTTTACAATGTCAGAGTCTGTGGTGCTGAAGTTTTGCAGTTTTTTGTTGTTTTGGGACGTTGATGTTTTCTTTGAAGAGTATGAGTTTTTGGGTTTCGCTGATTGGAAATTGATGGTCGGAATGGAGCAGCTACTGTGTAACTGTCTCAAACGGTAATTCCCGCCCATTGCTTCTGTTGTTTTGGTCTTGGTGTGGTGCAGTTGGCTCAGGTGATTTTGTTTATGGTTTTATAGACTTTTGTGTTTAACGGATAACCTATTGGCTATTGAACCAGGGATCTCCAATTCTAAACCAGAGGGTCGTGTTGGCGGAGAGCGCGGCGGATGAGAGAGTTGAGACGTTTTCTGTTTTTAGTTTTTCAGACTCGAATCTTATTTGTTTTGATTTTTTGAGACATCCGATGGTGGGGGTAGGACTGTATCTGAGACGTCCGGTAGCCACGGTGGGACCAGGCCCCCGGAATCAAAGTTCGGGATCAGGGTGCCTAGGGCCAAGTCTGGTTCGGATGGCGTAACTGTACCTCGGAAGTGCAATCGGAACTAGATACAAGACACCCGAGGGCAGGTCAAGCCCAAGATGTATAGGGTTCGAGTCGAGGTTGGGTTCGTTGCTCCCAAAATTGGACCCGGACTGGATATATTGCGTCGACGGACTAGGTCTGGAATGCTGGAGGACCATGTCAGGAACGAGTCCAAGGGTTGAATGAGACCAAACTTGAGTTACCACGGATCTAGACGACAAGTCGCCCAAGTTTGGATTGGATTAACCCTAGTTTCGTTTGGTATTGTGGTTTGGGCTGCGTTTTACCCCAACTATAATTCATAGCTGTTTGGTTAAAAAATTGATATGTGATTTAGAGGTGGATCCCACTAAAAAATGAGTTCATACCACAGGTTTGATTTTTTTATGCTTTTATATTGCTTCCTTTTTATGCTGCAGCCAGTTTTGCCTCCCCTCCTCAAGCTCCTTGCAATATTGAATCAAAGTACCCATTTGCTGACCCGGTATGATCCGGGTATAGTTCAAGTCAAATCCCAATATTAGTATTTTTATATATACATATATATATTTTTTTATTTTTACTGTGTATTTATTTGTGTTTTTAGATTACTATAAAAAAATAGTTCATGGTCCACAAGGATCTTGATATTATTTTGCTATATTTTTTATGTGTTAATAATCATATACTTATGTAATTTAACATTATAAAATAAATATTTTTTTAATTATTTTATCATCAATAACATTTTCAACAACAAATTTAATCATATATCTTTTAAATGCAATTTCAACTATAATTTTAAGTAAACATATATTTTAATCCAACTAACAACAATTAAAAATGTTTTTTTAAATTTTATTTTTTTAAAACCACAATTATAAAAACTACCGTAATGCTAAAACCACGAGTCCTCCTTTGTGATCAACGCCGAGGAAGAAAGAAGGCAAAAACACAACGTAACTAGCATGGCCCCTAGGCTTAATTAGTCTATAGTAATCCATGCAGACAAAAACCACCGATGAGTATAAGAGCCTAAAATATCATCGGAGCACCACAGAGTAGTCTCCGAAGTTGCTGTTAGGAGGCAAAATATCATTAAAATGAACAGAACTGTAAAATTGATGTTGCCGGTGGAATCTTTCCTTCCCTTTGATTAACCTTAAAGTTCAAGACAGTAACACAGTTCTTGTCACTTGGATGCTTGTTCTTGGAAAGATATACATGGATCACCTAGTATACTCCAAGTTTATTCCAACTTTAATTCCTCTCAAAATGATTTTCTACTGCCGATTGCCCGGCCCCCTGAAACATTATTTGTACCATTGAATCTTATTTTCACTCTGAAAAACTCTCTAGTTGTTGGGGAAATTGTTTAGTGAAAATAATTAAATACATTTACAAGATAATAAAAAAATATATGAACAAAAAATAAGTACACATATATAAAATACTTGTGGTTGTAAATCTTCAAAGCGAAACCAAGAAGGAAAGGAAGCTATTAAGGATGATATCTTTGTGTTTAAGGATAAATTATTTGTCAATAGATACAAAAGGTCTCATTGCAACTTGCCTCCTAGAATTTCAATAACAATACCTTAAAAGGATGCACATTCAATCAAGGCATATGAACTAGAAAACTTACTCGAATTTTCTCTATGCAACAACGAAACCTAAAACCAGAGAAAGAAAAGCATAGAAGCAAACACGGTAGAGAGAGAGAGAGCATGGATTTTCTTTTTGTTTTTCACTTTTCTATTTCTTTTTCCAACTTTTAAGAATGATATCCCTTAAAATGATGTGGACAATCACTATATCAAAATAGATAATTTTTTATTTTAAATTTTTTCTTGTGAAGTACTATCAGATTTACTCAACTAAATAATAAACACGGTGTATTGAATTATTCAGTTTTTGACATAAATCAAGACACTCATATAGTTCTCTTCCTAGATGTTTCTTTAGTTTACATGATTGTGTTCATTTTGGCTCTAAACCATTTCTAGTTTGATGGATGGTTTAGAGAATTTAGTCCTATTTTTTTAAATTCTCAAAAAAAAAAACCACATTTCCCACTTACATAAATGATATTTTATTAAGAGTAATTTGCGATACTCCATTTGGTTAACCATTATATGAGAATCATTAAGAGCACAAATTGTCCTTGTCACATTGTAGCTAGATAACTTTCTTTTTATCATAGGAATAGGAAACAAATAATATTTTTTGAGTGTTAACAAAAGTGTCATGTGGCTTAGTTTTCCTTTTGAATCTAAATATTAGGATCTTAAGCTAGTTAGGTAGGGTTACTACCATGACACTCTTTAATCTTTAAAAGAAGTAAGTCTATTCCTCGTAATGGAAATATTCATAAGCTCTCTTATTAAGCCTTTAGTAAGAGGATCTATAATATTTTCATTAAGTCAATGGAAATGATTCCATACAAGAGCAAGTGTTTAATTATTTCATGTTTATGGTGTATATGTCTAGACTTATCGTTATATACACTACTTTGTGATCTTCCAATTGTTGACTGACATTTGTAAATGATATAAATTGTCAGCATTGACTTTGTCTAATATGAAATATCCTTTAAGAAATTTTAAAGTGACTCGACTTCCTCTCTAGTTTGATTGAGAGTAATAAGCTCTTATTTCATTATAGACCATCGATGCATGTTTGCTTAGAGGATTTTCAATATATAATTGCTCAATTGAGAATGAAGACATGTCTACAAGTGGATTTCAAGCCTTTGATATCTAATATCCAATTCACATCACTATAAGCATCACCATTTAGTATCGTTGGGCTTCCAATATGATGTAGCTAATAATCAAAGGTCTTATGCTTGCTAGCTGCGTTATTCCATTACATACATTAAGTTTATAATTATTCAAGAATATTCTAATTGATATATTCACTCACATTTATTTTTGGACATATGCACACTTATGTTTATTAATGTCTTGACAATGTTATTGTCTTTTTTAAAAATTTATCCAGAATTTTTTTAATATAACGAGATTGAGAGAAAATATCAATCCATAAAATATTATAGAAATTTTAATTTTTAACGTGACATCTACAACACCAAAGTCTTTCATGTCAACTTATTAGTTAAAGTTTTTTTGGTAGACTTTATCATGTATATATTGCTACACAAGATTAGCTTGTCATCCACACATACAATGACATAACATTTATATTTGTTTTTCACATAAGCATATTTATCAGTTTTATTGATTTTAAACTTGTAAACCCCGCATAAAAATAGGACCAAATGTATAAATAACCTACGAGTAATAGAAACTCAAAATAAAAAGAAAAATGAGTAAGCGATATAAATAATAGAGAATATGATGTGAAATGGAGATAATGGTCTCCATGATTACATACAAGATTATGGATGGGGTTCTTACATGAATTATAAATTTAATTTAAAATTCATAACGACGACAAAACCAATAATGAGTTTTAATAGATAAAAGAATAAGAAAAATGAGAAAATGATCCCAAAAAATTAGTGATATAATAAATAATAAACTATAAGAAAGGATAGTATAATAAGAACGCAAGAGTGAAAGTGTAAGCACTAGTTAAAAATCGGTAATGCTATTGTGAAACGATAATAAGCCCAATAAATAAATAAAAATAAAAATAATACAAAATAAATATATCTGAAATAATAAAATTATCTCAAGGGTTTAGAGGAATAATTGATATGATTTACGTAAGGATTGAACAAGAAAATTTAGATTTTTGATAAAAAATCACAACCAACCAATTTTATGTTATTGTACATAACTTTTAATCCAACCATCACATCAAGCTAAAATTTTATATAAAGTTGAACTACCTTGGGTTAGAAGTTAATTTCAGTAGGATTTCAAAAAGTCTTCATAACTTAGGTCAACATCTAAGTAGTTTACTCAAACAATATATGAAAGCTTAAGTAAGTGGAAAAATTATAAATAGAGGCAAATCACCTCTTTAAATAGACTAGAACAGCTGGAATTTCTTGCACCAATGAAGTTTCACTTCTTTTTTTTTTTTTGAAAATTTTGAGAGAAATACCTTAAGAGAATTACATTTAAGTGATTAAAAAGGGTTTTCAAAGGAATTAAAGGAAGGATTCAAGCCTTTTCAAGGGTTTTTAGAACTTAAAAAATAAGAGTTTAAGAGCTAAAGAGAGAAAGAAGAAAGAGGAAGAAAACGACTTAAGTTTTCCTTGCAAAATACTCATTGATTTATTGCTAACAAGAGGTAAGGAACTCTATTACCATGATTGATCAAGGTTTTATAATGTTTTAGAGCTTAGGTATGAATGTTGGTGTTATGGAAAGTTAGGGTTTGAGTGATGAATTATTTGAAATGATTATTTTAATTGAATTAATTGTTCTTGAGCTTGAATAATTAATGTGTATTGTGAAATTAACATAAAAATTGAAGAAAAATTAATGCTTCTTTTTTAATGAGGGTTTCGACCAATGGTGGAATGAGAGGATCAAGATCAAATAGATAAACCTGATAAAAAAATATATGTTTAATTATATTAAAAGTGTGTTCTTGAACTTAATTGTGATGAGTTAAATTGATATATGAGAAAGAAAAGTGAAAAGCAACCTAGGATGACCATAATGTTCATTTTATCCAGAACAAACAAATGGAGGAATTATGGTGTTAATGAAATATTTTATGATATGTATGAATGATATTGGTTTCAAAGAAAAAAATTCAAGAGGAAAGAACTTGATTTTTAATCAATACCTTTATTTGTTAGGAAAGGTGAAGATGATGTTGTGTAAAGTTGAATCGAAAGCTTGAAAACAATAGAATTTATAGTTGATTTCTTCAAGAAAGTTGTAGATATTAATGTTAGCTTTCAAATAGGCCTAGGCTTGTTTAATTTGGAATTATATAAATCAATACATAAGATAAAAACTGAGTAAAATTCTAAACAAACATAACTCTAGACAGATTTTGGATGCTATTGTAATTGTTGATTTTAAATTTTAATATGATGGCATTTGGTTTCTTTACAAAAGTTATATATATGGATGTTAACTTTCAAATGAAACTAGTCTTAATTAATTTGGAGTTATATAACTCCATCTATAAAGGTTCAAATTGATATAATACTGGATAAATTTTTTATACTACTGTAATGGGTGATTTTAGGTATGTAAATGGAAAAACTAGGTATTCCTTTCATCATGAAAGTTATAGCTCTATGTCTTAGCTTTCCATAGAGATAAATCATGCCCAAAACTAAGTTTTAAAACTTTAGTTATGATTAAAACACTAGACAATATTTTAGGTTGGTTAGGCTGAATCTACTAGAATTAGACAATTCTAATCTTTTCTTGGAATTGCTGTTGAGAAAGGGTTTTAATATCTGAATTTATAAAAATAAATATAAACATTAAAATTTGTAAGGATATAGTATTTTAAGGATTTTTCTTATTATTGGCTTGAAAGTAATAGTTAAATGAGAATTGAAATGAAGTTATGATATTGATTGTATTATTGATGATAATTGAATCTCTAATGGTACAAGGGAGGTCATGGAGATTGAATAGCAACAAAGAAGAACAACACGTACACGAACTTTAAGTAGGTGCCATACGCCTTTTCCTACTTAGAGAATTTCTTAAGCATTATAAACTATAAATTTCTATAAATGTGTTGCATTTATATAATGTTAATATCAAGAAAGGGTTGATTTTACTAGTTGCCCTGAGTAAATCTAGTGGTGTCGGTACAACTAACTGGTTATTAATGGTTCATTTAAGGGTGAAACTCGAAAGTTGATACATGGAAATGAGATTGTGCATTTATGTATAAAATGTAGATTTTGATCAACAAAGTGAATTTGTTATATATACAACTAATAAGTATTTGTTGAAATGTATATGTTGAAATGTATATGTCATAGAAAGATTAATTTGACTAGTTGCCCTGAGAGGAGTTAGTGGCATCAGTGTCAATAATGATAAGGGGTGTAGTAGCTCGTTGACAATCAAGCTCAAAAGTTCGTGATAAGTTAGATTTCAACAATTTTTTTCTTTAATTATTATAAATTTGATGACTTTTTTTTAGGAAACATATAACACCGTGTTGTAGGAGAGATATAAGAACAATCCTTCGACCTATTCAAAACTCGATCCAGATTTATGCTTGAAGGGTAGATCGTCTAGTGGACATGATAAAAATCTGGTTTATGGTATCTTTAACACTACAACCGAGGATAAACAGGGAAGCCATATTATATTGATTGTTGGTTCCTTGCAATCAGGTTTGAGCCAGTAATCTTTGGTCGTCCAAGTGATTATATGAGAACAAGTTGAAGCTTAGACGACCCAGTTTAGTGCTGAGACGACCCAACTTAAATTTGAGATGGTCACCTTGAGGGATAAAGTTAATTTTCTTGAGCAATTGTTTTCGATCTTTATTGGTTCATGTGGTCTACCTTGTCGCCCTCCTGGTTTGGATGAAGATCCGTCTTCGCCTCCTCCTCCTTCTTCCCCATCTGTTATCTACTAGATAAATTATATTCAATAATATTTTTAAAATTAATAATAAAATTTTGGTTTTTTATTTTAGTTGTATTATTTCTTAATTTTTTCGTTGTTTTGTTTATTTTATTTTATTTTTAAAACAACATCAAATACAATAATGATAGAATTACTAACGGACTTTGAATCATACATGGAATGACCAATAGAATAAGCCCCTCAAAAAGTACCAAAGAGTTTTTAAAAAATTACAGGACTTTGCCACTCACAGTTATAGATGAAATTACCAACAAACTAAATCCCTTAGAAAGTTTTAGAGAGTTTGAAAAAAAATTATAGTACTTACCACTATTAAATGTGAATTACCAGTTGTTTAATTCTGTCAATAATATGCATATGATTACCAATAAAATTACCAACAATTTATTATGCCATAATAACCAATGAAATTACCGGTAGAATGGATGTCAATTTTTTTTTGTTTGGAGTTGTTTTTTATATGTAAATTTATTAGTGATTATATTATCAAAAAAATCACTAATAATATATAAATTACTAACAATATGCTTTTTAAAAATATTTTACCTTTCATGATTCTATCGGTATATATTTTTCCAAAATAATAGGTGTTTAAAGACCAACAAAATATTTTGCCAGTGTTATACAATACTCTGTTCCTCTTCTTCTTCTTGAAAATTTTTGCTGTAAAAGGTTAAGATGTCGTTCCCCATCTTTCCCTCCATTAATTCACTTCTTTTTCAAACAAACGGCTAGTAATAGAGAATTATGATGTACCGACTGCAGATATTTATTAGATCTATTAGAATTAGAATCAGATAGCATTTAAACTTGATGTAATGATGTCCTTAAATTTATTTAATAAAGGTAATTGTTTGGAAAATACTATTATGATATGACATTTCAATTTTGTAGTAGTGATTTCAGCATTAAAGCTCGGAATATGGTATTTATTGAAAAAAATAAAATAAAGGAAACCTTGAAACTTCAAAACTGAAGGCCTTAAGTTCGGATTCTGCTATCATGAATCATGATTTTAAGGGTGATAGTGTGGAGATGGAGACCATGGCCACCTCTGCCTTTAATTTTCGATGGCCTTGAACAAGTTCACTGAGGCCATAGCCAACTTTCGTGGTAATTTGGAAGCTTTTGGCCTCTAACAAATCTGTTCTCTCACAGCCCTATCGTCTCCAAGATGATCACATGCACGAGAGGGAAAAAAGAATTCTTTTGTAATATCACATCAACTAATTTTTCAAGATTTTAAAGTTAATAATTAGATAAATTTTCAATTATTTTAAAATTTATAATACTCAAATTTATAATTTTTAAAAATTAACCCATCATGGTGGCACAAGAGACAACTTTACTCGGGTAAGAGGTGACATCAAAAATTGCCATAAAATCAAACTCTCTTCTTCTCCCTAGCCACTCTTGCCACGCTTAATTTGACCAGCCAATATCGATACCAAATCCCATGATAGAATCAGGGGAAACTACAACGAATTTGTGCCGTCTAGGTAAGCCAAAGATTCTGGTCTTCCCCACTCTTGGCTTGATTCGGTTCTCACCAACCCGCCCTTACTTTAGACTCCCACTAAGAATCCAATATGTGTGCTACTTGACAAAGGGAGTGGATACGTGAATCACAACAAGAATAAAGCTGGGTTTGCCCTATCAGACAGTTCGAAGGCTGAAACTGATGATGATCTACTCTTGCACTAGAAAAATGAAGCCTCTTGTTTATTTTCTTAAGTTAGTGAAGACAAGCGCATCAAACAATTTTTGGTGGAAAGCAAATTAAGCTCTACCAGAAATGTCGTCGGACGATGGTCACTCCTAACCACCCATGCATCCAGCATCATAAGAATCTGTCCTTATATCGAATTATTGAAGTTGTGATATATAATATAATAAAGTTTTAATAATTCAGAGAATCATCATGGCATATGTAAACTTTCCACTATAAACAGCGGGGGTGCATGCATGTTTGTGTAACTCGTTAGCTATAAATTGTACTCTGATTCATAGATTTGTTTTCTCAGTAGCTTCTGATATAGGTAGCAATGGAGGGTGGGCACAAAAATTGTGGTATTTTGCTGGTATCACTGGTTATAATCGCCGGGGCATTACCATTTTGTTCTTCGCAAGCAACTAGAAGGTTTCAGTTTAATGTAAGCTAGCCATGGATGGACATATCCAAGTGGCCTTTCAAACCCATATGTACAGACTTATTGGAACATAGGAATCATTCAATTTCGTGTACGTTTTCAGGTTGAGTGGAAGAAGGTAACTCGTCTATGCACTACCAAGCAACTTCTAACGGTGAATGGGCAGTATCCAGGCCCAACCATAGCTGTTCACGAGGGTGATCGCGTTGAGATTAAAGTCAAAAATCGTATTGCTCATAATACTACTCTTCATTGGTGAGTTTACGTTCTTGTGTTTGACACTTGCGAGCAAAAAAATAGAAACTATGAAGCATGTAATTCTTGAAATGTAACAGGCATGGACTGAGGCAGCTCAGAACAGGATGGGCTGATGGACCAGCTTACATTACCCAATGCCCCATAAGAGGAGGCCAGTCTTACACCTACAAGTTCTCTGTTATTAACCAAAGAGGCACATTGCTATGGCATGCTCATTATGCTTGGCAAAGAGCATCTGTCTATGGTGCTTTAATAATCTATCCTCGCATGCCGTATCCATTCTCAGCTCAGATTCAAGCTGAAATCCCTATCATTCTGGGTAATAATTATATGTTCATTATCTTCCACAGACAAGTGATCAGATATATTTTTTTTGATTCTTGACATGCTTTACGTGTAACAAAATGCAGGTGAATGGTGGAATGGGGATCCCGATGAAGTTGAAAAAATAATGATGTTGACAGGAGCAGGGCCAGATAGTTCCAACGCTTACACCATAAATGGAATGCCAGGACCTCTCTATCCTTGCTCTAACAGAGGTAATTGTAACTTTACTGTCTCTCTGTAATGGAAAGTGACGATGATCTGAAATGGTTCTGTAATTTTATGCCGTAGATACTTTTATCCAGACGGTGGAGTATGGCAGGACCTACATGCTTAGGATCATCAATGCAGCTCTAGCTAATGAGCTTTTTTTTGCAATAGCAAAACACAAATTGACAGTTGTGGAGGTTGATGCAGTCTACACTAAGCCCTTCACAACCACATCCATTATGATTGCTCCTGGACAAACCACAACTGTTTTAATGACAGCAAACCAAGTTCCAGACTCCACGGGCAAGTTTGCGATGGCAGCAAGGCCTTATCTTACTTCTGTTTTCCCCTTCAACAACTCCACCACAATTAGTTTCTTGAGGTACAAAAATGCAAGGAACCGCAGAGGAAAACCTCCTTTTAATCTGAGTAGCCTTAAACTTTACAACCTTCCAGCAATGGAAGACACTGCATTTGCTGCAAAATTTTCGGGCAACATTAAAAGCCTTGCATCTCCTAAGTACCCATGTGATGTGCCTAAAACAATTGACAAGCGAGTGATAACAACTATAAGCCTAAACCTTCAAGACTGTCCTGCAAAAAAACCCTGCCTAGGTTTCAGGGGAAAGAAATTCTTTGCTTCAATGAACAACCAATCCTTTGTTCGCCCTTCCATCTCAATATTAGAAAGCTATTACAAGAACCTAACCACCACTAGTTTCTCCTCCGATTTCCCAGAAAAACCACCAAATGCTTTCGATTATACAGGAGGAGATCCACTGTCTCAAAACATGAACACAGAATTTGGCACAAAACTTATAGTAGTGCCCTATGGTACAAACTTAGAGATTGTGCTGCAAGACACTAGTTTTCTTAATTTGGAGAACCATCCAATTCATGTCCATGGTCACAACTTCTTCATTGTTGGGAGTGGATTTGGAAACTTCAACAAAGCCAAGGATCCGAAGAGATACAATCTTGTTGATCCTCCAGAGAGGAATACAGTGGCAGTTCCAAGTGGGGGATGGGCTGCTATTAGGATCAAGGCAGATAATCCAGGAGTTTGGTTCATACATTGTCACCTAGAGCAACATACTTCGTGGGGTCTTGCCGCTGGCTTTATTGTCCAAAATGGTCAGGAACCATCTCAAAGGTTGCTTCCGCCTCCTCAAGATCTTCCCTCCTGCTAATTAATCATCTTCTTTAGACACCAGTCAACGCCTTGCTGCATTTAAGAATCTTCCCTCAATTTGTTTTTTTTTTGTTTAATTTTCTTTCCATGGATGCACAAATAGCTACATGGTTTGGTTTGCAAGTAGTAATGTTTTGTAATAGGCAAGTGGAGAAGTATAGTCTAGTTTGTTAAATAATATTTATCTAGTCTTATTTATTAAGGATAAAATAGTATTTTCAGTTTAATCTATATATAATTTCTTTGTATTTAGGTTAACTTGAGTACTCATAATAAACATATTATTAAGAATTCTAGCCTCCTTTTATATTTGATCTGAATTACTTTAACATGGTATCAGAGTCTGGTTGGTCGAACCCTTGGCTTGTTAATTTTATAGAATTCGCTGCCCCTGTAGAAATCATGTTCACCAATGTCAAAGCCATTACTGATATCAAAATCGTTATCATCATCCACTTCATTCCTAGTAGGATGTTCCAGCACGCTCAATGCATTCTTTTAAAACTTAACTTCAGATCCATTTTTCAAAACATCAGACATGGGTTGTTTGACCAATTAAAAGATAGAGAATGAAGATCAAGTTTTGTGCTTGCGGTTGAAGAATTAATATCTAAACCTTTATTTTGGATTATTTAGCTTCTACAATTTGGTATTTCTGTTCTGTCTCTGCAATTGTTTTGGTATTTCATCTTCTCTTCAGTTTCTGCAATTTGGTATTTGCGTTCAGTTTCTAAAATTTGTTTTGGAGTGATATTTTGTCTTCCGCTTCTGCAAAATCTGGTATTTTGATTTTCCTTCAGCTTCTGCAATTTGGTATTTCTGTTCTGTCTCTGCAATCTTTTTGATATTTCTTCTTTTCTTCAGTTTCTGCAAATTGGTATTTGCGTTCAATTTTTACAATTTTTTTGGAGTGAATTTTGTCTTCCGCTTCTGCAAAATTTGGTATTTCGACTTTCCTTCAGCTTCTGCAATTTGGTATTTCTATTCTGTCTCTGCAATTGTTTTGGTATTTCGTCTTCTCTTTAGTTTCTGCAATTTGGTATTTGCATTCAGTTTCTGCAATTTTTGCTAGTGATATTTTGTCTTCCGCTTCTGAAAAATCTAGTATTTGGACTTTCCTTCAGCTTCTGCAATTTGGTATTTCGTCTTCTCTTCAGTTTCTGCAATAAAGTATTTGCGTTCAATTTCTGCAATTTTTTTTGGAGTGATATTTTGTCTTCCGCTTTTGCAAAATCTGGTATTTCAACTTTCTTTCAGCTTCTGCAATTTGGTATTTCTGTTCTGTCTCTGCAATTGTTTTGGTATTTCATCTTCTTTTCAGTTTCTGCAATTTGGTATTTGCGTTCAATTTCTGTAATTTTTTTTAGTGATATTTTTGTCTTTCGCTTCTACAAAATCTAGTATTTCAACTTTTCTACAGCTTCTGCCATGACATCTACTACCAAAGAGATTGTCTGGTTACGTTGGTTATTTGCTGATATGAGAGTTTTCTTTTCTCATCCTATTCCTATGTATTGTGACAACCAGGGTTCTATTCAGATTGCTCACAGCTCGGTTTTTCATGAGCGAACTAAGCACATTGAGATCGATTGTCATCTTACTCGTCATCATCTCAAGCATGGCACCATTACTTTGCCTTTTGTTCCTTCTTCCTTGTAGATTGCAGATTTCCTTACCAAGACGCATTCCATCTCTCGTATTCGTTTTCTAATTGACAAACTCTCGATTCTTGTAGCTGCCGTATTGTGAGTTTGAGGGGAGATGTTAAATAATATTTATCTAGTCTTATTTATTAAGGATAGAATAATATTTTCAGTTTAACCTATATATAATTCCTTTGTATTTAGGTTAACTTAAGTACTCATAATAAATAGATTATTGAGAATTACAATCTTCTTTTATGTTTGATCTGAATTACTTTAACATTTTTGTGTACTGAAATTTGGCGGTACTTGGTGCAAATTTATAGTTTTCGGGCGAGACAAAGTAATGCTCGGGATTATTTGGCAAGATTTTTTTTCTCTTTTATTTAACCTATTTGTTTAAGAATGTATGTTCTCCTTGCAGGGGAAAAAACTCTATATATAGAACATCAATAAAAAGACAATAAAATTAACTAACGTATGTCTTGTTATGCAGTGACCAAATATTGCCTATGCATTGAGGTTGCATTCAGCATTGTGGTAAGCATCACATTTAGGTTTTACTTGATTTGTGCCACGCACTATGTCGAGCACTATGTCGAGGGCTTGAACCTTTTTTTTATCGGTTAAAAAAATATTTCTGAGTAATGTAAGTGTGTTTTGAGAAGTAAAAAGAAAACATGGTGATTCGGGGCATAGACCAAAATGAATAAAAAAAATAGTATAATTTAATTAGGTAATAAAAAAACAGATAATGATAGTGAATTGGCTAATTTAAACAAAAAAAATCAAGGAAACCTTTAATAACATAAAGGGTTACCAAAATGAAAACGAAAACAAAGCTAATATTTCAACCAATCAAATAAAATAAAAAGAAAAACAATTGAAAAAAAAATATCGGTTTTAGCCAACCTAAATAAATATGTCAAATACGTAAGTCAGGTCCTAAAACCGAGATAAGCCAACACAAAGTAAATAAAAATGTCAAAGTTCAACTCCAAACAAATCCAACTTAAAAGAATGAAATTAAAAAAAAATTAGAAAAAAAACCAAAAAAACAACTAGCAAATTAAGCAAGCTAGCGAAACTCTGCAACCCGAATCATGCGAATGAGATAATATAATAGAAGATAAACCAAAAAATATTAAAAAGCTCAATTCTAAAACAACTCAATGCCAAAGAATGAAATGTAAAAACTATTAAATTAAAAAAATCCTAAAAAAAACCCAAACCACACAAGCTAACCCGTCAAATGTTAAATTAAAGGGCTATTAATAAATTTTTTATTATTAATGTTTAATATTTACTAAAATAAAAGAAATGCTCTTAAATCAATATGATATTAACCCAAATAAAAAAAAAACAAGATGAAAAGGCATTTGAAAGATGGTTTAGCATATTTTCTAAAAAAATTGAAAAGACTAAGAATTCCCTGTAAGTTTAAATTTTTTTATTTCAAGAGTAACAAAGTCAATTTATTATTAAAAAAAATAAAAAAATCTATTTTATCCTCGTATAATTTGAAAATCATAATTTAGTCATGCTAAACACATCTTACTCCAATGCGTAGTTTAAAAATTTTATTGTTGAAGGGAAATTTTATAATTTCATTGTTCTAATAAAAAGTATTTTATGCTTGCATTTTTTATTTTTTTTCTAATTTCAACTACCCCGTAGCAGATTGTTTTGTGTTGCGTTTCTGTAGAGTGCAACCCAAATAAAGCCTAAGTGGTAGTAGTCCATTCCCCTGTAGGCCCATTTAATATGAGCCCTTAGCAATCTTGGAGCTATAAATAGCAGGGGGCAGCTTGAGATTAAAAAAATTAATTAAAAAATCAAATTAGATTTGATTTGGGTTCAGATTATTGAGAGTGAAGAGAAATATTGTTTGAAAAGAGAGAAATATTGTATTTGAAAAGAGAGATTTTGTATAATTAGTGTTTCTAGTATAATATACATGAGGCTAATTTGATTATTTTTTTATATTTTAATTTTTTTTTGGTAACCACCTTAAATTGTGTGGTTTAATTGAATGATTAACTATCTAAAAAATATTAAGGTGTGTCCTCATCAAAATTTAAATAAATAAAAAAACTCAAACTGAAAAATGCACAAAAAAAAGGAGGGTTTGACTAAAAATATAAAATAAAAAAACCAAAATAAAAAAAAGGGTGAGGTGAGGTGCGGTTGACAAGAAAATCAATCCCAACATTGTACGTCTTTTCTTTTTCTCTGCTTAGGCGACCTTTTTAAAAAAATAAACAATGTGTTATTCATAAAACTAGATTCTGACCACTATTATAATGGTTGAAAAATTAATATTTAATTGTTTGAACCTTAAAAATCTAATTTCCAATTAATTTTCAATTGAAAACATCTAAAAACACTCTCGGTGCTTTAAAAAATATTTTTGTGTCTTAAAGTTCTCAAGTCTGGATATACTCTCTGAAGCAAGATAAAGGTAATAGAAACACTCCTCTAGAACTCATTGAATGAAACTTGTTAACACCAAAATTAATCATTTTAATGTCCCGAATCAGTGACAATTGATGATTTTTTTTCTTTTTAACTAGAATCTAACGACTTTCTCTTTTATCTCTCAAACCAGCAACTAAAAAACAAGGAAAATAAAATTTTAGACCTAAATGAAACTTTCAAAAACTAAAAGGATTATAATATAAGAAAAATAAAAAATAAGGGGATAAAAAAGAATTTTGTCGTGTTAGTTTTAGACTGGCCATGTCAATTTACTGCTTTTTACAATTTGATCCTATGTCTTTTAATTGTGTTTTTTTACAACAAATCATAAGAAATCAGTTACTAATTTGATTAAAAAAAAGAAGAAGATGCAATTGGAAAAAAAATCCGAGAATGAAAAAAAAAACATTGGATTCATGTTACTTTCCCCCAAATCTCCTAGTTTATTGTATAATTAACTATTCAATGCATGCCATGTCTCATCCCTATAAAACTATCATAGTATTATTAAGCTTTAAACTACAAATATGTGCAGATAAGCCCTTGAACTTTGTACTTTGTAGCAATGTACGTCCTTCCCAGCCCCATCCAATTTTTCTTTCAGTGTTCAAGTTTAACCATTTATTAGATCATATGGCCGCATATTAGTATGGTTACGGTTGCTTTTTAAAATATTTTTTCTTAGAAATATATCAAAATAATATTTTTTTTATTTTTAAAAAATTATTTTTGAAATCAGCGCATCAAAATGATATAAAAACACCAAAAAATATTAATTTAAAATAAATAAATAAATAAAAATTTTATTTTTAAAAAAATTCTTTTAAAACGTAAAAATAAACAGAATAAACCATTCATTTATTTGAGTGGTTTAATTATTAACATTTAATAATTGAAAATCCATCTCTGCATATTTATTTCATACCTAATAACTAGGCTCATGTATAGCTGATGAACTCAACTAATAAAATTTAATGCTGTTCTTATCAGTCTGGAATTTGAAGGCTCTGGCTGTGTTAGAAATTTAAGGCTTGGTCGCAGTGAACATGACATATCACACCTCATTGAATTAATTGTTCTACACAATAAATATTATCATGATCCTTTTTTATTATTATTATTTTTTAGTTCGAGAAAAAAAAAAACCCGACGACTTTTGGGTTTGTATGGTGTCCATTCATCCTTTTTTAGGTTTTAAACCGATAATTTTAAAGTGAAAATAAAAGTTTTATACCCTGTTTAATAATTTGGTTGAATTCACGTTTTCAAAGATTTGAAAAAAAAAAAATTTTGTTTAAATTTTTTTTTATATTTTTAGATTGTTTTGATTTGCTGATATAAAAAATAATTTTTAAAAAATAAAAAATATTATTTTAATATATTTTTAAATAAAAAGTATTTTAAATCGTAATCACTATCACACTTTCAAATACTATTTAGATTTTAAAGTGATAATTTTAAAGTAAAAATAAAAGTTTTATATCTGTTTAATAATTCGGTTGAAATCGTGTTTCTTAAATATTTAAAAAAATTATTTAAAATTATTTTTATATATTTTTAAATTGTTTTGATTTACTGATATAAAAAATAAATTTTTAAAAATAAAAAAAATATTATTTTAATTGTTTGTTTGTTTTGGATGGTATATTGATAATTTGCCATGGCATATCAAGTTAAATTGTTTGTTCAACTTGATGTTGATTACAGATGGAAAGTGAAAAGGTGCTTGCCATTCGTGTGTGTGTGTGTGTGTGTGTGTGTGTGTGTGTATATACGCTTCTTTTTTCCCTCTTAAAAGCCATGGTTTCTGGACACTGATTTGAAAAAGAACTTGATTATAGGATTAATCATTGAGCTAACAGAACAATTTAATTATTTTTATTAAAATAATATCGCTTTATTTTTTTATTTTTTTCAGTGTTTAATCGGACCAGAAAACTTAACCGATTTAATTAAATCTTATCAAGCAAAGTACTTTTAGTTTAATTTAAAACTTTACCAAATCAAACTTTGATTTTCTAATCCCTATGAAGAAGTTTAAGCACAGACTCCAATATTCATGCCTTGTTTATTTTAGCAAACAAAGCCAATTCAATGAGGATACGATAAGCAGAACTGATTTTTTTTAGTTAATATACGTGTTCTAGCCAGTATGCATGTATTTTATTTAATTTTATGAATTTTTAAATTAACAACTATATAATTATCCAATCATTCTAAGATTTATAAAACTCGAACTAAATTTAAAATCTGATAAATTAATTATACCTCCTCTCAGAGTTATAACTGATACTTTATGTTGCTTGTAGACTTGTAGTTGCTGTCACATGCCCTTGTAGACAATTCTGGCAAATGGCAAAGTTGTATAAAGGCTTCCTCTATGCTTATGCTTGCTTCCAAAGTTGTAGTGTTTTTCATCTCCTCACAAGCATAAATAGGTCGAGAAAGGTTAAATGGGAAAAAGGGGGGAAAAAGAAGAAGAAAAAAAGTAAAAATAGAATCTGTCAATCTCATCAGGTGCTTGGTAATGTTAAACATGGCCAGGAAATTGCAAAGTTCATTATCATCTATATCCAATGAAAATACAGGAATAATCTTATTTTATATTTCAAATAGATAGTTACTCATGCTTCATCTCTCCCATTCTTTGAATTGATGAGCCTCTTGTGGACCGCAGCTCGACCCAATTCTCTTCGTGCCATGCATGGTACATAAGACAACAAAACAAGATTACACTAGCCAACCTCAAAAGAACATATTGGGCAATTAGCAAAGAAAGTGAAAAAGAATAGGCAAATTAACATATCGTTAAATTTTTTTTGAATGAAATAACATATTTTAAAATGTTATGTTTTAAATCCGCAATATTTAATTGATGTTATATTTGTAAAACATGAGATGTAATTGATGACACGTTTCAAAACTGAGACACCAATTAAATATCGTGTTTTATAAATGTGATATCAATTAAATTTCAATAGTCATCC
The DNA here is from genome assembly GCF_951802175.1 of Populus nigra. NCBI lineage: Eukaryota > Viridiplantae > Streptophyta > Magnoliopsida > Malpighiales > Salicaceae > Populus > Populus nigra. The sequence goes on from NC_084869.1 coordinate 3,851,173, forward strand.
CTAACCATTCCACGAAAATCCAGCTGTAAAATACCTTAAATTTCAGACATATAAATGATTTTTAAAGTAAGAATTTTCTAATTTAAACATAACTAGATCAACTGTCATTTTTTCATCCTTGTACGGAGTCCACATGACCTGTTGAAGGTAAATATCTTAAATATTAAACAACAATAATTCAATGAAGTTAAGGTTTTTTTTTAACAAATGGTTAAAAAAAATACTTGGATAGGTTATTGTCTATCTAGCTTGCTCTAATAAAGTGACAACACATGTGTTTGATTATTATCAAATATTCTACTAGTTTACCACCTAACATTACAAATATGCTAGTTTAATTGCATTCTTAAAGTTACAACTAGACAATATAAATGCATATAATTGCAAAATAACATTACATTACATGCATCTTAGTGGGAGTTGAAGTTTAACTCCTATAGTCTAAACAATTATAAATGACAATCTGTGAATTTAGGATTGATTCATATGGAGATGCTCTCAAGACTATAACTGTTATAAAAAAATGAGTTATTTTCTTTTTCATGTTAACAACAAACATTTAAAATGTAATAAAAAGTCCAAGTAAAACTGCAACGTCCTATAGTCATCTCCCCATGCCTTAGATGAAATATATGTCTCACATCTTCATTACTCAATCAATGCATGGATCAAGCCATGGTTAAGCAATATGCTCTAGACAACTAATGTATAAAAAACTAGTATGAAACAAATTTGGTTGAACCCACTCACATAGTTTTATTAACTTATATGTCCAATAATAAATCGTAACCTCATCCTACATAATAATTTAAAATATAATTATATAAATATTTAATACCTTTAATGTTATGTAATTAAAATATTTATTAAATCTAAATACACTTACAATCCCAGCAAAAAAATTCATCCAATCGATGTTTATCTTGCAACCATATAACATAAGTGTTAGCAAGCCCAATAAGCATATACCGTGACTCAAACTCTCCATAAAAATAGTCATGCTCTCTAGAAATATCAACCTTATAATGTGTTTGCCCATCATAGGAAGAAGATTTGTCACCTCGTGTGCGTGACATCTTATGTAAGAGTATATGTGTTTAATATGAAATTAGATAAGTTTAATATGCTTTAAAAAATATCATATATATATATTAACAAATAATTGTATTGTGATATATACATTGTCAAATAGGACATGTTTTCCTAATATGTCATGTTTCATTGCATATGCCACATCTATAATGTGCATAACCCTTTCTTGCATCTTTCTTGTTATGCAAGTAAACACTTGTCAACCATGCTCGAGTTTCCATATAAATAAGTCTGTTTCAATTCGAAGTCTAGTGTAATCATTTCATTCTAACTCATTTGCTAATGAATGAAATAACATTTCATATACTAATTCAAAACTTTGAATCGTGTAATGATCATTAATAAACTGTGTAAAATCTAAATGATTCTCAGCACAACATGCAATAGGGGTGTTGACATGAAAAACTTGTTATTTAGAGTTGAACAACATTGCAACATGATCTCTTGATATATCTCTTCAATGTATAAATGATATATTGCAGCTCGTTATTGAATAAAATCATTTGTTTCATGTCTCTATTTGACCCAATAACTATTACAATTGTAAAATATTAATTGCATTAAAGCTGAAACAGGAATTGCACGAGCACATTTTAAAATATGATTAAATAATTCTAAAAGATTTGTTGTCATATTACTATATCAGTGACCACCATCATAATATAATGTCTATTTTTATTTTGCTTCCCGTTCAATCTATTCTTGATATGCTAGGTCTAACTTATACATTCTTTCATACAATAAATCAAATTTAAACATTGAAGGTTCATAACACATTCTCATCAAATCTTTTTTTGTAGATGGGTCTTTAAATTTATGATTGAAGTTGCTAACAAAATATTGGGCACAATACCGATGATATCTTATAGGTTCATGTTAAATTTCTTCTATTCCATTCTTTATGCCTGCATGTCTATTTAATATTATACATTTATATGTTCCATCATCGGTAATGTATCTTATAAGCAAAGTAAAAACCATCTTCAATTAAAATTATTTTCTTTATTAACAATTGTAAAAGTTAACAAGAATATCTTATTAAAAAACAATTACAATGAATTATTTTTCATCATATCATCCATACAAATATGTATCATCAATATTGATTAGTGGTTTATAATACTTAAAACCTTCAATACGAGCTCTAAATGACAAAAAAACATCTTTTAAAAACAATTGTACTATCATCAAGATTTTATTTGTGCGCCCAATCAACAATTATTTTAGTATTTTATTATTTTATTGCCAACAACAACCTTGGTAGTTTTTCAAACGACTCCTCATATGAACCAAATAGATGCTCAAGCACCTTCTGTTTTGCAACTCATTCTTTGTTATATGATATTTTATACTTGTGATGAAATTTTATTTCATTTTGTATGCTTGCAACCATCATTGAAAGATTTTCCATCACAAGAGTTGATATAGCATTAATAATAAAATTTGTAGCGAGCTAATGGTGGTCTTTTTAGATAAAAATCGAGCTACATGTATATGGTCCTATTAACTTTTTATTTCAAATGAATCCAACCTTTTATGATATCCCGCCACGTAAATACCACTTACATTCAGGTGCTTGCATACATTGTAATTGATCAAAGGTTGAGTTCGACTATTGAACTCGATATTTAACTGAATGTGCAACATGCCATTATTTAACTGCATTAATTAAATTATTTTTACTATTAAATGTTTGTCCAACCTCCAAATCAAAGCCTCTTAACAAACATCTATGACTAAGTGCCCAATCATGAGAAATAACAAATGCAGACCCAAAAGCATATCTAAATTTAGGAACATAAGGTATTATTTAATCATTAACATCATTATCAACATCATCAATATTTACTGTGATATTCAGGTTTAACATCTCATCTTCTTCATTGTCACTAGACTCAAAATAGTCAAATCTATGTTGATCAACAAATGAGTTCTAAAAAATAGTATGATCAATCCTTTGTAGCAAATTATTTGACAATAAATAGTTTTTCCTCTACTAGTTGACTTTGAAGAATTAACAAATTATGATGCATTTATACATATTCAACTAAATGTTGGGACTCATAAATAATTTGATCGACTACTCACATGCAATACCATCATGTTCAATTCATTTTAGGTGACAGAATCAATCATTGCCTTAAAATTATTATCATATACAATCGGTACAAGATAATACTAATGTTCACCAATTTAACACTTCCAAGTTATTTTAACATCAATATCATTATATTTCTACCCAAGTCCATGATAAATAGTTCTTTCATTTCCACTTATGATATGCCTATATTATCTTTTAACAAAAAACTACTCCCGCTATTATATGTGATAATATTATTTACATCAAGAACAATAATGTCACTATAATAACATATCATAAATATATTATAAGTCATTCTGTTAAAAAAAGGAAACAAATTGAATTCTCGTCAATGAGATATAATTTTAATTAAATTGCATTACATCAACCTTAATTGTCAAAATCCATAGCAAATTCAGAAAAATTCTCAAAATTTCACGCAACACACGACAAAATTAAATGTAATTCATGATATCAATTCTAATTGATATTTTCATGTTCAATTGTATGAAATCAAATTCAAATTCATAGCAATTTCAAACAATTCAAAGAAAATACAAAATTCAACAACTTATCCACAATTCAATAGAATGTGTAATTCTTCAAAATTTTACTGCATTCATGTTCTATTGCATGAAATCATTAAGCATAACAGTTAACATTATTAGCTAATTTCAACCAATTCGCATAGAATTCCTAATTCGACAACTTATCTAAAATTCAACACAGCACATAATTCATTAAAAGAATTAATTCCTAATTAATTCAAGTTATTTTCATGTTCAACTATATCAAATCAACTCTAATTGATGGTATTCATAGCTAATTAATAATTAATTTAACAAATCATAAATTCAACCTTAACCTTAAACAATAATTGTATTTCAACTAAACAAAATATAAATTAAATATAAACTCATATATTTAATAGTAATGTAGTATGTTTACCTAACTTATAAAATCAAAAAATATTGGAGCGGTAGGGGCAACAATAATGTCGGATTTTGAAGAGAAAAACATCCTAAGATGTTTGGAGACTAAGATGTGTCAGTAAATATCGTGTTTCTAAAGCACAATCAAATAAAAATATATTATTTTATAAAAAAAATTAATTAATGTTATTTAGCCCAAACATTTAGGTTACTGTTGTAATTTTTTAAAAAAAATCACCTCAAAATCACCGTACCGAATAGGTACATTATACTAATACAGGCACCGGGAAAGCACACGAAAACCAGTCATGCTCGTATACTAACATGATAAAGTCCTCGTAAATCGAACTTTTTTGACTCAGGAATGATTTAATCAATGATACTATTCACTAATCCCCTCTCCCCAACTCACTTTAAACAAGACCAGCCATCATCCTGTACAACATTTTTATTAAGAAATATGAAAAAGGAGAAATGGTGGGATCAGACACTTGATAGAAAACACATTATAACTAGATGTTAGAATGATCATTCTACATCTGTAGGATAATGGATCGGTTCTAACCGAAGCTGTGAAAACCTTATATAGTATGCGTCTAGCTAGCAAAATGCCAAAAAATAACTCAGCCCCACTCTCTCAGCTCTGGTTTCCATAACCCCACCATTCTTTTCCTTCCTTCTTCTCTAACCTTTACCCTTTATTCATCTCACACTCTTCCTTACAACACCCTCTGAAAGGGCAAACCCACGAGTACAGACTACGTTTCTTTCTGACACCAATGTCCCTAAACATTCTAACTTTCCTCTTGTTACTCACTTGTTTTCCTCTTCTCCTTGCGGGTTTGCCCAACCCGGACCCGGCTACAATTCAACCATTTAAACCAGGCCCAACACCGCCAGCAACAATCCCTGCATCCCCTGAGCAATCTAACCTTGCTGGTTGCCCATTAGAGCTTCCCAATGAACTCTTCAATGGCATTAAATCAGCTTGTGGTAGTGGCTCCTCTGCTAGCGGGCACCTCCACAGGACCCGGTGCTGTCCAGTTCTTGCTGCTTGGCTTTACTCTGCTTACTCTGCCACTGCACTTAGCAGAGCTAACAAAGTAATCCCAGCAACAACGGGTCGTTCTCCATCGTATGACATGCCCTTGCTTCCTGATGACTCCGAGACTTGTGTTGATGGGCTCTCCAAAGGGTTGAAAGAGAAAGGCATAGAATTGGTTAAGCCTAATGAGACTTGTGATGTTGTGTATTGTTATTGTGGTATTAGATTGCACCCTCTGAGTTGCCCGGAAGCCTTTTCTTTGAACCGAAAGGGAAAGCTTGTTGGGGATAAGAGAGTCAAGAAATTAGAAAGAAATTGCTTGAGTAATAGTAACAATGTGAATGGATTTCCTGGTCTTGGTGGCTGCTCCAAGTGCTTGAACAGTCTTCACTTGGTAAGCTAGAATCTTTCTTTCTTTAATTAGTTTCGATTATAATGCTTCGAATTCTTTGTTTTTCCAATTCTTGGGTTTGTTTTGTTTTGTCTTGATTTGTTGTTTAATGGTTGTTGTGGAGGAAGGAAGATCAAGAAGTTGATAGGGTTTTTGTGTCTTGTTCTGCACTTGGTAAATTGGGAAAGTTGTGCCTTCATTTTTTTTTTGCTTACTTTACTCCCATTACCAATTTTCTATTGGTGGGAATCTGAGATATTTGGTGACAAAGGAGTGGCCTTGTTCCCAGACTGAAGTGCGAGTAAGAGTTAGCGTTTGTTTATTAGGCAGTTTCCTGTAAGATTCATCGTTTCTTACATTGTCGAGTACAATGCTTGGCTTGGATTAAGACCTGATTATGGTTTGCTGTTGAGTGTTGCCAGCAAGAACAGGTGTTGTGTGATCTTAGAATTTTTTTTATTCTCAATGTATAGTCACAGTGGTATATGCAATTAGATTCTGAACATTTCAAATATCAGTTATTTTATTTCTACTTTCTTATGATTCGGACAAGGAGAATTTGAAAACTTTGGAGGCTCTTAACTCTCTATGGCAATGCCTGAATTTTCACCACTTTTATGTTAGTGAGATTCTTTCTTTATTCTATGTTGGTTAGATTCTCTTACATTGGTTGGATGTTGGAAGACAAGGGTGTAGCTTACATTAGATTTTAATTGGAAGTTGCACCAAATAATTAGTTACAACTTCAAGCACCAAAACGTGTACTTCTCCAATGATAAACAATCTGTTATTTACCTTTTCTATTTGATAATGATTTGATGCAGCTTAACAACAAGAAGACTTTAAATTCAAGCAAATCAGACGATAGGACCGCAAGAATGCACAACAAAGATTGCCAGTTGATGGGTCTTACATGGCTACTTGCCAAGAATCGCACGGCTTACATTCACACAGTTACTGCAGTCATACGAGCTATGATGCTGAGCACCGGCGGCTTTGATCCGCAGTCGTGCACTCTCAACAGTGACGGAATGCCTCTAGCCGTAGATTCTTCTGAAATCTCCAACAATTCTTTGTCAATCTGTCATCAAGTTCCCATCTATGCAGCCATGGCTTTCATTTGTTTGTTAAATCTTCTACTCATTGTACCATCCACCAAATTTTAGACAAGAGGGCATAGCTTCTTCATCTTTGTGAATTTGTAGCTTTGAGATTGTATGGTATGTTGATCTCTGCTTTGTGCTATGCTTTTCCCTTAATTGTTTTGTATTTGTAATCAATCTTTTCACTCTCTTGGTTTGTTGACAAATAGAGGAGTTTGGTCCTGCAAGCTAGCTTATGATAATATGATTTGTAATGTGGGTCTCCTCAGGGCTCCATCATGAATATGTGCCATGCACTCATACTGTTATGTATTGATGAGACAATTTGTGGTTCATTTTCTTTTGTTTGGTGGAATTATTTTTGGACACAGCTGAATTCTTCACGGGAAATTTATGCAGTGTCAACATCACACAACGGGTCTTTTATCTTCTTTGGTTCTTCCATGAAGAAGATCTATGATGGGGAAGTGGCTGCCAACTGGCTGGGGATAATAATAACAACAACAACAACAAAAGGTTAAATAGGATGTCTGTGTGTATAGGGATTTATTTTAAATAAATCTGTGTTAGTAATAGAAAACTATTTTCTTTTTTTTTTCCTTTTATAGTTTTTTGTAGTAAAAAAAATTTAAAAGATATGTTCATTTGTTAAAAACAAGGATAATTTTTTTCATGAATTATGTCAAATTAATTATTTTTTAATAAAAAAATCAATTTTACAATATGAGCATTAGATCCGAGAGGATGATAACGGTTAATTTAGATTTAGATCCATTCTATTTAATTACACACCTAAAATGAGCTTGGAGATTTCAATTTACACTCAAAAGTATTGATGGAGTTAGATTGACCCAACTCAAATTCACTTGTAATAATGGAGAATATGTTAATACAAAAAAAAAATCTAAAAAAACACCTACACACATCAATTAAACAAGTATTTTTATAAAAAGAGACAAAATCAATTGCACAGGTCATACACGCGTGTTAGAAAAATAAATGTTATCACCTCGAAAACAATTCTGCTCGTACGATAATGGTTTACTATATGATACAAAAGCGAATCAGTAGGGTATTGGCTAACATCACCCTTAACTCACGTATCAAATTAACATTTCATAAAACAATATTACATGTATATAACTTTTAAAACATCATGATTTTTCTAACTTTCAAAGAATATGACTTGTTTAAGGACCATACTACCCTGTGTTGAACACAAACCACACAAAAAACTATTTTATTTTTTTTATTATATGAAAATAACAGAGTTTCCATCCTATTAACATGACCTATTTAAGGATCATACTTCTAATAGGTTGATCATTTGATAAAAATAAACAATACAAGCCTATATATATATATATATATATATATATATATATATATATATATATATATATATAGGCACACAAACCTACAAGAAAATAAACTTACCATTTGTTTTAAGAAAAACAAAAGAAATAAAAATATCTATACTTAAAACACATCCATACAAGAAAATCAAACAACCACATAAAAATTATCCACACATGACAATCAAACATTTGTATACATGATCATACCATCCTTCCAAACCTTTTGTTGGGTATTGATTCGACCTTATCACTTTTCAAAATAGATCTACGGTGGCTTTACAACGAAATAACACTTATATCAACCCTTTGAATATTTACAATATCCATATAAAAACCAATAAGATCATGTTACCAGTTATACAAAGCAAGTAAAAACTCATTTTATATTTGAGAATGACCTATTAGAGCTGCCGCAATTGACCAAAATTCATTGGAAAAAGGTAATGCAGTGTTAATGCATTAAGGATGTGGTGGTGCAAGCTCACACACTTTGCTATAATTGGTGGTATGTGGATTCACGCACCAACAAGATAGAGGAGTGTGACTTGCAGGAACTGGTGTGACTTTCTCTCCTCTTTTTTTTCTATGTCGGTAATGAAGTCCACCGCTATTCTAGAAGAGAGATTAGGGCTTAGAAATGTTTGTTTTATATTATTTCTCTCTCATTCCCTCTCACTTTCACTAGTTGCAGCTGCTATTGATTTTTTCATGGTAGTGGATGGGCTATTTAATAAAAAAAAAGGAGAGGGATTGTAAGGTAGTTTTGATGATTGAATATCAAGATAAAGATGAGAGGAGCCATTATATTTATTTGGGGTTGTCAATGAGGAGGACATGGTTATGTGTTTGATGGCGACAACGAAGCTTCTTCTGGTTGTTGGTAGTGGTTGGGTCAGTGTCAATAACAACTATTTTACTTTTGGAATGGATGAAAGATCATCACTTAGATAAATACATATTAAAAGGTTGACCTAACACCTACAAAGTGTAAAGAGCATAAAACGAGGCAATGACAAATCAGTTACTAATAATAACCATATAGACTTTTAACGAGAGTATATGGTTTAATATGTGCTAGCACGAGGTATAACCCATTAAGGCACCTCTAATTTCTCATGCTAACCTAAAATGATGTGTATGGAAATGAGTGTTGCGGAATGAGTGCATGGGTACAAGTCCATATCCAACCCAATATACATGATAACAAAATATATGAAAATAAAAAATAAATAAATAAACATGAGCACAAAAACCCATATAATAAAATCACACAATATAGGTAATTATATAAAAATAAAAGGAATAACAAGCACATTATTTTCAAACAACCAAACTAAGCCTAACCCATACTAATTCCTCTATGGAGTAGTCATTTTGTCACAAGAAAAATCTCGACGTTCTTGATTTAGGTTTGGTAAAGGTAAAAAAAAAGGACTTACTACCTAATTTTATGATAATCAGAAATCCTAATTGGTTTTTATAGTTCTAAGTATATGGTTAATTATGTAATAGAAAAGATAATTATCACCTATACATCTTATCTAAGTTAAGATATATTGTTGCTTATCTTTGATGACAAGGGTACCTATTATGCTCTTGTAAAAGTAATTTTGTCTAAATTAACATAAATTTTTATGGTAAAAAACTATTAATCCTAAGATAGTGATTTGAGACCTAGTCTAACAAAAAGCCTAATCCTCATTTTTAAAATATGAGTGATCAATTTAGGCTTAAACTCATTCTATTTAATCACACCTAAAATGGTTCTGAAGGTCTCTACTCACACTTAAAGGGTCTTGGTGGAGTCATATTGACCCAACCTATATTCACTTGCAATTATGGGGGTACTATCCTAAAATATGAAAACTTCTAAGAAAACATATGCACACATTGATAAAACGAATATTTACATACAAAGGAAAAAATTAAAAAAAATCACTTGGTGTTTATATTATTTTTAAAAATTAATATTTTCACTTCAAAGATGGTTCTGTTAGTAGGATAATGATTTATTATATGATAGGAAAGAGAATCAATAGGGTATTGGTCAACATCACCATTAACTTACAAATCAAATTCACATTTAAGAAAACAATATTACATATATAAATAGCTTTTAAAACATAATGTTTTCCAACTTTCAAAGAATATGATCCATTTAAGAATCATATTACCCCTCGATTGAACATAAATCACACAAAGCTAATTAAAAATATTTTATTTATTATTTGAAATAACAAAATTTCAACATCTGATTCACAGACTTGGTTATCAATAAGTCAATCCTTTGATAAAATGAATAACACAAACCTTTACATACACACACACACACACTCTCTATCCTATCATAGTTTATAAGAAATCATTAAAAAACAAAGAAATAAAAAAATTTATAATTAAAATGTCTCTAAACAAGAAAATGAAATAACCACGTAAAAAGTATCTACACATAACAATTAAACATTCATATACATGATCATCCCATCCTTTCAACCTTGCTGTGGGGGTGTTGATTCCACCTTATTACTTTCTAAAATAGATCCCTAACGGCTTCAAAATCCCAGGGTTACCACATAATATAATAGATCACAACCCTTCAAATATTTACAATATCCACACAAAAATTAATAAAAACATGTTACCAATTATACAAAGCAAATAAAATTTCATTTTGGATTAGAGGATGACCTATTACAGCTGCCAATTGACCAAAAAGAGTTGGAAAAAGGCAAGACAATGTTGACATGTTTGGGATATGGTGGTGCATGCGTATATGCACTACCATGATCGATGTCATATAGATTCACACACTCATGAGATGGAAAAGTGTGACCATTAGGAACTAGTGGTGCTTCCTCTTCTCTTATTTTATATGACAGTGATAAAGTGCAGTACTATTCAAGGAGAGACATCGGTGATGGGAACGCTTTGGTTTTTATTGTTTCGCTTTCTCGTTCCCTCTCACCTCTACTAGTTACAACTGCAATTTATTCTTTTAGTTTTAACAAAGGATGAGAAAGGAAATAGTGGCTAGGCTGTTTGATTGAAAAAGAGAGGGGTTGCAGGTTGACTACCGAGATAGAGATAAGAGAAAATGTTGTTTTTTTTCAAGGTTATCGATGAGGAGGACAAGGTTGCATGGTTGATGGTGGTAATGAAGCTTATTTTGGTCATTGGTTGTCTATCTTGGTTTGTAGGGGATGGTAACGACCATAGTTTTGAAACCCGGCCCGGCCCGGAGGGTCGACCCGGGACCTGGCCCATCCAGAGCTGGAACTGGGCTGGACTGATGAAAAAATAGGAAAATTTATGACCCGGCCGACTTGGCGGTTTGACCTGGTGACCCGAAAAAACCCGGTCAAAAACCCAGTTGCAACCCGTTGACTTTTTTTTTTTACTAAAACGACGTCGTTTTGAATTTTTTTAAAAATAGGGATTGACCCGGCCGACCTAGTGACCCGGTCAAAACCCGGAACCTGGGCCTTGGACTGGACCGGGTTTAAAAACTATGGTAACAACTATGTTAATGATGGAGGAGATGAAAAAGAGGCTTGAAAAAATATATTTGGTTAAAGTGGTGGTGGTTGTGAACAAGTATAGGTGGCTAGGTTTTTTTTTATATAGGCTTGAACTTTTTTTTCTTTTCTTTTTTCTTTTCCATTTTTTAGTCTTTTCGCTCTTATTTGTTTTCTATATTTTTCTGATGTTTTGTTATATTATTTCTCTTTATTTTTGGGTATCTGTGTGATTTCATTCATTCTCTTTTCTAAGTATTTATCTAATATATTAATAGGATATTGCATGTTTATCCTTTCCGCTCTTCTTATCACTCTCTCTCTTTTATTTTATCTCACAATCTCCTAATCTTCTATTTTATTTTTTCAATAGTTGTGGTGTAAAGGGACTTAAACTCTTATTTTGATTTTGATCCTTTGATTTGTCTTCTCATCACTTAATTCCCTAACTTTTCTTTGAGGTTATTGATAAGGATGACAAGGCTCTGTGGTTGATGGTGATAGTGAAACTTTTTTTGATCATTAGTCGTGGTTTGGTAGAAGATGGTGGCGACTACAGTAATGTTACAAGGGATGAAAGAGAGGCTTAAGTAAATATCTTTAGTTGTGGTGATTACTTTGAAGAAGCATAGGTGGTTAAGTTGTTTTGGTTAGCTTGGCTTTTTTTTTTTTTTTCTATATGCTAGATAAAGAGGGTCAAAACAAGTTATAACTTGCTATTAGGATTTTTGTTGATGTTAAAAAACATATTAGAGAAATTTGCATATTTATTTTTTTCACGCTCAAAAAATATTTATAAAACTGTGGTCTAGATTGCAAGTATAAACTAATTCAAATGTCATAGGGTTAGGATTTTGTTGGCTGCTTTCTCTATATCTGAAACGAATCTTCTTCTGTCTTTACATGCTATGTCTTATGGCCCGGCAACTTATTATATTTTGAATTCTATTATATATATATATATATATATATATATATATATATATATATATATATATATATAGATGCACTTTGAGATGACTTATAAAAAATAATTTTTGACTTTTAAGTTGTAAGTCAAAAGTTATTTCTTTTATATAAATTATGATATAAATAAATTAAATGAAAAGTATGTTCGATAAAAATGACTCTAACCAATTTTTGTTTTGAAAAAAATGATGTTGTACAAATTAGAATTTATAGATAAAAAAGTTAAAAATTTTAATATTTAATTAAAATAAAATCTTAACTTAATTTTATATATGTAAAATTTATTTTTAACTAAATATATTTATAAATTTTATTTAAATAAAATTAAATAAAAAAACCACTTCAATTAATTTTCAAAAATCACCTCAAACATAACCTGAACTTTTGCTACGACAAGAAAAATAGTGAGGAGAGTTTATGTCATATCACATCTTAATCCACGGCTCCTTCAATATACATAATAATTAAAGAGTATTATTTTACATATTTACAATTTATTTAGAAATATATTTTAATATAAACTTTAGCTAATTATATAATTAGAATAAAATACAAATTAGTTCTTCTAGTTTTGAAAAAATTAATTAAATAATTTTTTAGTTTTACATTAATTTTTTCATCTAGGTTATATAAATATAATTTTATATAATTGTTTTTGGTAAGTGTATAATATTGACCTACTAGGGATTAAGTTTGCAATAACCTATTTATAGCCTTTCCAAAAGTTTTTTTTTTTTTTGCAAATCTAACAGTTTTTTCAACTAAAAAACATCATATTCAAAAAGTTCTTGTTTATTTCTGGTTTTATAGTAGATAATCAAAGTTGACAATAATGGGAATAAATTTTAGTTCTTACTAGAATTGACTTTTTATCTTTTTAGCTTCTAAAATCCACTCTAAAACAGAAGATGAAGAAAGAGTTTTCAACAATATTAATTTTTCTAGATCTTACATAATTTTCTCACCTCAAATTTTAGTTTTTTGTCCTCAAGTTGATTCTTCTCTCAAATCTAGAGCTTAATTAAGACTATTTTATTGAGGAATATTTGAGTCCTTTTATTTTAGTTTGTAGACCTTATTTAGAAATGCATCAAAATAAGATGTTGCTGTTAGAGTCTTGTGAGACTTATTGCAAACATCATTTGTATTAAATGAGGAGCCATATAATCTTAAAAATAAATAATTTATTATTGACAGAAACAAATCTTGATCAACTTTAAAGTCCTTCTACACATAAGTGTGCGCTTAACCTTCTTTGATTTTGTTTAGTCTAATATATTGTATGCATGTTAGGATAGTTATTCAATCTCTTACATGTTTTTTAGAATATTTGCTTGGTATACATAGTAGAACTTTTATATATTTTGAGTCTTTGATTGCATATTTGATATGAAATATATGTTTACATGTTTATAATCTAAGTTTGTATGTTCTCTATTCCTTTTGTAATTTTTATTTAGCATGTCTTTATAATGCTAAACTAATAATTTATATTTAAGTTTTTGACAACAATCCATACCTTGAAATCCATCTAGGGTTTTTTTTTTCATAAAAAAGTCAGAATTAAAAGAAAATATCAAACACGAGAGAACAACTTGAGTACCATGGTTTGGTGGCAAAAGGAGCCATGTTTTGGACAAAAAAGCTACGTGATCGATTATAGTACTGGAGTTAGATTATTAGATTCGTTCCAAATAAATAATTAGTAGCCATACAATATTAAATTCCTACATAGATAAAAACCCATTTTCATTGCTGTAATTCGTTCTCCATCATTCATGGTCTCAAACTGACACTAATTTGACTGGGATTTTGATCGATTCAACCTGCAAAGAAAGCAATGAGCAATTAATTTTTACAACACACATGATATTATAAATCTTGTACTGTTTTCACTTCATATTTATTAATGATTCCATGGCGTACACAAACAATAATAAAAAACGTTCTTACACGTAGATCATCACATGCCACTTACCTGCATAATACCAATTTCTGAAATTTAATATTCATCATATTCATGGATCTATATATGACTGTATGTTTGTGAAAATGATCAGCTAGGTAGCTAGAGAGAGAGAGAGAGAGAGAGAGAGAGAGAGAGAGAGAGAGAGAGGTGAGATTTGCATACCCGCCGAGACTTTTGAAAAGGAAATACAAGTATAAAATCTGTCACCGGCGATGTTTCACCTTGCTACGAAATAGATTGGTGTTGGTGTCCACGCAAAGGCTTGTCAAGCAAGCAGTTCTGTTGGACGTGCCTTAATTCGTTGTCTGTACGACCTTGAAGTTTACTTGAATAATTACACTTTACATTTATGGCATGGTTCTAATTATTTAATTTGTCTGCTATAATGAATTAGACTTGTTTATTGAATATTAAATAAAAAACAAGGAAACAAAACTTATTAATAAAGTGCGCAAGAAAACCTTAAATCCTCAACAAGGGAAAACCTTAAATCTTTTGGATGAGTAAACGGGTCTTTCTTCTAGCCAGGGGGCTAAGTTATTCGTATGGAAATTTCCAGGACAAAAACATACAGAGAAAAAGAGCAATGTACATGAACATGGGCCTAGCTGCTCGAAGGAATGAAAACGACAAGCTTTGTGATTTCTGTGCGAAGTGCAACTCCAAGCCACAAGAGACCTTGGACGATTTGGTTATAACCATAGAGGAAATTGCTCAACAATTAAGCTATTGATCTTGTCACCAAACAAACATCTTCATTATCTATAACAGGATGAGTTGAAATCATGAGGATTTTCCTTGAAGTTCTAATATGATTACTAGCTGCATGGTTTCATCCTTCTTTTTTTTCTAATATGCAGAATAACAAAAGAAGAAAAAATAGCAGTAAACATTAAGAAAAAAGTCCAACAAAAGTACGAATGAGATAATCACATTCAAATCACTTTTTTATTTTTTTCGTTTATAAAGAAATTGACTTTTTGTAACATATGATCATATATATATATATTCCTCCGCAGATAGACAAGCATTGAAAACCTCAAGGTCGAACAGACAACGAGATCAAGGAAAATCAACCAGAAATTGTTCACTTGACAAGAGTAGCGTGGAAACCACTCACCCAGTTAAATCATATATATATATATATATATATATATATATATATATATATATAGACGGGCTTCTGACCAAATCATCTGTAGGAGTCTCCTGATCATTCTCCATTCGCCATGATCAAACAGACTATGCCCAGAATTATCAATATAGACTTTCAGCCCTAGGCTGAAGAAATTAATAGGAATGATGAAGGCGGAAAAGTGAATGACTCTCTATATATAGAAGCTGCAAGTTGAGATGTAGATTAGGCGAATATCTTTGTTAGGTTTACAGGTACTCTTACGACTATCAGCTTGGCATTGACTTGCAGTTACAGCTCTGTGGTTTTTTACATGCGTGGTAGCTCACTAGTCTGTGGAAGTGTGCGATTAGAGAGATAGAGAGTGGGATAATACAGCAGAAATGCATGGTTAGATACCTACATGTGATGGTGAGAGTGAAATTGTACGGAGGCTATTATCGTTCATATATGGCTTTCTTCACTTAGAGGTAGCTTTAGTTCCTAGCTAGCTATCCCTACCTACCATTTCACCCCCAACTTGGATTTTATAACCAATAAATAAAGGAACAAGAGAAAGTTGAAATGCCTCAACCAAAGGTGACATTCTTAACATTCTTCACGTTAACACATATAAATATTTTGATTAAAAATATTATTATATTGATTACCGAACTAAAGAAATTATAAAAATGAACGTTCAAGTTAATAACTAATTTATATATATATATATATATATATATATATATATATATATAAAGATTCAAGTTGTGGAGAATTCTTTAACAATGTTATTAAACTCAACCCAGTATGCAGATCAACCTTATAATATCCAGACCAATTCATTTTCTAGCACGAGTTTCAAATTAAATTATATGGTAGTTGTCCTGACATGACACAACTGACTTGATTGGTCCCAAAACAACCAAAATATATGATAAAAAAATAGTTTGATTTTAAAATAATTTACGCATGACATCTTTTTTTTTAATATTAAGATAATGACATATTAAATCGATCCAGTTTTATGACTTAACCCACCAAACCAACGACCTGAATCATGGATCCACTATATTTAAAAACTTTTTTTATTGAATTATATGATAACGAAAATCGAACACAAAATTGAACATCAGTCAAATGTCAAGATGTTTGTTTGAGACCGCGATAAACCTTTAGATAGCAAACCGAAATAAATTATAATGCTTTCCCAATTAACCCCAGTTAATTTGTCAAATCCATGATGTTGGTCATGAACTCTACTTGATTTAATAAGTTTTTTGCTCAAATTATTATTTTTTAATTATATTATAACAAAATAGATACTCGCAAAAAAAAAACACTAACCAAATGTCGGGATGCTTGTTTAAGATCATATAAGCCAATAAAAAGCAAATTGAAACAAATTATAAAGATTCATTCAAAATTAACCAAATATTGAAGGATGAAATTTAAAAATAAAAATAAAAAAATCATAAAAAAACTCAATGTGTATATATATATACATATAAACGGTTAAGGTGTGTGGGCCTCAGTGCTAAACACATTTAAGCCTTTTCAACAAAGCCTAACAGCGAGGGCCTACCATCTCATGCAGCATGCTTAGGCCTTTTTTTATTATTATTTTTAAGGGGTTGCCTTTGATTTTTAAAAACAAATAAAAGAAAAAAAAAGTTGACAATGTTTTGTTTACCTAGCCAAAATCCAACTACTTATAATGGTGGTTAGAAAATCAAGGTGCTGCTTTTTTAGCCTAAAAATTTATTTTTAATCTATTTTCACTTAAAGACATACCTAATAAATACATTTGGAACATAAAATAATAATTTATCAATCCAAAAAACCTACCCAAAATCAAAGCGAATATCTCTCTCCTAGCCCCAATCTACTCTTGATGAAAATAAAAAGGTTTAGAACACCTCAATAAGAATCTTTTCATCGAATGAAATCTATTGACACCAAATTCAATTTTTTTTATCATTAGAATGCAGCCAACCAATGCTTTCTCTCCTTTTCACTATTATATGGTAATTTTCTCTCTCTTCTCTAACAACTAGTGACTTGAAAAAAAGTAAACTTTTAAACCAGAACTAAAATCTCAAAAACTATAAATAGATGGACTTTTAAACTAAAGACTAAAAAGGAAGAAAAAGAAAATAGATGGACCGAAAATTATTTTTCTGCATGAAATTAAGACTAGAGCTTTCTCTTTGTTTTTCACTTTGGTACTCTTTTGTTGAATTTTATCTTTCATTTATAAATTTTGACAAATTAGTCAAGAAATTAGGGATAAAAGACTAAAATTAAAGAAAAATATTTGAGGATAAAAATTGAAAAATAAACTATGGTTATTGTGATTTCTAGTGTCAAATATGTTGGCATTTTAGTATATATTGTAATGATATTTATAAAAGTTACAAAAAATTCTGAATTTGAATAAAGTCTTAAAGACACATTAAGAAATAGGTTTGTAAGCGACAAAATTTTATGTTGCTAGGCAATATAATTTTCATCCTTGAGTTTTTGCTAATTAAAAAAATTTATAGATAAAAAGGTCATTGCTAGTTTAGTCAATGATAGAATTTTTATCACTACCTATTTAGTTGTTTTCAGTTACTAAGCCATTGTTCAGGATTGATGTTGGCATATAACAAAAACTAGAGTTTATTACTTCTTGAGAACCATAAAAACAATATGAACAAAAAAGCTAGAGAAATACTCAAAGTTTAAAATATTATTTAAAAGTAATACTTAACTTCTAAAACCCACAAAGTAGTTTATACAGTTTATCTTAATGAACCATGAGCTAAACATGAAATTAAATAAAATATAATCCAAAAGCATTGCTAAAATAAAGAGAGACAATTAGGAAAGTTAAACCTCTATACCATGACCATATTAAAGTGGTTCCTAAGAGATTAAAATAATAAAAGGAACCAAAACTAGAGATTTTCAGCTAAAAAATGACCATTAACAACTTTGCAATCATGTCATGCTTCTAAATCAACCTTTTGAATATATATATATATATATATATATATATATATATATATATATATATATATATATTGTATTCTTGGACTTATGATTGTTAATTTGGTCTATAAAGTCATCACTTCAGTAAAAAAAAGTTAATGTAAGTTGGCTTCTTTATTTTAATTTTTTTTATCTATTTTATTTTCTAAGTTCATTATTCAATATTTTTTTTTAACAGAACTTTGAAAAAATAAGATTATCTTGATCTCATGATCTAGATTTTAGATTCGATAAGTTGACCTGAGTTGGCTCGCATATTATTATTCAAGTTACATGTTTATCATATTTACTTTAATTGACTCGAATTGACTTTTATATCTGTTTTTTATCCAATCTCATTTTTCCATATTTAATTAGCGAAAACTTGAATTACATTGTTTTTTCCCCTCTTGAAAAAGGGTTTTTTTCCCCAAAGTTATTGTTATTTTTAAAATTTTGTTTATTTGCTTTTGTTGCTTATTTTTTATTATCTAATTAAAATAAAAATAACTTTTTTTGACTAATTAGATTGTAACCAGAGTTATAATTATTTTTAATATATATATATATATATATATATATATATCAGGGTCAACGTCTACTTTTCTAGGTACAAGAGCTTGTAAACTTCGCACCAAGGCTTGTAGCCCGCGGCAGAGACAAGGTTTCCTTGCCTCTGTCACCTGGGTTCGAGTCTTAGCGTGCATGTTTGTCATCCCCGCGGTGTCTTACCTGCCTACTGGGCTTGCATGGTGTTCAGTGGATCCGGGAATTAGTTGTGGTACGTATAAGCTGGACCAGACAGGTTACCAAAAAAAAAAAAAAAGAAAAAAAAACAAAAGCTTGTAAACTTCATATATAGATGCCGGGGTGTCAAATTTGACTGGTACAAAGTAGCTGGGGGACCTCTACATGTCCATCACCTAGCTTGATGTTCTTAATAAATTAATAATAAGGGTAAGACAACGAGTGGTGAGGATAAATATCAATGCTCGTTGATTGTTATGTTGCCAAACTGATGAAGGTCGTCACCATCTTCTGCTATAGAGTTACAAAGATATCACCAGTTGGCATCACAGACTGCATAACAGAGCTTAGCTAGGCAAAGGTACATCTGCAGAAGTCTCTGCAGTCTGTGCTAACAAGGTCACATGGAATGTTTACCATTTGTGTTTAGTTGTTTTTGTTTTCAAGCAAAATATAAAGAGGATGGAGACCATTTACTATTTTAGTTTTTTGAGACCACAAAGAAGCAAAAGGTTCCAAACCAAAAGGACAATCTAGAATTCAGCTATACGCCAATATAACTTCTCAAAATTTATATATATATATATATATATATATATATATATATATATATATATATATATATATATATATATATATATAGTAAGAAGCATCTTCAACTAACATCAAATTGGAATGTATGGCTATCCCGCCTCATCCTAACTTTGCTTTGAAATATCTCCAAAAAAACATAATTCACTTGGTGTACCTACTCACCTTTTATTATCTCACTCCGATACTAAAATAATCTCTTTTTTTAAGATTTTATTAAAATATAAAAAATAATTAATTTTAAAGTGGATTTTCTTTATATTAGTAATAAAAGAATAAACAAGAAAAATAGTCGATTAGGCCTAAATATTTATCAAAAATTAAAGTTATGTGATTTTTTCTTTTCTTACAAGCTTAATTTTGAGTTTGTAACAAGTTATTCAATAAAAACATGATGGTATTTTTTTTTAGTACCAAATACTATGTCATAAATCATTAATATTATTTTAAATGTATTAGGAACTAAAAGATAGGGTAATTACGATTCATCAAATTAAGTCAACCTTAATCAATAAATTGATCCAAGAAGTAATATTAATACCATTTATTATGATAAGACATAATTTTATGAAATCTAATTTTATGAAAACTTTTGTGAGTATTTATCAATAAATACAAGTATGAAAAATTATGTAGGTAAAGTTCACTGTAATATATCAGGAAAAAAATTATATCTGTATTTGTTCATTTAATGGTCATCATTTCACGTTTTATGTCGCTATACATTCATAGGTCTATTTTAATAATTATAGCTTGGAATTTGGATTTACATCCACTATAGTCAATGACCCATTTCAATATTTACATTACATACACTAAGCATGCATTAGTTTATCTCAATACTTATAACATGATTGTACTTCAATCATATGTACTCATCAATTCAATGCAATAATTTTGGTTCATGTTTTTCATCATCTATATTCATCAATTCTTCTCGTCACTTGCAACTTGTGCTTTTGAACACTTTTTAGCCCTTGCCATCACGATTGACATGCGTTTAACTTAAAATCCACTGCCACAAAGGTGTATTTCTGATTATAGCTTCTTTTTTTTCCTTGACAAATGCATATTTAATTAAATATCATTTTTCTTCTCTGAAGGTATAATTAATTTGATATTATTTTCTATTCCAAAGACATAATTAATATATTTGATATCATTCTCCACTCTGAAAGCATAATTTATTTGAAATCGTTTCTCACCTCGAATGCATATCTCATTTAATATTATTTTCCCGTTTTGAAGGTATAATTTATTTGATATCATTTGTGACATCTCATGTTTTTAAATTGTGATTTAACCAATGTTCTTCACAACATTAATGAAAATGAGGTAATTGTTTTTTTATATATGTACATAACATAAGGACAGTCTGTATTCACCATCCAGTACTTGTATCAATGATACACAATTTATCTCTATATTAATATCTATATATTAATGAGGTTTCCATACTTTCTAAATAACATTCATGTAAATTATTCTAGAAATATTCATTTGAAATATAAGAATCCTTCTCGTATAGAATGCTAGATAGCTCAATGACACTTAAAAGGTACTGGGGCTTTCAAAGAAAATACGTTAAACACACACAAAAGATCACAAAAATTATAATAAGCATTTGCACCATCATGGTTGCTAACGTTTACTAACTATATAAGCAAAACCAATATCTTTAATCTTTCTATAAACTCTTTAAACCTATATTAGTTTTCAAACTTAGTATATTTTCATTAATTATTGTTGAATTCTTTTTTCATGATTATATGCATTTAACTATCCTTGTCACATCGTAATGCCTCTTATATTTATAATCTAGTTTATCTCAACTCAATACAATGTATTTGTTTTATCTTATGAATTTATTAAATTTATTTTAATGCTTTTATATCAAGTTTCTTTACACATCAGATTCATTTTTAGTCTCGTTTCACCTCACCTTACAAGTATATTTAACTCATAATATTATTGCACTCACATTAATTCATTTGGACTTATTCCACATTTTTTTTCCTCCACATGTTTAATTCATACAATTTCAATGTCTTTTTGGCCACCCAAGCATTCCTTTCTTTTTAACACATTGTATCTGGCTTCTCGAACATATGTCATCTTAACTCACTAATTTTGGTTTTTTTATCATAATATCTATTATGTCAATTTTTCTTTATCAATATCAATTATATCTCAACATCTCGTAATGGCTTATCCATATAAATCCTCTAATTCATTGTGCTTTCGGCTCAATTTTAGTTTTTTTATGTTTATTGTTTTGTTCTAACATATTATACACCTATTTAGCTTTTTTAAAAACACCTTTCAACTTGAATATTTCTTATGCCTATTTATAGCATTTTATTATCCAACTTAATATTCCTTCAGTCCATTTGTGGAACCTTACCATATTTTCTAATTTACATATTTTTTATGCTCATTCATGACACATTACAATATCTATTCATCGATCTTACATATCTTTTGTGCTCATTCACGGCACATTCCAATATCTAATCAATTTATATATTTTTTATGTCTATTTATGATACATTCTAATATTTTTTTTCTGGAATTTCAGTGAAGTTTTCCTTCTTGTAAGTCAAATATAATTTCAAATGAGAAATTGATGAAGCTATAAAATAAGAGTTACTTTTATATCGGTTGGGCTAGTTTCCTTAATTTTGACCTCTTCTTCTATTTATTCTTCTTCTCTAAACCATTTTCCACTGTTTTTCTTCAGTTTTTTTATGTGAGCGTGGGTCGGCTCCCTCAACTGATTTAAGGGTTGCATCCTATTTAAAAACCATGTATTGTCTCCCTTTACTTCTTTTGCTAGTTTTACGAGGGGGTGCTAGGTTAAAGGGTGATGGAAGGTAGGTTTTTTTTGTTAGGAGTGGTAGTGGACTAGATTGTTCCTGTAATTCCTAGAAATGAAAAGGAAAGGAATTGAGGTGCACCTAAAAGATCTTTTGGGTAGTTGCTTCATTGTTCATATTAATAGTTAAGCTATTGGAAAAAAACCTAAATCTTTTAGTTGTTTGGTTAACTAGTTTGATTCCTTGGGCTATGTTATGGGATTGAGTGATTTTGTTTCAAAGCAGAAAAAGATACAAGCATTGTTAGCTTCTTCTTTTCACCATCAAGAAAAATTTTAACCACAAACCAGAAATAAAATAAATTAAAAATTATATACATTATTAGAAAATTGATAAATACAAATAGAAATACTGACGGAATATTTCTGTCCATAAATTACGGAAAATTTTCACCGATGAAATGGTAATCTTAAGCTGACAGAAAAATTATCTGTAAAACTGTTAAATGTTGTAGTAATATGCTAATAAATAATAACAAATATGTTTATTCTAACCAAAGATTGAGTCAGCAAGTAAAGATAAATATGAATATTAAGATATATCATCTCATGTTATATGGGGCTCTTGAAATTCTTTGATTTAATTAACAATAATAAAATAGTTTTCTGTTAGAAAAATAAATAATTTATACTCCATTGAAAAAAAAAATTACTAGCATAATTCTTTCTTTTCTTATTAATATATATTTTTTCAACAAAAAACATATCTTTTTGTTATCATGGGTTCTTAATTTGATTAAAAAAAAGAATAAATCTAGAATTTTTATTCTCATTCAATATTAATGAGCAAATTATCATCAAAATTTTGCATATCATTCTAATTCATAATTATGCATAAAGAAATCAATAATATCATTATAAAAAAAATTTAATCTTCCTTTTTATTAGGAGCACACCTTTTTTTTAATAAAAGAGAGTGGCAATTAAAATAAAAGCTTGTTAAAAAATTAAGCTATTTGAAATAAGTAAGAAACATATATTTCTCAAATTAAATTCAATTTCCTTATTATCATATCTCTTGATTATTTTAGTGAAAGCATTTGTTTAACCGGAATTACTATTTAAAAAAATATTTCATGATTTTCAATGCAACTTTTATATATATATCAAAATAATGTGTCCATATTTTATGACACATCTTCCACCTGCTTAATTTTTAACCACTTCAGGTTCAGGTTGATAAAAACACGTTGGAAAGTCAGGATGTTTATTTAAAGACCAGGGAAACCCATTTTTAACCATTGTTTCACCTAGAATCACATAAGAAACACCTTATAAAACATTTTATAGCCTTAGAATAGCAAAATCTAGGATAAAAATGGAAGAAACAATCCTAAATGACAAAATTTCTCAAGCTTGATCTACTTTTTCTAGCAAGATGAAGGTAGAAAATTCACCATTATAAAACTTTTCTTGTTGAAAGGAACCTATTAATACCAAGATCATTGATTTTTATTGCCATAATTTTGACACTTTCATTTTCGATGACTTTCTCTCTTCTTTTTAATTCGGGAATTGAGAAATGAACAAAATAAACTTTTGAATCAAAATGGAAAATGTTGATAGTTTGGGAATGATGGTGATTTTTCTCCATGTTTTACATTATGGTCCTCTTTTTTTTTTATTATTGTCTTTCTACTATAGTTGGATCAACCTGGCTTCGCGGCTTAACCAGTCAAATTTTCAATCCAAGTAAAAGATTTCATTGGGTTTAATAATTTTATTTTAAAAAAACTTATTTTTACTTAATTATGTGATAAAAAATAGATTTTTACAAAATTGATCGGTACAAACCTCGTGCTGAGGTGTTTGTTTAAAACCATAATAACTTTATAAAAGTAAATGAATATTCACTATTAAGACTAATTCTCAATCAACCCAAGTACCCAATTTAATCTATCAAACACGTGATTCGGGTCATGAACTCAACTAGGTTTAATAACCTTGTCTTTTTTTAAAACTCGTAAAATTAATTACAAATTACATACTGGAATGTTTGTCTGAAACTACTATAGCCTCATAAAAAATAAACCAAAAAAAATTATAAAAACCATTTAAAATCTATTGAATATTAAAGGATGAATACCCACTAAAACTCCTGAATAAAACATGGCCTAAAATGCTAGAAAAGGAAATCAAATGATCCGTAACAAAAGAAGAAAATAATTTAAACATACCAAGAATAGGAAAAGGAACATGCCCGGTTCAATTGACACTGGAACAATAGATGACCGAGAGACACAATGCAGGAGGAACCTTAGATTAATCTTTGAGATGAGAGGGAATTAATGTCCAATTGAATAAAAAAAATAAAGGGGTAGCTCTCCCAATGCTAAAAAAATCAAGGACCCAGCCAAGTGGGTTGTGCAATGGTCCATCTTTTCAAAGCAACAACCCCAACAAAATGCCATATAAGAAGAAAGCTCAGCCACAACCAAACCCAGCTCTCCCACGAAATGTTAGTTTCAGCAACCAAAACCCAAAAAGAGGAACCAAAGCAACTCCTTAGGCGAGCCAGAGCGAGCATTGACCATGCATGCTTGAAGTAGCATAAAACAGCCCTTTTTGAAAAAATCAGCCTCCCATAGCGCAACCAGTACCAGCCAATATGGTTGAAGTCGTATATAAGAAGAACCAGTGCGAATCCATGGTAACTACACTCTTGATCCACAGTAAAAACCCTATATCTTTTAGATGTCAATTGTTGACGTCATTTCTAGGCCAGTCTTAGTGGCATGGATTTAAAATGATTTAGGTTGCTTAGTTGTGGTTTTCAAGTCATCAGTTCATGCTTTCCTCCTTGTCGACTTTCACATATTTGATCAACTACATCAGACATGTGTAATTCTGTATATATGCTCAGTTATTCAACCAAGTTCTACATCAAATTACAAGTTCAGACTTCATGTTAGAGAATGAGGGGGTGTAATTAGAAGATAGTTGGACAGTTGGTTATCCTTAATTATGAAAAAAGTCGAAGATCTGATCTTTTGCTATAACTTAGATTTTACTGAATAATGTTTTTAATTTGTAATCTAAACTTCAGTTATCAGGACAAGCATAATAACTATCCTATAGCTTAAACCTTTGTATTATATATATACTTCACAGCTAGTGCAACATATAAATGATGTTTTTATTATGTGACTATGTCTGATAACTCAAACAGGATGACTCAAACTACTGATAGGTTATTGATTATTGTCTTAAATTTATGTTTTATAAATATCATATTTAATCAGTTTTCTTAAGGTGTTGTTCTTGATGAAGTTTAAATTAAAATCTTTTTTATAATAAACAATTAGCATCAAATCAGTGGCTTCAAGTTGTTATTTTCTTGAGGATATAATTAATAAATTGGCTTGTGCTTTATTGTAGGGCAGACCAAGATTTTCCTTAACAAAAAAAAAATGAATTTTGGCATTAAGAAATTTTTTTTAATCATATATGCAAATAAATGAGAAAATAGATGTTAATGCTAACCAAAGATAAATATGAATAAAAATATATAACCTCGTAATATGATCCATTAACTAGTTATATTTAATAAATTTTTTTATTAGTATTTTTTTATCTAATGAAATGATAACTATTCAATCACTCATAAAATATAAACACTCACAAAAAATTAATTAAATAAAATAAAATAAAAATTATTATGTAGGTTTATACAAAAAAAAAATAGCGCCTTCTAATATTAGAAAAAAAACTAATGCAACCTTATTTGAAAACGAAATAAAAATCAAGAAATATTTTATTTAAAAGCATCACTATTTATTTATTTCCATTAATCCTAGTTAAAAATGAGCATTCACTAGATAGGCATCTCACACGTATATTTAATTAATCTAGTTTGGTCAGTTTCAATTTAAATCAAAGAAAATAAATTGAAGTTATAAAAAAAGGACTAAGGACGTGGACTTGGACGGCTTAGCATGCCTAGCATGTCAAAAGAAAAGGCCATGCACACAAGGGCCTGCTAAGACAGGCTTGCATGCCTATCTCACTATTGTTTTTTATTTTTGAAAAGCAAATGATGTCGTGCAATTTGATTTTCCATAATTCCATTGCCAGAGAGCTGGTAAAAAATTGAAGCACTGTTTTTTTGGTAGTTTATAAATCTATTTTCAAAATGCTTTTAAAATCTAGTTTACAAATCTATTTTCAACCTATTTGAAACTAAAAATACTCTTAGAATGTCAAAAAAACTTATTATCAACTTGAAAAATCCCTAACTCATTATGAAAATACATATTAACCCAAAAATTAATTTCTTTCTTAAACTCGATTTATTTTTTCCATCAACATGAATGGTAAAAAGCACCTCAAACGCACTGCTCTTTCTAAATAAAACTCATCGATACTAAGAAATGTCTTTTTCATCGTCGATACGTGAATAACCAAGCATTCTCTTTCTTCAATCATTTTCTAGCGACTCTATTTTCTCTTTTTAAAACACAGAGACTAAAACATCATCAAAATAAAATCTTGGATTAAAACACAAAACTATCGTATTACAAGGACCAAAATTGATATTGTCTAAAATCCAAAAGCAAAAAATTGAGCAAACACGTTGACAAAATAGTGTGTGGGAATATAAAATCCAGATTTTGTTCCCTTGATTTCAATTTAAGTCTCTCTAATTTCAATTTTTGTTGCAAATAATTGAATCAATTTTATTTCTTTTGCAAATTCCAACATCAAACCATTCCCAGGATGCAAGAAGTCCACACTAACCTAATCGAAACAAAATATTAATCTCAAATCTCTTCAATATAAAAGTATTTAATTGAAAAGAATTATAATTGAAAAAAATAGCATTATACAAATCCACATTGTCATTGGGTACAGGGCTACGGTAGATAAATAGTGTTTTAGTTTTTTTTAATTTTAATTTGATTTTTAATTTTAATTTAACTCTTTTATGATATTTTATATCTCTTAAATATTCTTGAGAAAAAAGTAGCTTAACCACTTTGTGTTCATAATTATATTTGAAATTATTATTTGATATATCAAAAATACTGGTGGTCTTGGGGTTGGATCCTTAAGGGATAAAAACAAAGCTTTATTATTTAAATGGTTATGGAGGTTTGGGTTGGAGGAATCAAGTATGTGGAAGGATGTGATCAAAAGCATACACAACACCAACTGTTCTAAACTACTGCTGTAAGCTCCTATTCCGGGAGCTGGAACTACATGGACCCGTATGGCCAATCACTATGTTAAAGATAATAGGCTACAGGATATTGTGAATGAACAATCACCGGTTCTTATTTGAAATGGTAAGAAGACTATGTTTTGACTTGATTTCTAGATCAATAACCATTGTTTAGCAGAGCACTTCCCTAATCTTTTCCACTTATCCAACAACAAAGAAGCCAGCATTAATAAGATGGAAATGTGGGAAGATTATGAATGGATTTGGGTAGTTTCCTAGATAAGACCATTGCGGGGGCGCAACATTGGTTTGCTAGATCAACTTTATGCAATCCTATCGACAGTACACATTGACAAAGATAGAAAGGATAGACTAATATGGAAGGACAATAAATGAGGATAATTTTCAGTGAAATCTCTATGTGGATTGTTAAGTGTCAAGCCTTTCACAAATAGTGGCTTCTTTTTTGCTGGGATTTGGAAATGTATTATCCTTCCTAAGGTAGAGATCTTTTGTTGGATAACTATCATTAACAGAATCAACACCCGGTGTATGTTGGTTCAAAGAGGAATTTTGGGTAGTTCAGAATCTAACTGCCTTGTATGCCTAGTGGAGGAAGAGTCGGTTGACCATATCCTGTTGCACTACCACAAGCATTGGCTCATTTGGTCCAAAATCATTAAATGGTGGGGTTTAGTTTGGTGCTGCCCAAAGAGCTTCTCAGATATGTGGTCTCAATGGACTTCCCTGGTGCATGGTAATTTTCAGAGGAAGGCATGGCTGATGTTGATTTTCTCAACGGCATGTTCTCTTTGGCTTCTTCGAAATGATCTGATTTTCCAACAGAAAACACCTAACTATGATACAATATTCTTTCTTATTATCACTCGTCTATACCTATGGTTAAAAGCTATCCACTCTAATTTCCCATATTCTCCTACGGATCTGATCAGATCCATAGATGGCCTGATTCGGTGGTCCAATGTTCAATCTTTTAGAATTGATAATATGTGGTCTCCCGCTATGGTTAATAGCTTCAAATGGAATGTGGATGGCTCTTCTCTTGGTAAGCCAAGTCCCTCTAGAATATGTGGTGTTCTGCGAAATCATCATGGCCATCTTCTTAGTATGTTCTATGTTCCAGTTGGGATTTTAGATTCGAATATTGCTGAGTTAAGGGCTATTGTCAAAGCTATTGAACTATCAACATCTAATTGTCTCCTCCATCATCAGCATCTCATCATAGAATCTGATTCTGCCAATGTAATTAGTTGGATGCATAAGCCTCACAACCATCCCTAGAAACATCACAATCTTTTCTCCCCTGTTAACAGATTGAATGCATATTTTAGCTTAATCACCTACTCCCATATCTTTCATAAAAGTAATTACATGGCAGATTGCATGGATAAACAAGGAGTGCGAAGATCAAGTGATTTTATTACCTGGTTTTGAATCAACCAACAATTTTGTGGCTCTGCTTGTGTGTTTTCTGTTGTTATGCTTTTGAGATTAGATTATGTCTGTTTTGTTCTGTAGAGGAAAGCTTAGCTATGAGTTCATTATGATGGCTATTGGTAGTCCTCCAAGGCTCCATTGCCTCAATGTCCTCTCTGTGCAGTGCTATATGTGGTTCTCTGGCTTCTTTGTTTTTCATTTCCCTTAGCCTGTGTTTTGTCTTCTTTGTGGCATTTTGCCATAATATGATATTATACAGCTTATGTACTAATCTCGCTAGATTTTGGCGTTTAATGATATAAGTATCTTTCAAAAAAATAACCCACTATTGATACAGAAAGAAAAATGTATCTATTGATAATTAAGAAGAAATATTCTAGAGCAATTCTTAGTTTTAATGTTCATACAAGTACAAACTACTTTGGATTTGCAAAGTGACTTTTTTTTCTCTTTTTTTTTTCAATTTAGTCCTTTGAACATTTCATTTATTAGAGATTGAGATTTATAATTTATTTCGTTTTGTTTCTTGTATGATTATTATGATCTCAACAAAACTTTATAACTTTGAGTTAGTACTAATTTTGTCATGGACTGTTCCTCTTTTTCAAAAATACTACAATTTAAGCGCAAGATGCTTCCTCGTCCACAACTTCTAAGATTAGCAGAATGGTTTTCCAAGTACACCTTCACCGTCGAGCATATAAAAGGCACCAAGAACTTGATCCCAGACCACCCAAATCACAAACACTACTCCTTCCCCTGATTCTCATGGCCTCCTCTTCCAATCCGCCTCCACCTAAAGAAGACTTCCTTGCAAATGACTTACCTCCTCTTGCTCAAGACATGGTTCTTAACCACACTCTTGACCTACAGGCCAAAGAAAATTGTTTAGCCTCCAAAACTACCTTCTTCTCAACTATAATATATCTTCCTTTTGTTTCTAAAGTTTAGGTATCCATCCCAAATACCCTTTCATTCACCTCTTCACCTTCAAACCTTCTGGCTTGTTCCTCAAAGAACTCTACTTTTTCTTATGGTATTTCTGTCACTTGTACCATGTTGCTATTGAATTTCCCACTGACTTCTTCCTTTCCAGATTTCTCAGGACTTCTTGGCTGACAGACTCTTGGTATTATACTCTAAAATTCCTCACTTGGTTTCATAACCCCACACAATGGATCTCTCTTCTCCAACAGGAAAAATCCAAATGGCCTCATCCACAAACTTGTTGGATTGAAGTACATCGTAGTACACTTCGTAATAAGTTTGTTAAGCAAGCTTTTGCCCATTTGTTCTCTATTTTTATATTCCACGGGCCTTTCAAAGCTTCAACAGATAATCTAGTTTTGAGTTTTCCACATGTTGCAGTATACAAAACTCATCCATACTCCCTATATGAAAACCCTTTAGATAACCTCCCCGACCTCCGGACTTTGCAAAAAATAGTGTGCTTTAAGAACAACATTATTCCCGATAAAATATGGCCTAAAGGAACAAATCCTGATGAAGAAATTGACTATGATTTGTATAACCCTCAATATTCTGCTCATCTACATGACTTGCAGATGCAGTACAAAAACAAAAAACTCAAGTATATAATTCTGGGCATGCCACAGCTTCTGGAACCACATGAGATGGAAATGCTTGCAGACGATGACTATGTGTTGGCCCTACAAGTCCAAACTATTCATGATCAGGATAACCTATCAGATCAGAATCTCTCTCCAGATCATGAACATATTGTCGGTTGATATTAGTATTATACTAGTTTGTTGTTTGTATCATAAGAGTGCATTATTAAGTGTGTTTTAGTGCTTTCTGATGTAATGAGTGATGTAAGCAAAAGCCTCAAAAGTAGTATATATAGAGGTTGTGTGTATGTTGTAAGGCAGAACCTTAGGAGGATAGATCTCAAAGGAGAAGCCTCTTCAATAAATAACTTGTTTTTCTAATTCTCTATTTTTCAAGCCCTTTTTCCTATTTACATTAAAAAAACTAGAAGCTTTTGTTCTCATCCAATAAAACATGACTCTAGTGAGTAGCTGTTGAATGCTTATAAGAATTGCCGTTTTAAGCCATTCTGTTAGAGTATATGTCTAACAATTGTAACAATTGATAAAACACTAACAAAATGTTTATTTAATAGAAATAACTTTTCAATTTTTTTCGTTGTTTATTTAACATTAAAACAGTTGATCAATAAAAAATAGTTTTTAATTAAAAACAAATTTGCTGGTTTTCATAAAAGTATTTTTTTATTTTAAGTGTAAAACACTTTTAAGATAGTTATAAAAAATTCAAAAACATCTTATTATTTATTAATTATATTAAATTTGATCCTTAACTTGTTGATTGTTATATATTTTATTTATATTATATATTTTTTAATTTTATCTCTTAAAATTTAATTTAATTTGATCTTTATTCTAAATTTGGTCCTCATTTATTTATTTATTTTCCTCTCATTATTTTCTTAATTAAAATTTTTTATCTATTATATTTGGTATTCATTCTTTTTACTACCTTTTATTTTACTTGAAATAATTTATAAAATTATTTTTTTAAATTTTATTCTCTTTTGATTTTTTTATATTATTTGGAATATTTATTTATTTTTTTTATATTTAGTCTTTATTCTTTTATTGCAATATATTATTTGGAATCATTTATGAAATTAGATTTTTTATTTAATTTCTTATTCTTTTACCTTTTTATCTTTTAGATTTGGTCACTATTCTCTTAATAAATTTAAAAACAATTGAAAACAATAAAAATTTATTTATTACTCACTTTCCATGACATAGCTAACTACTAAAAAATATTTTTTTAATTTATTTTCTAATATAAAAAACTAATTTACTTTTAAAAAAAATTAACTTTTCTGGAAAAAAAAAATCTGAACAAACAGGAGCTAAACAGTTATTCTAGGCCCCGTTTGTTTGCAGGAAAGTAGTTTCCTTTTGGAAAGTGAATTCCTGGGAAAGTGAATTCCGGGAAAGTATTTTCCGATGTTTGGTAGTGTAATGGAAAATAAGTTGGAAAACACTTTCCAGTGTTTGGTTATGTTATGGAAAATAACTTATTAATGTTTTATTTTTTCAAGTTTATTAAAATAATGAGGAACAAATCTTACAAATTAAAAAGTTGAATGAGAATGAAATTGAAAAAAAAATATAATTTCATAAATTATCTCAAATAAAATAAATAATAATCAAAATAATAGAGATCAAATCTAAAAAATAAAAGGTGAAGAAATTAAAATAATAATAATTAACATTTCATAAATTATTTCAAATAAAATAAGTAAAAACCAAAAGAATGAAGATCAAATTTGATAGATAAAAAATTTCAATAAAAAAATGATAAGGAAAAAGCAAATAGCAATTATAAAAATAAGGACCAAAATTAATATAAAAATTAAATTTTAAGAGAAGAAATTGAAAAATAAATATTCAAAACAAATTATATATAGCAATCAAAAGCTTGAGGATCAAATTTGATATAATCAGCAAATAATGACATTTCTAAATTTTTCACAACTTCCGGAAAGTGTTTTCCGCCCAAATTTTTCAGGAAAACACTTTCCTGAAAACCAAGCCAAATTTTCCTTTGACTGGAAAGTGTTTTCCGTTGACCAACTTTTTCAATGACAAACAAATACATGAAAGTTTGGAAAGTGGTTTCCTGGAAACCACTTTCCGGAAAACAAACACAGCCAAAAGAGAAAACACTTTCTTAGAAACCAAACCAAATTTTTCTTTGACTGGAAAATGTTTTCCGTTGACCGAAAAGTATTTCCATTGACCAGAAAGTGTTTTTCGTTGACTGGAAAGTGTTTTCCGTTGACCAACTTTCCTAGTAACAAATAAATACAGAAAAGTTTGGAAAGTGATTTCTCGAAAAATAAATTCCAGAAAACAAACATGGCCTAAATAATTAGCCCAAAAGGCGCTCTGCTCGTCCCCGATTATATAAATAATATAAAGAAACGTTCAAAATCCCCACTACTTTCCCATCTCCGCTTTCCCTTTCTCCATCAAATCTAAAATGACAGAGCTGGCAGAAACCTACGCTTGTGTTCCCTCAACAGAGCGAGGCAGGGGGATCCTAATTTCCGGTCATCCAAAAACCAATAAAATCCTCTACACAAACAACCGATCAATCCTCATCCTCAACCTTGACAACCCACTTGACGTCTCCGTCTATGGCGAGCACGGTTACCAAGCTACCGTCGCACGATACTCTCCCAATGGCGAGTGGATCGCCTCCGCTGATGTTTCTGGGACTGTCAGGATCTGGGGTGCTTACAATGATCATGTCTTGAAAAAAGAATTCAAAGTACTTACTGGTCGGATCGATGATCTTCAGTGGTCACCTGATGGGTTGAGGATCGTTGCATCTGGGGATGGAAAAGGGAAGTCTCTTGTTCGTGCTTTTATGTGAGTGGAAATGATTTTGTTATTTTATTTTTTAAAAAAGTTAGGCATGGCATAGGACTGAATGTCAGTAGATTTTTGTTGTGTGGTGATTGATGCTGATGGGTGTTTTTATTTATTTTTATAGGTGGGATTCGGGGACTAATGTAGGGGAATTTGATGGGCATTCGAGGCGAGTTTTGAGTTGTGCATTTAAGCCAACCAGACCCTTTCGAATTGTGACGTGTGGTGAGGATTTCTTGGTTAATTTTTATGAAGGACCACCATTTAAATTCAAGTCATCTCACAGGTTTGTAATGGTTTATGTTACGTTTTTAGAGTTAAAGCAAGCTAAGGAGAGTGCATTGGTTGAAAAGTTTTGGTTATATGCAGGGATCATTCAAATTTTGTGAATTGTGTACGGTTTTCTCCAGATGGTAGCAAGTTTATCAGTGTAAGTTCTGATAAGAAAGGCATACTGTTTGATGGAAAGACAGGAGAGAAGATTGGACAGATTTCTTCCGAGGATGGTCATAAGGGCAGCATTTATGCTGTTAGTTGGAGTCCTGATGGTAAACAGGTAAGCCTAGCATTAAATAATGAACTTTCTGATGAGCGCATCTGCTTGGTGGTGCTGAAACCTATAGCATTTGATGCGACCCTTTAAAATTGTTTAGTTAATTATAAGAAGATTTTGAATGAGGACATTACACTAGAAGTTTGGGTGGAAAAATATGCAACACTATCTCTTCATTTGTGTTTCGTTTATTTTTAAAATGTGAAGCAACTATTGAGTATTAAAATGAATTCAGTGATGTGTTTAGTTTCTTTCTTCAGTGGCCATTTTTGATAAACAGAGTCTACAGCTGACTATTCGCATTTTGTAACTTCTTGCTATGCTCTTACGCGCCGAAAGTAATTTATTTTCAATCAATTTCCATGAGGACTGTACAAACGTGCTCGATCTCTGTTGCAGATATTTTTCTTTGATATTTTGTTCTCTCCTTTTTATATTTGCGTTCATTTATTATCTTCTCTTTTCCCCCTAGTCAGAGCATGTCTTTTTATTCCTGATAATTAACCAATTTGTGGTTAAACTAATTTGCAGGTGCTGACAGTATCTGCTGACAAGTCTGCAAAAGTGTGGGAGATCTGTGATGATGGTAGTGGAAAGTTAACAAAAACTTTGACTTCTTCTGGCTCAGGTGGAGTGGATGACATGCTAGTTGGTTGCCTTTGGCAGAATGATCATCTTGTCACTGTTTCTCTTGGTGGGACAATTAGCATTTTCTCAGCTAGTGATCTTGATAAAAGTCCATTGAAAATAGCTGGTCATATGAAGAATGTTACTTCCTTATCCGTGCTTAAAAATGTCCCAAAGACTATACTGTCCAGCAGCTATGATGGCTTGATAATTAAATGGATTCAAGGCATTGGATACAGTAGCAAATTACAGAGGAAGGAGAATACTCAGATTAAATGCTTAGCTGCTGCTGAAGAAGAGATTGTCACATCTGGTTTTGATAATAAGGTTATTAACATGGTTATATGTTATGAGTCTTAAATTATTGTGCTGGTTTCCAATCCATCTTAATCAACTATGAATTCGAGGAGGTGAATAGTTCATGCTTATCAGGATTAACGAATGACATTTGAAACATGCTGGAGGGATTGTATTTGGTACTCCAGCTTCTAACTTAATTGTGGTGCATGGATTTTAATTTATTTAAATAGTCGTACTATTGCTTAGGACTGTAAGTGTTGTACCATCTTGATGTTGACCACATGTATCAAATGGTTAGTGTTTAATGGGAAAAAAATTCTCCAACTTATGTATATTTTACTCTTTTGTTTGCATCAAATTCAGCAAAATGGATCCGAATCCCCTGAATTGTATCTTTAGAATGCATCTTTAAGCATCCTTAAATAGTATCTTTGAGATTTTGACATTTTGGTGCTGTTACAAGTTGTCTAAACCTGGAAATTATTTGTCCCTCGTTGATTTCTAATTTATTGTGGCCTGAAACAAAAACAAGTCGAATGAAATAAAGAACAAGGAGAGCATTTCATTTTAATCTCCTGACGGAAAGTTTAAGGAGCCCTGAATTCTACCAACATCTCTAATATGATTTCTTTAATACAAGCTGGCCCTTATATTTTTATTGTTTTCTTTAATTTCATTTGCAACATCTGTTAATTAGACAGGATTTGGGTAGGATCATGAACTAAATATGATTTCCACATAAGTTGTGGTGCTTTTATTCTTCTTTGGTAAATGAAATTTGTGCTCCTTACCATCTCTAATTCTTTCCCTTTGCTAATCTTTCTATTTTTCAGATATGGAGAGTTCGTTTGCTTGATGACCAATGTGGAGATGCAGATTCCATCGACGTGGGAAACCAACCAAAAGACATTAGTCTTGCCCTTCTCTGCCCTGAGCTTGCTTTGGTCACGATTGAGTCAGGTGTTGTCATGCTTCGTGGTACAAAAGTTGTGTCAACCATCAATCTTGGCTTTGCTGTGACGGCATCTGCAATTGCACCTGATGGAAGTGAAGCAATCATAGGGGGGCTGGATGGAAAATTGCACATATATTCAGTCACAGGTGATACACTCACAGAAGAAGCAGTCCTCGAGAAACATCGTGGTGCTATCAGTGTCATCCGTTATTCTCCAGATGATTCAATGTTTGCATCGGGTGATTTAAATAGGGAAGCTGTAGTTTGGGATCGTGTCTCCAAAGAGGTACTTTGATTACTTATTAAGCTCCAATAAGCCAATCTTATACTTGTCTCATTACAACTGCATATACATAGCATTTAGTTATTGATGGTTGAAGTGGCAGATGTGCAAACTTGTGCCAGGTCTGTGTGCTTTTATGTGGGTAAGGCACTTGGTACATATCTATGTGATAGTAAGAATTAAAGTTTTTTCAGTATTTTGCATTCTAATTCTCACAGAGCAGAGCAAATTTAGCTGCTCTGAAAATCGTATTGAATTACATGATATAGAGAAGGCACTGAACCAAATGAAGCACTTCTGGTATGATGCAATGTGTACAAATTTGGTTTGGATGGATTTGTCCAGTTCATCATGTTATGAAATATGAATAACATATTTCCTGTCATTATGGTTCTGGGTTCTGTGAAATTTACTTTCTTACAGCATAGTATTGTTCTCAACATTGGTTTTCAAAAACAGAGACTTCCATAGTTGCTGGCCTTGCGTCTGACTTTGTTTTGTTTCATGTCCAACTATTACTCTTGAGACAAGTTATGTTGGCTCTAAGTGAAACACATAAATACCGATATTCTTACCATTAAATGTCAGCCTTTGCATTCCCTAAATCTTTCTGTGCTATATGTTGTTCCTTTAGTTTTCAAGGGGAATAGATGGGGTTGGTGGAAGGATTGTGCTCTGTATAAGCAGGCACAGCTTGACTGGTACATTGCAGTTCGGTGCTGCTCCTTCACTGGGATTCCCTAGTTTGTGTAATATGCCACAAGCCCCTTAGGCCTTGTTGTCAGTTCGTTTAATCATCTGTGCTTTCCCCCCTTAAATATGGCTATTTCATGTCCAATGGAAACATTGGGTTTCCTTATTTTGTTTTCTTTAGCTCGCTGGATTGTGGGGCCTTATTTTTCACTCTCCACATTTTTGTGCAGGTGAAGCTTAAAAACATGTTGTACCACACTGCCCGCATAAACTGTCTTGCTTGGTCTCCTGATAGCAGCATGGTTGCTACTGGATCACTTGACACCTGTGTCATCATATATGAAATCGACAAGCCAGCATCTAGTCGGATGACCATAAAGGGAGCTCACCTGGGTGGAGTTTATGGTTTAGCTTTTGCTGATGATCATAGTGTAGTAAGTTCTGGTGAGGATGCTTGTGTTCGTGTTTGGAGGGTAAATCCACAGTGATATAAATTAATGGAGGTCATCATGAAGATATTCAGGTCAAATTATTTGAAACTTGGTGAACAAGCTGGATTGATTTGGATTTTATTGTCAACTTCAGCATGGAATGGGGTCAGAAAGAAAAGACCGATTCCTAGGAATATGGTATTTTTATGAATGTTAAACTAGCCTGTTCTAGCTCTCTGGTTATGTCGGCCATGACTATCACAAACATAAGTTTGATTAAGAGTGTTTTTGTTCAGATTTTGCTGTTTGAAGATAGTACTTTTTTTCAGATTACTGGTGATTGAAGTAGGGAACCGGTGTAGGTTTTGTGCTGCTTGGCAACCCTTGAATTTTGCAGCTGCATCGTTGTTTGATGGAATATAATGTAGCATGTGCTGTGGAAAGGTTCGATGCCGGTCCTAGATATGTCAGACATCCAGAATCTCACATTAGAAGCTGGGGTTTTGCAAGAAACCGACCTTAAATCACAGTTGGATGAATATGGTTGCAGTACTGAAAGATGTAGATTGTTACCACAACACCCCCCGTCCCCTCTTTTTTCCTCTGTTTTGGGTTTGTTAGATGGGTTGTAAGCACTGGTAAGTTGCCTGCCTTTTTTTAGGTGATGGTGCCACAAAGTGAATGTTATGTTAGTTTCTGTTTCGGATTATTCCGGCAGGGTGATACCACTCGTCTGTATTTTCTGCTGTTTGTGTGGCTGAAGTGATTGCATTCTGTGTTCCATCTGCTGTTTATGTTCATCTTAACTGAAATGCCAGAGATGCTCATACAAACAGAATAGACTTCTTTTCGGGTCCAAAAGACAAA
This sequence comes from Populus nigra, assembly GCF_951802175.1. NCBI lineage: Eukaryota > Viridiplantae > Streptophyta > Magnoliopsida > Malpighiales > Salicaceae > Populus > Populus nigra. The sequence goes on from NC_084869.1 coordinate 3,889,736, forward strand.
TTATGCAACGAGACAGTATTTTAATCAGAATACGTCACGCCTCACAGAACAAGGGCTGAGCTGAGCTCAGGACCTAGAACAGGTTCGGCCACTAAAACATCAGACTAGTCTGCCTCTAAAGCTTCACATAACAGATTTTATTTAGAGACAGATCGCCATGCATGATTAATTTCTCGTCAACCAGGAGGCACCCTGAAGCATAAATTGCATAAACTGGATAAGAGAATTGAGCAAATGCAGGCGAAACATGTTTTCCCTCGACTTTTTTAAGTTCATGCATGTGAAATCTTTAATTATGATTTCTTGAATTTTAGATCAATCACACATAATTTCTGCAATTGTCAATATAGACGGCTTTACTGATCTGAATGAGTGGATAAGCCTTGATTGTATGACATAGCAGCTCTTGGTCCTTCACTTTATGGCAAGTGCTTCTCTCGAAGTCCGTAAGAGGTATCATCAATTATTAGAAATGCTTTTACTATCTCCTGCAACAATAATAAGTATTTACAATATATATATATATATATATATATATATATATATATATATATATATATATATATATATATATATTAACCCATGACAAGCATCTTTCTAATTATTTTTCTATATATATATAGAAAGATTAGATGATTTTACCTTTATGTCACTTCAAGCATCTTTCTTGCCAATGCAAATAGTAGTAGGCATCAACAATTTGGGCATGTAAGATTATTTACATAAATTTATTAATATATGATCACGAGAGGTGATGTAATTAATAAAATATTAATCTAATAATTAAGACATTGTTATATTTAAAAAAAATAAAAATACAAATTTGATATTTAAAAATTATATTTATTGAAAGAAACACACAAATTTTGAATGGAACTAATCTTATAAAAAGGCAACTAGTTTTATTTTTTAAAAAGATATAAAAATACTTGAGTAAAAAAAAATTGAAATTAATAAAAATTTAAGTTTAACAACCAAATTAAATTGGATGCCTAATGAGTGGGAAATAGAAACCAGCCTCAGTGAAAGGAGGTCAGATGCAAATGATGATTACGGGCACATCATAATCTCATCCTGATTTAACCCATTGATTCCGGGCACATCAATATTACTGTTATATTTTTAATAATTGTTGGTAACGATTATTTTTAAATTTTGTTTTAGAAAAATATATTAAAATAATATATATTTTTTATATTAACACATTCAAATAATAATAATAATAAAATTTTAAATAAAAATAAAAAATTTAAATTTTAAAAAAACATGATTTCAATATTTTCTCCAAAATTACAGAAAGTAAACACGTGAAAATAATCATTACAAACAAGTCCAAACGATCCGACAACCCAAGGGGGGAAACGGCCAGCATCAGCTGACGAATGTTTCCTTCATGTGACGAAAACGACACTTCACCTCTCCGTATTTTGTTGGGTCCGCAAAGACAGCACCACCACCGAATTAACATTGTCTTTGCTCAACATTTTAAGCGTAATCTCCATCTACTCTCTCTTTGCAAATTCTTAAATAAATCATATCTTTGAAAAATTAAGAAATTAAGACAAAATTCAAGCATGAAATAACAAATGAATGTAATTTTTACTATTGGTTATTTTCTCAATATATATATATATATATATATATATATATATATATATGCGTGTGTGTGTTTTTTTCCAAGTCAGTTTGCGTGTATCTCAACTAATTTCATGAGTTTTGAAGTTAACGACTATGTAAACTTTTAGTGGTCCTAAGAAAACTCAAATTTATGATAATTAAAAAAATAAATTCAAGACCTAATCAGTTGAGCTATTCAAATTATTTTAATTAAATATAATACTAATAGAATATTAATTTTTTTTAATTAATATAGTTGTTCGGATTAGATTATATATATCTCAACTAATTCTATAAATCTTAAAATTAACAATTATATAAATTTTTATTACCTCTAAAATATTTAAAACTCCAACTAATAATATTTAGAAAAGTAAAAATATTATTAATTCTTCATCATTCTATTATGACAAAATTAATTTTGTTTAATAAAGCTAAGATCTGATCACAGGTAAACACCAAACACAAGACAAGAAAATAAGCTCCAACTCCAACGCACATTGGATACGATGCATGAGGCACCCCACATTGGATATTTTCTCTTTTTACTTTTTCGCATTCTTTGTAATTTTCATTTCTATAAATAACAACACTCTCCCTCACTCACTGTCTGTACTCTTCAGTCTGACTGCACTTTCTCTCTGAACTCACTTTCTTCAAGATGAGAGCCGAGGCATTGCCATTCTTGATATTCTGTCTCAGTATTGTTCAGTGTTTCTTCCATGCAGCAGAATCCAATGGAGCCTCAGAGAAGCCTGAGACCGTTAGTTTTGAAACAGCAGGAGGGCTGAGACACAGCTTCCCTAAGGGGTTTGTCTTTGGAACTGCTACTTCTGCTTATCAAGTTGAAGGCATGGCTGAGAAGGATGGTCGCGGGCCTAGCATTTGGGATGAATTTGTTAAAATTCCTGGTAATAATACTAAACATAATTGATATATAGTGCTTACTTTGCTTGCCTTGTTAACAAAAAATAAATTTGATAGTAATGTTTTTGTTGCCTTTAGGACAACAGCTAGTAAAAATTAAAACTTGAGGTTTTAGATTAATATCTTTAATGATATGAAATGTGATGTTATGAACAGGGATCGTTGCCAATAATGCCACAGGGGAAGTGGCAGTGGACCAGTATCACCACTACAAGGTAGGTCCTGTCTTGTCCTTCCCTTTCTTTTATTCGTATGGTAATGTTTATTTATGTTACTGATGCGTTTTAATCATGTCTGCAATAAGACATCCACCAAAAATGGGGTGCCATGACAATGTGGTCATCATTAATGATAACCCTTTGACCAGGCTAGAGGCTTCATGATCTTTCTGATTACTGATTTACATGACAGTTCACTGATCTATTGAGTTATTCTTCGTCGTTCTACAGATGAATAAATGGGATTTTGACTGATCTGTTGAGTTATTTTCTGTCGTTCAATAGTTGAATCAAAGGGAACAATTCCTGTGTTTAAACTTTCATTTTAGTTTTAATTTCAGCAGTTTTGAACACTGCATCATTAAGAATGAGGGGAAATGCCCACAAATATGAAAATCTACCATATTGTTGTTACTAAACTTTACTCTTGATGTTTTATATTAATATAACTTGTCATTTATACAGATCATTAACATTATAATATCCATTCTTGATTTTATGCAAGTTATATCAAGTTCTTGTCATTCAGGAACAAAAATGGTAAGTTTGAACTCTTCTTCTGATGTTGCAGGAAGACGTAGATATCATGAAAATGTTGAACTTCGATGCATACCGGTTCTCGATTTCATGGTCCAGAATTTTCCCTGGTAGTTGATTCGGATGCAGTTTCTGTTAAATTTGAACTCTTTTTAAAAATTTGTGTCACTGGACCAGCCTAAACTTCTTTGACTTCTTTGATGTAGATGGAACTGGAAAAGTGAATTGGTTGGGAGTTGCATACTACAACAGGTTGATCGACTACATGATAGAAAAAGGTTTGCTTTTCTATGAAATTTGAATTAGATACCTGTTGACTGCCAACTAATCACTACACATTTATCAAGAGATGGGGATATAATTGATGTCCATGAATATTTTGCAGGCATTACTCCATATGCGAATCTTTATCACTATGATCTTCCCCTAGCACTTGAGAAGAAGTATAAAGGATTGCTGAGTTACCAAGTAGTGTAAGCATAGTAATAAGAACTGATTTTTCCCCATATATAGTTTTTACCTTATATTTTGTATTTTGGATGACTGGAATGATTTTTCTCAGGTATATTATTCTGGGGATTATGTTTCTGAGCAATCATCTTTAAATGGATTGAAATTTGATAAATGCTTCAAACTCCGCAGGAAAGACTTTGCTGATTATGCAGACTTCTGTTTCAAGACCTTTGGAGACCGAGTGAAGAATTGGATGACATTCAATGAACCCAGAGTGGTAGCTGCACTTGGATATGATAATGGATTATTTGCTCCTGGCAGGTGTTCCAAAGCATTCGGGAACTGTACAGCCGGCGACTCTGCAACAGAGCCTTATATTGTTGCTCATCATTTGATTTTATCTCATGCAGCCGCAGTTCAGAGATACCGCGAGAAGTATCAAGTTAGAATCTGTTCTTCTGTTTTGAACTGGATGGAATTCATATATTCAATGGAGCAGAATGTTATATACCTTATCCTTTTTCATTCTACATTGCAGGAAAAACAAAAGGGAAGGATTGGGATTCTCTTGGATTTTGTTTATTACGAACCTCTTACCAGCTCAAAAGCTGACAACTTAGCAGCTCAAAGAGCAAGAGACTTTCACATTGGATGGTAAAAATCTTTACTGCTTACTGATACAAGAAAATCTCTCTTTCTTTCATTTAGTGGTCAATGAGGAGTAATCAAGGGCCACGCATAATTTCCCAAGATGACTAAAGTTGACATTCTTGATTAATGACTTTTCACTATAGTGATAAAACACCACCAAAATATATTGTGATTGTGAGGATGTTAAGGGTTTGAGTTGGGTTGAAACAGTAGCATACAGCTAAAGTAAAGAGTTGAGGTATAAAGATTTAAGTGGAAAAATAAGACCTCTATTTATAGTAGAGAGGTTCCTTACCTTTTACGCAAAAAAAACAACTAAACAAACTAAGATGCCTACTCCTTCATTTTCAGCTTTTCTAACTGTGATTACACCTTCATATTCAGCTTCTCCGGCCACCTACTTTGCAAGAGTTAAAGAAGGCCCGGCTGCAATCTTTCTCTTCTCTAAGTAATTTACTTTTAAAGTCTGAAATGTGAGTTTACAACTCGTATTCTCCCACTTAAACTTACTTTTCACATCCTTCTATTTTTTAATCTTTCCAACTACATGTCCTTTACTTTTTTGCTAAGCCATAAGAGGATGTACTCCAAATAAACTTGCAGACATTGATCAGCTTTGTCATAACATCTTCTACGTTATCATTAGAGTTTTATTATAAATGGTGCGATATTGATCTTCAAAATGCGATGAATAGCCATGCTTTACAAGTTGTTCAACACTTAACAAATTATACCCAGCACATGTATTACCTCATGAATCACCTATTTTCCATTGCGTAGTTTCAACTCCAATGATACCTAAACCACTTGCACTTATAAATTCTCCATTCTCAATCTTCACTCTAGTTTGCCTTTTTATATCAATGCCATTAAACATGTTTTCGCTCGGTTTCATGTGAGTGCTACAAGAATTATCAATGGGCCATTGTCCATTCTTGTCTCCGTTGCTACTTTGACAAGTATAAAACATGCTTTCATACCTTCTCTATCTTTGATAATATTTCCTTATGGAATGTTCATCATAATATAATCTTTAGCTAAGTGACCAAACCCCTTACAATTGAAACATCGTGTCTCCCCTTTATACCAACAATTTTTAGGCACATGGCCTAGTCTATTATAAGAATGAAACCTTCTAACACTTCTATCATCACCATAATTGCTTCCAAAATTACTTTTTCCTCTTTCCCTTTGATTTCTACCCCTTCCTGCACTTCTACCTCTACTATATCCTCCACCCGTAAAGGATTTTGTGTACCAAGAGTGCTTTGATTGAAAAGTAATCTCTACTGACTTTTCACTTCTCTTAACTAATCTCTTCTCATAATGAACCCATTAACTCTGGAACGCCCAACATAAACAAATCTTTTGTTTCTTCTATAGCAGCCACAGTAGGATCAAACTTCTCTGGAAGGCTAAACAACACACTTTCTCAACAACTCTTCTATCACTAATCTCATCACCACAACTTTTCATCTGAATACATGGAGAGAACACTACAATATTAACTCTTTCTCTTCTTAATTAGGAGAAACAACAGTGAAAGGAGTTATCAAAAACTAAGGAGAAAGTCTCTATTTGTTTTTATGGTAGAGGGCTTCTTTACATATTAATAAAAAAAACCAGCTAGAAAGACTAACTTTACTGCGGCCATTTTTTGACTTGGCTGCTCCTCCATTTTCAGCATTCCCCCCTGTGATTGCAGCCATATTTGACACCTCTATTTTCAGCTTTTCCAGCCACTTACTCTGCAAGAGTTAAAGAAAGATGGTTGCAACGTTTCTCTTTTCCAAGTAATTGAATATTCCAGTGTGAAATGTGAGTTTACAGCTCACAATGATGAGCTGAAATTTGGAAACCATAGCAGCATGCTGCATGCTACTTTGCAGATAATATAAATTTGATGCATTTAACTGACACATTTTATGAACTTGCATCTTAGTGACAACTATCTGAAATTTATTTAAAACAATTAGATTGTTGGTGAAATAGATATGTCTAAATAGTGTGCCTTGAAAAGAATATGAAAGTATAGTCTAAAACTTTGGATATAAACAATTTTCATTATAATGAGACAAATAAGATATTTCAAGGGCATTCCAGTTGAATCACACTTCCATATGATACAATCAACTAACCTTATGATATAATTTAGACAATATCTTCGTAGCTTTCAAAAACTCATATCACATGGCTTTTGCTTCGTGTAGGTTTATCCATCCTATTGTGTATGGTGAATATCCAAAAACAATGCAAAATATTGTCGGGAATAGACTACCCCAGTTTACAAAAGAAGAAGTTAAGATGGTGAAGGGCTCAATGGATTTTGTGGGCATCAACCAATATACAACTTTCTACATGTATGATCCTCATCAGCCTAAACCGAAGTACTTGGGCTACCAGCAAGATTGGAATGTTGGATTTGCTTGTAAGAAACTCCTGGATTCCTTTCCCCCTCGAATAAATGAAGCTTCAAACTTCGTTTACTCCTTCAGTCACTAAATTGCAGTGTCTTGTGAATTTTGCAGATAAGAAGAATGGAGTGCCAATTGGTCCAAGAGTAAGTTTTTCACCTGTGTGTTAATAATGCATGAGCTATGGATTTTATTTTATTTCATATGAATAATTGGATATTTGCAGGAAAATTCTAATTGGCTGTACAATGTACCATGGGGTATGTACAAGGCTGTGATGTACATAAAAGAGCGCTATGGCAACCCTACAATTATACTATCTGAAAATGGTATGAGCTACCTATATGCTTCTTCTTTTTCTCAGTTAAATTATAACTTTTTGTGGGCTTGTTTTTATACTCTGTTAATATATATATATATATATATATATATATATTCAGGGATGGATGATCCTGGTAATTTCACCCGTTCGAAAGCATTACACGACACCACTAGAATTGGCTACTTTAAGGCCTATTTGACTCAGCTGAAGAAGGCAGCTGATGAAGGAGCCAATTTAGCTGGTTACTTTGCATGGTCATTGCTTGACAACTTTGAATGGAGGTCAGGCTACACTTCAAGGTTCGGCATAGTATATGTTGATTACACCAACCTAAAGAGGTACCCCAAAATGTCTGCCTATTGGTTCAAGAAACTACTGGAGCGGAACAAACACTAAACATGGCATCCAGGCTTTCCTTTCGATTTAGTTGTCTGGAAATTAATATTTTTACAGTAAAGCTATCAAGAACAATGTGTTTGGGCTCTTTCACTGCTTGAGTTTGTTCAGTGGCGCTAATAATAATTTACAGATCTGCAACCCTAATGAAACAGCTTAAACGATCAAGAACATAAAAATTGCTGAGAAATTAAGTACACAAGCATGGCCTTATAGTTGTCCTTGTTTGTGAAATTTAGTTGACTATTTTTCTGAATGAACTGCGTTAACTTTGAATGATAATGCAAAATTTAATCTCGTATCTCCATAAGCAACCAGGATATCGATCTCAGTCTCAGCTCTCATTAGCCAGGCTCAGAAACTGCAAATAGCCATGCAGACATGCAGATGCAGTCCTCGTCTTTGGTGGACAACAATAGCGCAACTTCTACTGACCTTGCTACCTCACAGTTTGATCTCAAATCCACATCTTAATACCAATTTCTCAGTGGCCTATTTCAGAATTTCGATGAAAGGTTCCTAATAGTTACGCAAAAATGGGCTATGAATTATAACCACGGAGATGGAAAGCTTACACACGAGAAAAGAAATTCAAAATAGTATTCTTCGTGTTCTTTAAGCTCCTGTGCTTGCTTCTCTTCTCCTTTTCATTTTTATCTTTTTCGTTAGGACTCTTTTTAGGCTCAGAATTCATACTTTCTTGGGTCTAGGAGGAGGCCGGCAATCTTCAGGTCGATGTCCGGGCACATTGCATTTATTAAGATCTCCTGGTCTAATATATCGAATAGCCTCAACATGAACCACACAAATGATCAAAGCCACGCACATGAACCATGAGATCATGTTAGAAAGCTTCATGGCTTCTTTTTCTTTTTTTGTTTAATGGTGGGGAATTGAAGATTTTATAGGGTTTTATATGTGTTCTTCAGTGGAGATAATTAAGGTCATTAATTAAATGAATAAAGGATTTTTTCTTATCGTTAATATTGTATACGTTTAATAATTAGAAATTAACAGCTAGGTTTATAAAGAAAGAGGCTTCGAAGTCGTTTTTTCTTGAGAGAAAAACTGCTATACCAGAAGCCAAATTTCTAAACGGATGAAGATGGCACAGTTTCCATGGTGATCAAGTTTTTGTAGATTTTAAAATTCGTTGTCAAGAAACAAAGCTTCCTTTCTCCTGGAATGGTCTACGTATGAACACAGGTTCTTGCCTCATAAAATACTTGGCTAAGAGTATATATGTGATGGAAGGAATTCTAGATGTACAACCTCTACTGAATTAACCTTTTTGATGCCTAGAGGTAAGGTTTAAAGAACCACGGTGCAGAAAATGATCAAGAAATTGCTTAATTTGAAGTGGGAATCATTGTATCAAATAACTTTTAAGTTATTTGTAGAATTCATGCGTTCTTGATGAGTATTCTGACGTACAAAATTGAATTTCGCACTCTATATATATATATATGATGCATTTTGCGTTCATATTATTTTCTCCTATGTGCATGAGATTGTTTTGGCAAACTTATCGTTGTATACAGAATAAATTTTCAGTAAGTCTAAGTTTTCCCATGCTTTGCCGGATTCTACGAGTACTTTAGGCCATTGGGATTGCTTTACACATCGAAGAAAGCATTTCATGGGGCTGGTCTTAGATACAGGGGAACGTAGGTTGTTTGATTAGGTTCTGAATCCCAGACTGAGAATGCACTCGTACACTTCATCCATTTCTTTGTCATACCAGGGAAATGGCGATCGATCACGTCTTTAAGGGTCTCTGTCTTGTTAACCCATTCGAGGCCTTTCTCTGTGTAGGTTCGAGAGTTGAAATTGGTGGTGAAGAAACGATCAGCTTCTAGCCTCCTGATATTGTCTTATATCAATTAGAGAAAGAACTGAAGGTGGGGATCATTCTATCTTGAAATGTGAGATGGGGTAGAGCATACCTCGAGGCAATAAGTAAAAAGATGAAGAAAGCAGTCTCGCTTATCGCAAAGCCTTTGATTTTCTTTTCTGCATGTAAGCCTATCAGCAAATCTAGTTTTTCGACATCATTTCCATACACATCGCGAAGAGCTTCTATAACTTCTTCATCATCTGTCAAATCTTCCCAGTTGCTAATCGGAATCATCAGTAAGTTCCTTCTGAATTCGTTGTAACGAGCAACTCCTCTCTCCCTATCTCTATAAACTAATCAACAAAAACTTTATGTTAACACTTGGATTATGAGGGAGTCAATCCAATACTTGAAGAAGAAAGGAAATAACAAAATGAAGATGTTTTGAGTGTGCAAGCGACTGACTTTCCATAGCAGCCATATCAACTTGATCTGGCCTGTCTTCTCCATTAATATCATGAGCAACAAGGTTTCTCATCCATGATGGATAGTTCCACAATTTGACAGCTCCACATGCCTGATGACCCATCGATACCAGCATCTGCTCCATTCCTACTTCTGACAATCTTCTCTCCCCATCTTTTCCAGCCATTTCCCTCATCGGCACCCTAATTCATCATATAGATTAAATAGAGTTAGTCTTAGTCGTCAAGAATTTAATACATCATGATGGAACCAGTCTCTGAAAGATAATTACTTCTATCACTGCTAGCATTTGTAAATTATGTTTGACAACAAAATTCAGAACAGTCACCATGCTTCTAAATGCTTTCTGTTTTAGGCAAAAGGTAGAGAAGCAGATTGGTTTGGTATCCTTAAATGATCTTTCAAAAATTCTCTACCAAACAATGTCTAAAACTTCTAATGATGTAATTTAGCATATTAAGAAAGAAGAGGGAAAGACAAGTACTCTTTAACTACTGGAGGGCATTCATATTCTGAAGCTGTGGAATGGATGTCTCTCAGGATGAGTTTGTCAGGCAGTAGTGAATGCATTCTGTAGACACTCACGAACTCTTCGGTCAGTGAATAGGGAACTCCATGATCTCTTGGTCGCCTAAGACCAACCAATCCACTCAGAACTGGGCCACCAAAGTGCCCAAATAAATCCTTAATTTTCTTCCCCAAAAATCCATACCTGTGCCAAACACAACTCATTAACTTGACTATAAATGCGACATGCAAACAACTGCAAAGATGTTTTAGCTTTAATTAATTACGAGGAGCCTGAAAGCAACTGGAATAATGGCAGCTGCATACAGTTCACTACTGCTTGCCTTAATATATATATATAATCCGATTTCTGCAAGTTGTAGGAATCTCTATAGTGTAGCAAATTTATATAGTTATTCAATAGAATTGTCATCTCACCAGTTGATCCTCATCCCTGCAAGGAGAGTATCAGTCCTAAGGAGTTCTACAGTCCAATCAATGGTGTGAATTTTGGCAAGGACAGCTGAAGTAACCAATCTGGCATGTTGATACAGCTTTTCATCATCAAAATCAGGGTAATTTTCCTGAAAACAGAAGGAAAATAAACCGGAGCATCAGCAAAACAAATGTATTGACATCCTTATTCCTCTTTCAGAAAGTTCATACTCGTGTTAAATTTTTATTTCCTAATTTGCTTGTAAAAGAGTTGCATTCTAGTTAATGGAAAAAGTTTCAATCTTTGTGACCTTAATTCAATGGGACCATGACTGTGTGATGACATTGTTTTTCATCTCTATTTTTTGTATGAGAAGGCAATTGTAGCATATATGACAGGATAATTGCCTAGGATCAAAATATGCACTTAAGGGTTTTACAAATGTGCTTAAAGACCACATTTCAGCATTCAAACACAGTGCAGATATTTCAGTTTTACTTGAGTCACAAAAAGGTAGTAGACAGGAAAAACTAAAAACGAAAAAATGGAGAAAGAACGAGCACTTGCTTTAAGCATGTCACAGACAGCGTTATGTTCTTTGACAAATAAGGCTTGTAATAAAGAAAAGCCTGCCCAGCAATTCCTGACATCTCCTGAGATGGGAATCCCTTTCTCATCGTGCTCAAGAAGTCCAATATCTTCTGCAATCCTTAATCTCCCATCTTTGAATTCCCTAACTTTTCTCATCCCATCCTCATTATTCCCATAAATTACACTTCCATCCCTGCTTAAATTAGAAGAAGCAGGCAAATTTGAAAAGGGAAAAATAAAGACAGTACAATATGTTCAATTCATAGAATCCTGAACTTTCTCGTCTTCATGCCAATAAACGCAAATTTAATGTGAGAAGGACTTACCACCAAGGAGTCCTTGTGTTTAGAGATCCAGTCTTCATGTATGGTGAACCTGTTGAAACTTTCTTTGTCTTGTAGAATTTGAATGACTTCAATGGACACCCATCTGCTATTTTATCGGGTGCTTTAAGTTCAACCTGCTAACATATTAAACATCAGTCTTCCTAGTTGAAGTTCTATGAGGGGAGTCCAATCTAGGATCCTTGTATATTTTCTTAATTCTGGTAAGAACTAAAAAAGTTACTGCAATAATCTTGACAGTGTGGACCTGTTGGGTGTCCTCCATATGATCAATCCAGTCATGAATCATGAATTGTATCCATGAGCAGGCTATCATGTTGAATTGCTTCCCATTGTCTATGAACTTATTCCTTGCCAAAAGCTTATTGGCCACAACTGTTGGATGAGGATCCAGCAACTGCAAAGACAAACATCTTAAATGTATGCTAGAGCACCATATCATCTTAAATCTATTTCTTCACTTGTATGTGTGTATCCAAAATCTACAGAACTTTCATTGCCAAAAGCAATAATATAATAATCATTGGTTTCATTTTGTTTACATTAATTTTAGACTCTTTAATGGGGAAATATATATCACAAGGTAAACTGAAATGATTCATCGTTTAGCAATTTTTTCTATGATTTTAGTAGATCTTTAGCAACCTCGCTAGCTTTCAACTCACTGAAACAGCTAGAGTTTTTATATGTTGGAAATGAACGTAGAGAAATATAAGGGTGAGTTTGAAAAACAAATTGTATTAATGGAATGCTTAAAGGGTGATTAAGGATTTCTTTTCTTAACAATGAATTCCAAGTATATAATCAATTGGATCACTACACAAACCCCATATCTTGAATTTGCTGGGAGCATGTTGCGACCAAAAAAAGTTCCTTGGCTTCCAATAATGTCATCACTGGGGTGATTGCATTTTCCATCAGCCGTTCGATAAGAAAACTCTTCAGTCTCATATTTCTGACCATTGATTCCTCCGACATGCAAGAGATTGTAACGTTGGTGCAGATGCCTTCTAATTCCCATATAAGCAAGTCCCAAAAGTACTGGTAATCTGTGCCATAACCCCAGCTTGTCCACGAAATGTATAACCTGGTAAATTCAGACATGCAAACAAACACATCAACAGTGGGAAGAACATACATGTAATCAAGGCATATGATTAATTAAGCAGAGAAAATGAAGGTGATGGACAGATAATGGGATACTAACAAAGAACAACAGAGTGTCAAAAAGATTCATCTTGTAAACAATATGCCTTAGCTGAGGATGAATGAAGGAGGAAGAGGATAGAGAGAATGCCATATGTGGGAGATACTTGGTACTGGCTAAGCTTATGCTGCTTTTGTACGCCTCGGCCAGCTAGTTATATTTCGGTTTTCTTCACAGCCAAAGAAGGAAAGATGCATAAGAATAATTGAGAAGGAAAAGCACTGTAAATTGGAACGTGGGTTGTTGGTACACTACATTGGCATCTTCTCATTAGTAGTTACGCTGAATATTGCAGTAGCTGCAGGACCAAATTAATTATATGTAATAAATATATTTTTTAGTTTCTTAATGGCTGTTTTATATGCTTGTGAGGTAGTGCTAAACAAAATACAATTTTTTTTAAAAAAAAATGCTATTCTAATATAGTTTCTTAAAAATCTAAAATTAATAAAGTGATGTCAACAAAAAAATAAATCAATTAAATACAGTCATTTTCAACGTGCTTTTTTAATAAAAAAAATCTATGTATATATTTAATTAAATAAAACGAGAATCATATATGCCAATAAATATAAAAAAAATGTTAACGCATTTATTTGACTTGCCTTAATATTTTTTTTTCTAATACAAAAAAATGAAAATGTAAGTGTTAACATGTTTTTTTACTTTGAATAAAAAACATAATTGTGAATGGAAAAATTGATGCTTATACATAATAAAATAAAGTAAGGATGATATTTGTTAATAAAAACAAATAGAATCTCAAGTTAATTTTTAACATGATAGAAAAATATAACAATAGTATGACTACATTTCACTATATCATGATTCTCTTCATCGATAAATGTAAAGATATTATTTACGTAAAATAAAATAAATCTTAAAATGTATAAACTGATAAATTGATAAAGAGCTGTTAATGACAATGAAATTCTAAAATAAAAAGACAATCATTCTTATAAAACTAAAAAATAGATAAGTATGATATTTAATTATATCTTTTTTCTTTGATGCACATAATTTTTTTTATCTTAAAGTTCATTGTTTCTTACCAAGAATATGTAATTTTATTTTTAAGAATAAAATTTATTTATATAAAACATAAAACAAATTATAAATAAATTAGAATAATCTATTTGAAACTTAAATAGATACAAAATAATAAAAAAACAACCACTATTTAAAAAAACTAAATAAAAAATCTAAACAATAAGAGAGAATAGGTATTAATTTAAATATAAATTAAAAAATTATTTAAAAAATAAATATTAAAAAAAGATATCAATTACAAAAATAAAATTAAAAAAAAATAAAAGAAAGAAGCCAAGCGCTACAAGGCCTGACAAGCCAGGTTTACGCACCTAACTCAATTTAAAAATGGATCAATGACATGTCTTGTGTCCCTTTAACAAAGAAAAACAAATAAGAGCCCACACATATTGGCATATAAGTGTAGAATGGTAAATATTTTAATTATCAAGAATAAAAAATAATTTTTTTTTTCAAAAAAACATTCAAGGAAAAAATAGAAATTAAAAAAAAATTATAAAAGAATGATGATAAACAAAAATAATGATAAAAAGGCTAAGTGTAAAATGATAAATATGTCAAGTGTAAAGAAAAAACAAATTTTGCCAAAAAAAATTCAAAATTTACAAACTTGACACCGCTATAGTAAAAAAATTATAAAATAAAAAATTAGTCATTGCTACAATAAAAAATTGAAGAAATTTACAAAATTGTTATTTATGTGATTTACCAGTTCCTTTGAGTGTATTGTATAATAATAATAACTAGTATATTGACTTGTCCTCCGTAGCCGGTCGATATCAATTTTTTTTTAAATATAAAAAAAATATTAAGAGTATGAAGAATGTTTTAATAGTGTTATTAAATCTAACAAAGTGAGTTAATTTTTAAACCTTCACTTAACTCTTTGTCAAACCCAAGTAACGTAGGTCTTGCAACCATGCCAGATCTAAGTAACGTGGGTCTGCTAACTATGTTAGACCCAAGCACAGACCCAAGCATCTAGATCTGGCAGTCTTGCTAGCCCACGCGACTTGGGTATGGCAAACATGATAGATCTAGGTGTCTTAGTCTACCATAGTTGCCAAACACGTGCCACACTATGTGGAACACGACACGGCTGCACATCTAGTTAGATGACGGATAGCCAGATTTGACCACCGAGAAGTGTCATACACACCTTCTTAATGGCGTAGGCGCCGTCCATTTGCTATGGCATGAGAAACACGCATCTGCCGCTTTTCAATTAAAAAATAACAAATATCATGAAAATACTAAAACGCCGTCATAATCCTCTTAATTACATAAAATACCCATGTAAAATTATCAAAATACCAAGCTTTTTTTTTTTTTTGCTAAAAGCGTTATTTGACTAAACTTGAAAATTAGAAAAACCTAAATACCATTGTGGAAGAAAGCCAAAGAAATGTTTATCCGTTTATGAAAAGATGATAAATTGAAAGTGAAACTACTATTACCATTCATAGTAAAAGCTCTCTTGATCTATAGTGATTTCACCACACCATTTAGCTTTTTTATATAATAATAATAATAATAAGTAAGGGAAAATTTATCAGTGCATTGAAAATTTATTAGTGCATTGTAATCAGAAATAAAGTTAATTGATCATTGAGATTCCTATTAGTCTCAAAAGCTCCTTTTCAACAACTAGAATGATTATTTATATTATAAATTTAAAAAAGAGATTTATGGGTGGAAAAATAAAATGATTGCACATACAAATTCTCCCTTGAAATCCCAATGGAAAAAAGTATGTCAAAAAGATTATTGACAAAGCTGGTTTGTCCTTCTTTAAGCAGAATACTACTTTGTCTTCAACCAGTAGCAAACTTGCCATAACTTCAGCTACTCTTAATCCAATTTCTATTCACTCACTAAACATATTGAGATGGTCTATCAAGAATTAAAATAAACTAAAAGGATAACTCCTTTATCATGAAAAAATTTATTGTAGCTATAGACTCATTGGTAATGTGGATTGGAACATTAAAATTACTATTTTACCCTTTTTGACAAAAACAATTGGCTTGTCTATTGGAGGGGTAATATGATATTTTCACTTTTTTTCACAGTAAAATGATTATCTTGTCCTTTAAAGAAAAAAAAATATTAAACTCGAACCTAGATGCTATTTTGACTTCTTTTTTTTTACAACATAATAAAATGACTAAATTACCCAAAAGCCCGTGGGTATGCCTATGCTCTTCGGGTGGTGTGTACAGTATAGTCCGACATCCATTAATGAATGCACCCTGATCTATGCTTAAACTGATGGGGGCATCGTCTTTAAGGATTTGAAGTAGTCTTTCTCTCCCCTAAGGTTCCCTGAAAACAGTAGGGGAATGACTTCTCCAATGATAAGAACTATCTTCCCCTACCAGAGATGGACACTAAATTTACACCCCCTTTAATTTTACGGCCTCGTCTAATTGGACCCTGTCCTTTACTATTTCCTTTGGTTTTGGTCGAAACTTGAACTCATCGCCAGAGGAAACAAGGTACATATTTTGAGCGTCAGATCTAACTCTTTTAAAGTTCAACTTTTTGGAATAGAAAAGAAAAAAAAGATTTTTTTTAGATGAGAAATACCTATGATTGATAGTTCTATAGAAATAGCAAAACTTGCTCAAGAAGTCTTCAACTAATCAATTTTTTTTACAAAAAGATTGCAAGAAGTGAAAGTAAAAGAAAAGAAGAAAGCAAGAGTGGATAAGGTTATAAAAAAGATGATTTCTCACCCTCACTGTTGGATGAATAACCTTTCATGACATCTCAGATCTCTAGAAACCTACTTAATTATTGCATTAAAAACACGTCGTCATTTTGTTTCCCAAAGAACACCTCTTTTAATAAAGATAAGCTACCTGACCATTTCTTTTAATAAGAACAAGCCAGGCAACAAGAATCTTAATATTTCTACATATGACAAACAAATATCATGAAGAAGGCAAAAGTCTCTCATTAAAGCTTATAACCTTTCAAATCTTTCTGTATTTAATACACAAAGACTTTGAGAGCTACTGATGGATCAACATATTTTATATATATAATATTTTTGCTTAAAAGTCCATGTTTAAAAGTGTGTGTGTGTGTGTGTGTGTGTGTGTGTGTGTGTGTGTGTGTGTGTGTGTGTGTGTGTGTGTGTTACCCATCTAAGGTAATAACCCAATATACCTAGACTTGGCAGAATGTCAAGCTCAAATGACACGGTTTTGGCTTGCTTCCAAACCTAACATCCTTGAGTTTAGTTACGTGTTAAGCTCAAATAAATATGAATCTAATAAGATGCTAGACCCAAATATCTTTGGATTCAGCTATATGTTAAGCCTAAGTACATATTGGTCTGGCAAGATGCTAGACCCAATATCATTAGGTTCAACTACGTGTTGAGCTCAAGTACATGTGGATCTGGTGAGATGTCAAACCCAGCATCTTAGGGTTCAGTTATGTGCAGAGCCTAACTATATGGAGGTCTGGTGAGATATTAGACCTAACACCCATGAGTACAGCCACACGTTGAGAACAAATGCATATGGGTCTGCCGAGACGTCAGATCCAACACTTTGGGTTCAGTTACGCCCTAAGATCAATTGCATAATGGTATGGTGAGACACAAGCCCCAATATCCATGGATTCAGATACATGTCAAGCCTAACTACATATGCAGCATTATTTATAGCATAACCAATAAAAATACAATCAGAAGTTTTTGAATCCATCTTATTTTTTTGTTCAGGTAACATAACCTTAGCTAGACACCCTCAAACTTTTAGATATTTTAAATTAGAAGAATAACCTTTCCATAATTTATAAGGTGCTAAACCATTTTTCTTATAAGGAATTATATTTTGTAAATGATATACAAATAAAATATCTTCGCCCAAAAAATTATCAAGTGTTGAAGAACTAACTAACATAACATTCATCATTTCTTTTAAAGTTCTATTTTTTCTTTCAGCTCCCCATTAGACTCGGGTGAATAAGGTGGAGTAACTCCATGTACTATGCCTTTTTTCACAATAATCAATCATTAGAACATACTCACCCCCTTTATCAGATCTAACTCATTTGATTTTTTTATTTAGTTGATTTTCTACTTTTGTTTTATATAATAAAAACATGTTATAAGCTTCAAGTTTACTTCTAAGCAGGTAAAGTTTTGTATATCTTGAAAAATCATCTATGAAGGTCACAAAATATAACTTACCTTCTCTTATCATAGTTTATTTTAAATCTGCTAAGTCTTAAGTGTATTAAGCTAAGTAATTCAGCTTCTCTTTTAATAGATACACATGTTTTCTTAATAATTTTTACAACGCCTTTGGGTTTAGCTACGAATGAAGCCCAAATCTATGAGGGTCTAGTGAGACGCCATACTCAATCATTAGATTTAGCTACACATTCCATGCGATTTTGGCATGACACTAGACCTAATACCCTTGGGTTCAGCTACATATTAAGCCCAAGTACAAGTCGGTCTGACGAGATGCTAGACCTAACACCCTTGGGTTCAACTATGTGCTGAGCCCAAATATATGAAGGTCTGGTGAGATGATAGACCCAACACATTTGGGTTTAGTTACGCACTAAGCCCAAGTAAATACATATTTGACAAGCTGTTAGACCCATCACCATTGAGTTTGGAATCATTCGAGGCCCAAATGCATATGAAATTGATAATCTTTGTAGGCCCTATATTGGGTCACGAGGATTTATTTATTTATTTATATGTTTTTTAACACAAAATACTAAAAGTCAATAATGATCATCTCTCTACGTCTCTAGGTGTATAAAAGTATTATAAGTGATGTATTTCGCTCATTAATGTTGAGATATGAGATATTTATCAATCATTAATGTTATGTAAGAGATATTTATTCTTCATTAATGTTATTAGAAGGAAATGGTGTCAAACTCTTTAATTCAAGTAATATGAAAAATTTTAGGGGCTAATATATATATATATATATATATATATATATATATATATATATATCCTCTGAAAAAAATATTTTTTTTTATTCTTAAAGTATTCATACCTTTAAAGTTAGTTCTTTCATTTATTACAATCTTTTATTAAAAATCACTAACTTTATCATCGGATGATCCCTAAATTCCATTAAAAAAGACTATTTTGTAGATGTTAAGCCTTCTATCACCAATCATTAGGGGTGAGCATTTCCGGTTCGGTCTGGTTTTCACCGAAAAAAATAACCAAACCAATTTATTTATTCATTTTTAAATCAAAATCAAAACCAAACCGAAACCAGTTCAAACCGACTAGTTTTGGTTCGGTTCAATTCGGTTAATTGAAAGGAAAAACCGGAAAAACCTGATTTCATCTTGGCAAGGCATATCGAGCAGGTTCTCTGAAATTGAAAATAAGGAATACAGAAAGAACAAAAGTAGAGTCAAACAAAAATTTGGAAAAAATAATTCTCACAACATCCATTACAGTAATCGCAACATGAGCATACTATGGCAAATCAATAACCTTGTAAATAAATATAGGAATGAATACATAATAGATCTACATAAATCAGAAAAAAAAGTAAAAAAGGACAAAAAAATTAAGAGATAAAGATTGAAGTGAAAGGGGCTCCAAAGCTGCTGTTTGGTTATTAATCCATGAGCTTAGTCGGCTATACTTAAAGAAAAGGACAAAAAGATTGAGAGATGAGAGATGAGAGATGAGAGATAGGGATGGTTCGTTCACAAGATCTACTTTGGGGGAGGGGTGGTTATACTTAAAGTCTCAAAGAAAGGTTGAGAGAAATGAGAGATGAGAGATAAAGATGTCGAGGGGGGGTGTTAAGAAATGAGAGATGAAGATGGTGGGCTGTGAGAAAGGTCAAGAGATGAGAGATGAAGATTGGGGGCTGTGAGAACGGTTGAGAGATGTGAGAAAGGTTGAGAGATGAGAGATGAAGATTGGGGATTGTGCTGAGAGATGAAGATTGAGAAACATGGGCAAGAAAGGTTGAGAGTGAAGATGAGGGTGGGGGCTGTGTTGAGAGATGAAGATTGTGAAACATGGGTGGCGGCTAGGGTTTAGAAAGTAGATGGGCAAAGCTGGAAAGGTAGGTATTTATAGTACTATTGATTTTTTTTTATTTGAACCGGTTCGGTTCGGTTTATTCGGTTTCAGCCTTTTAAAATCAAAACCGAACCGAACCGGCTTGTTTTTTAATTTTTCTGATCGGTTTAATTGATTTTTTTTACGACTCGGTTTTTTCAGTTATATTTTTCTGGTTTTCTCGGTTTAATCGATTTTTCGGTTTTTTTGCTCACCCCTACCAATCATCAACTTCGTGAACTCTGGAGAAGTAAATATTAATGTGAACATGTGATTATCCTTTATCCAAACACTAAAAAAACTCTCATTCTTGAATATATTGAATTTTGAAACATCTTCAACAATATAAATAAATATTGTAATAGTTGTCGTTTATATTATTATTGGTAGAACTCATATTCACAAACTTTGTCTCTAGCTCTGATAATCTCTAACTTTTCAAACTCTTATTTCTTTCTAATATTTATAAATCTTAACAAGTATAAGAGTAGAATCTACGAAGATATCATACAAGACAAAATCCATAAAAAAAAACATTATAAAAAAAAAAAGGAAGCAAGAGCACAAGACAAAACATGTCACTAGCTGTTTTTTAACAGGTTACTACTATACTGTGCTTACACAGTTTCAAATCAATTAAGTAGTGATTGGTTAAATATTAGATATAAAGTGAACAACAAACACTATAAAGTACAAAAAATAATTTAAAAAATATATTTTATTAAATGATTTTTAACTTCTCAATTTACAAATTATTTGTTATAAAATGTAAAGTTCAAAAAACTAAAACAAAAAAAAAAAACTAGAGAGTTCAATAGAGTGAGAACATATATATGCATATCATTTCATCAATAAAAGATTCCCAATATAATTAATAATATAGAAGAAAAGGGTAATGTAAAACACTAACATCGTTGTTATATATATATATATATATATATATATATATATATATATATATATAATGTAGAAAGTTGCCATTAGAAAAAGATATTTTGAAATTAAGTGATGTAAACACTAACATTTTTTTGGGTATATATAGCTTTTTTAAGGGAAAAAACTAATGGAGAAAATAATCATTTTAATTGGAGAAAAAAGAGTTCAAATCATAGTTTTAGAACCCGGTCCAATCGGGCGGGTCGACCCGGGGCTAGAACCAAGCTTGGATGAAGAAAAAACAGGGGAAGGAAAAACCTAGTGTGACCTGGCAACCCGGTTGACCCAATCAAAAACTCAGTTGCAACCCGTTGAATTTTGTTTTTTTTTACTAAAACGACGTCATTTTGATTTTTTTAAAAAAAAAAATTGACCCTATCAAAATCTGAAACCCGGACCTTAGACCGGACCGGGTCTAAAAACTATAGTTCAAATAAGTAATTGTACTTTTATTTAATACCATTGCTTTATTTCAAAAGATTTTTTTTCTCAAAATGAAATTGTTTTGGTGTTAATTAAACAATATTTTTAAATCGAAAGAAACTATTAAAAAAAATTTGGTCAAACTTGAATTAAAAAATTTTAGCTCTCTTCTAGGCTAAACTGCTTCAACTTGTTAACAAAGGCTAAAAAATAAATAATTAATTAATTAGGTCTTCCTTTAATGAACCCAGCTTCGAAACCCACAAAACCAATCTCCTAATGAATTCTAAAAACAAGGCATGGAGACTGGCTCTGCCACAAGTATGAAACTTGTGCCCAATGAAGCTCCATATGCAACCTTGATGAAAAATCATATGGATTTAGGTTATTTTCCTGTATAATGAAGTTGTTATTTTCTTTAATAAAAAAAAAAAAGCATGCATATTTAGATTTAGGTTATTCCATTAAAAAGACTATTTCTTATTATATTTTTTTAATAAAATTAATCAAGAATAATACATGAGTTTTGATGAAAAGTAAACTCTTCAACCAATTAAATTTAATCTCAAATGGTTAATTTTTTTATTATAACATTCATTATGCCTCAAAGATATTTTTGGAATGAAAAGAAAAACATCAAACACATTATACCATTAATAGCATTTAAACACGATTATTTTTGTGTAAAATATTTTTTTATCTATAAAATATTTAATAATTGTTTTATATGTAATGATGTAAAAAATACAACAATAGTGAAATGATAAAAATTTAATTATAATAATAAAATAATGATAATAATAATTATCATGAAAGTTGGTCGTGTTTACGAAACTAAGATGGTGGTGCTACTAGAGTAATGGAGTGGTGATGACAATAAAAATAGAAATGAAATTATTAGATGGTCCGTGATTTCAACATCTATAATGGAAATGATAACTATATTTGTTAAAAAATGTTGAAAGATATTTGTAATCAAGTGATTTTTTGTAAAATATTATATAAAATTTTATGAATTAAAAATATTTTTTAATATAAATTAAATTTAATTATTGATTATAAAAAATACATAAAATATCTCGGTTTAATTTTTTCGGTTTAATTGATTTTTTGATTTTTTTAAACACCCCTAATCTCTACACATATATCACCACTCGATGTGTCTAATGTAAAACGCGCAGTTCAATTACTAATTACAAATTAATTTTTTAAAAGAATTTGATGAATGAAAAGATTTTATGCATCAAAGGCAGCAAAGGCAGGAGGGCTCAGCCCTTGTACAAAACCCAGAAACACAAGGAAAGATGCCCTTTCTAAGGCAAATCAGTGGAACTAAACACCATAATTCTCCGAACAAGACAAAGTGAAATCCCACCAGCTGCAGAGATGATCAAATCTGGAGTCGTTTTTAGTTTCTGATAACAACTTGGCTTTACTTAATCCCTGTTGTCTGAAAAATATTAAATATCTGTCATAGCTTGTTGAAGCTACTTCAATTTGGCTTTCTTTTTTATTTTATTTTATTTATTATTTATTTTAAATTTAATACATGTTTTCTCCACGTATACGTCTAGTATTTCCCAGCCAGACAATTGCTGCCAGTTGAAAACTCTGTAATAACTAATAGCATTAATGGAGGGACTTAAAATCTGGTGCAGTCAAGCTGTACTCCTTAACTCCAATCAGATCGTAGAAATCTCTTGTCGAAATAAATTGCATCAGGTCAATCTCTGAATTTCCTTAGTCAGACAAATGGTTGATGCCACATTTGCTCTTTATTATTAATTGAAAGTAGTTGTATAAGCACTTCGCTCATACTATGCTTTACATGCTTTACAGGTCAATCCCAAAATAAGTTTTACATGCTTTTTTTTCTCATAAAAAAATATAAATACACCTCACCACGTCGCTATTCCAAATATACTCGTTCTTTTCTAGATGAACGCCTTTGAATTCTAACCTTGTGAGATTTATTGGGAAGATGCTAGTTTAGGGTTAGGAGTGCTTTTTAAAAATATATTTTACTTGAAAAAAATTAAATTGATATTTTTTATAGTATTTTTTGATGTGTTGATGTTAAAAATAAAAATAAATCTGAAAAAAAAATTATTTTAATGTGTTTTGAAATTAAAAACACCACACACTATAATACCAAACACCATAAGTTATGCCCAAATCTAAATCTTTAATAGTATGTTTGGAATTATCTGAATTGAATTCAATTTAGATATTTTAATAAAATTTCATGTTTGAAATCTTTTCCGGTGTTAAGAATTGAATTCTAAAATGCTTTTCGGTGCTTTTTAAAAATATATTTCACTTAAAAATGCATCAAATTGATGCTTTTTATAGTACTTTTTAATTTGCTAATATTAAAAATAAAAAATATATTTTAATATATTTTCAAGTGAAATACTTTTGAAAAGTATTAAATTAATATTTTTTATAGTATTTTTTTAATGTGCTAATATCAAAAATAAAAAATAAAAAAATAATATTTTAATATATTTTCAAGTAAAAAATACTTTTAAAAAACGTCATAGATCTTAATATCAAACACACTCGAATTATGCCAAAATCTAAATCTTTAATACAATCAGTTATGAAATTCATTTTAAATTAGTTTTACTATTATTTTTTATCTTTTTTTACTGTAAAAAAGCATTCTTGTACTTACATGTTAATCAAGATTAAATCTTTTTTATGCAATTTAAAAAGCTCACCCTTTATTTGTATTAAAAAAATTAATAAATTCTCTTCAATATTAATTTTAAAGTTTGGAAAAATAAAACATATCATTTTAATCATTGGATGAATCTCTTAGTTTTATTGTTCAGAAATTATGCTTGTTAAATAATTTGATTTTTTTTCTTTTTATTCCATCTCATTCAAGCCATAATTAATCTATGAAATTTCTTGTATAATGGTCCCATAAAATATCTCTGTGTATTTTAGATGTTTTTCTTCTTCTTTATTCCCAATATATACTCGGCATCACTCTCTGTAGAAATTGTTATTAGTAAATAGATATTTTAAAGGAAAAATAAAGAGTCATCCAATGGCACAAACCAATATGAAATACTAATGGACAAGGTTGTCAAAATGCTTTTTTTGACGGGACATTGAAAATACAATGTAAACTCGAATTGTAAAATTATAAATATTTTTTTATATATATATTTTATTATAACAATAAACAATTTTATCAACAAAGATATAGTATACTTGTTCTTACATGATAAAATCCTGTTATATAAGATTCAAAGAAAAATATTAAAAGCGGTTGGTAAGACTATGTCCAAGGTAAAGCATTGAAAACTACTATATCTTCACAACTATGCTTCATTGTTGGGCAATATAGATCCAATGCTCTCTATCTGAATACATGATCATCTATCGTAATAGTTTTATCTTATCTGACATATTTTGCCTTGATGAACAATAAATCACTTTTGGATATTGAAATGCTTTCTTATACTTTTATAAGTTTTATTATTGTTTGTTACATACCATGAATCTCAATAAGTAGATTAATAAGAAATTATATAGGTTTTATATAAATTAAAATGAATGAATCAAATAATTCAAAGTATGGCTTTTTTATCCTTCTAATCTTAAAGTCTAGTTTCTTGTTAAATCATATCTTAGACAAGTTATGAGATTTCTTATAGATAAATTATAATGTTATAAAACTTATTGAAAAGACCATGGTATTTAAGCACAAAGACATGGTGGATTAAACTTCAGAGTATAGTTTGTTATTCTTATTTATAAAGATATGTTTATATGTTAAGAACTTTTAAAGTCTAGTTCCATAATAAACAATTTTTTATTTGTTAGAAAGGATTTAAGTATGACCTTATTCCTTGCACTATTAATTGAAAAAAGAATTCATGGATACAAGTATTTGTGGGAATCATGAATTACTGAGTAAATACAAGAATAAGCACTAAGAAATTTAAGAATTTGAAATTTGAAATTTGAAATTATTGTAAAATTATAAAATTGGTAGTAAAATAATGATTTTACCTTATTTTATCAATTTTACATAATTTTGGTCTGATTTTATTATTATTATTATGTGATTTTACATGATAAATATAGTTTAACTTGTATAATTACATGATTTTTGAATTAACTCATGATTTGAACAACCTTGTTAATGGACTCTACTAATAAAATAATTCATAATTTTCTTATCATCTATTTTTTGCAGCTTTCTTTTATTGAAATAGCATTAGTGAGGGAGCTATATCCAAGCATCAATCAAATAATTGTCAATTGATTAATTAAATAACTTTATTGTAATTCAATAAAAATTATTAAATAAACTTACATTTCTTACATAAGCATACAATCTACCATAAAATAATTTATAGACTCCGTCTCTTACAAGACAGAGGAGTACAAAACCAGCTATACTGAAAAATTCATCCTCAATTAAACTTGGCTGAGATATTTTTCAATGGGTTTTTTTTGCTGAGTGGTAACAAATCAAAGCTTTAGGATTAGAAATAACCAATCCGTTTGGCCCAAATTTCTTACTTTTATCAAGTTTTACGATAGATTCATACTGTAATTTTTCTAGGTGGTGGGGGAAGGGAGAGATCACGAGAAGGCAATGGCCGGGTTCGCTATCAGGCCAACTTTTCCTTTCAATATTTTCAATTTTAATGCAAAATATATTTAGATATGAGGCAATGAGGCTCCACCATCATGAATTCGTGTAGGGATTTCTTCAGCAGAAGTAGAAGATAACTTATTGTGTCAACGAGTAGTTTTCCTATTTATGCATAACTGGACAGCGACATATACCTGTAAATTAATTGGCATTGCATGTATAGGCCTAGAGTTTGATGAACAATTAATTAGATAGTTGCAATGGTGGAAATAAACTAGTTCCTTTCCCTTTTTCACATTCAATATGATTTATTCAGACATGCAGACCATATCCATTCCAATGTTAGAATATGCATTAACCATATGGTCTGTGTTTTTATGCGTGTTGTTGTTAGGTGGAATAATATGTACAAGATTCACATGAATGTCAAAGAGAATTCATATTGCTAGAGTACCAGAAGAGGTTTTCCTTAGGGTTTACAAGGGTTGGGAAGTTTTCTTGGATAATGATGAAGTCCTAAAAATCCAACTAGCTTAGGAATACGGCTACCTGGTTAGATAATCAATTAATCAATAGGTCCTAGCAATCTCATCCATTATCTCTAACTAAGGCAGTTGATATCTTATATTTAGTGCTTGGTAGGCCAAGGTGGCTTGTAGCTAATACCTGCAAAATATCCTCTACAATGGTGGTAAAGACTTTTCGATGCTTAAATAATTGTTTTTTTAGAGAGAGAAAATAAAAAATTATTCTAGAGAGAGATGTTCTAAAAATATATGTGCAGTAAAGAATAAAGGTTATGAACATTTGATATAAAGATCTCATGGTATATTTATAGTCCATTAGTCTTTTTTTTTTTGTGAAAATGAGGGTTTGTAGGGAAATTAGGCTCCAAGACATCAAATGTAACTAAACTCAGGGAAGGATGGTTGTTACCTTGGTCTTAGCTAACTATCAAGTCCAAATGCCTTGGGTTTGGCATGTTTGCTAAACTCATGTTGGCTTTAGACTTGCCTGACTGTCAAATCCAAGTGCTTTGGATCTGGCATGTTTGGCAGACCAACATTACCTGATTCCATTGAGCGTGTCCGATGGAGGATGGTCATTCCATTGAGCGTGTCCAAGAGAGGATGGTCATTACCTTGTATTTAAGCTAACTGTCAATTTCAAGTACCTTGAATCTGGCATGTTTGTCAGACATGTATTTTCTTGAACTTGATTAACTGTCACATCCAAGTATTTTAGATCTGACATGTTTGCTAGACCCATGTTATCTTAAATTTAGCTAACTATAAAGTCAAAGTATTTTAAGTCTGGCACACTGTCGAGCTCCTGCATGGCTAGAATTGACATACCATCAAGCCCCACTCGAAGCATGCTTATTTTCTAAGATGTGCCCAGGAAAAAAGGGTCATAAAGAAATTTCCAGACTCGTTAAAATTAGGTATATCAAATAGTGTTCGTGCTAGTGATCATAGTATATTGTTTTATTGTCTTAACTCCAATATCTTTGTTTTAGTTTTAACGTTTTAATGATATGCTTGGAGGTCCTCAAGGGGTGTAGCGTGGTGGCAAAGGGTTTGAGATTTGCACAGCAGGTCTCGAGTTCGAGTCAGGGCGTGCACTTCTTATAAGAGCCTGGGACAGCCGGGGTTTTACTCACTCGTCTGGGCCCACAAAGTGCGCTTTCCAGGAGGTGGGGTTTTCTCGAATCCAAAAAAAAAAAAAAAGATATGCTTGGAGGTTTAGTTTTGCCGATAAATAGTTCTAATAAATTCATATAAAAAAAAGGCTTAAAAATAAGAAGGTTGATTGCATGATCTTTTGTTGCGCAGGAATGATATTTTCTAAGGGGAGGATTGAGGGGTGTTAGGCTCATCATAAGCCAATTTATAACACTATGCTTAACTGGGACCTCCCAAGTTTATCCCAAAGAGAAATTTTATTATACTCCCGGTTGTTAGCATCTATTAAGGGAACGTGTAAACTGTATTTTTAAAAAATTTAATTTTTTTAAAAAAAATTAATATAATTTATATGTTTTGAATTGTTTTGATACGTTAATGTTAAAAATAATTTTTAAAAAATAAAAAAATATCATTAATATATATTTTAATATAAAAATTTATTTAAAAAATAACAATGATAGGTCTGGTCAAGAGGGCAGGATGGTGACAGCTAGGGTTCCCGGTTTTAGCTCTTTGAAGAAGAAAAAGATACAGAGTCTGAATGGCATTTATAGTAAGGCCTCAAAACGGTAGCGTTTGGCACTGTCAAAAATCAAGTTGGTCCCCTAGAGTCAACGCCTTTGGGTTTAAATCCTTCCAAAATTTTGACAATCTCGGATGAAAATCAAGTCAAACAAATATAACCTTCAAATGGGTCCTTGGTCGAATTTAAACCCTTCAACTTCTATACTTTTATAAAATGATCCTTGGATTTGTAAGACTTCTCAATTAAAATCAAAATGAGCAATCAAATTAGAAATTTATTCAATTAAACCTATGATTAAATTAATAAGACCTCTTCAATTATTTTAATTTGACAACTTTGATCCTTAATCCTTTAAATTACCACCGATTCCTCTTTAATTGCACTTTTAATATGCTTTTCAAACAAAAACAAAAACAAAATTGTCCTGTACAAATTTTGATTGTCATAATTTAAGAATTTTTTTGGATTTTTTTTTCATATATATCTTTTCACTATTTTTTAGAAATATTTTAAGAGTAAAAAATTGATTATAACAATTATTGCAATGAACAAGTCTACAATGCTAGTTACGAGGAAAAACAATTTAAATATCCTCTAAAATCATTATGTTAATCAAATATATTATTTACACTTCTAGTTCAAAATATTCTATAAGATTATGTTTGCCATTAAATCATGACCCACCACTAATTAACTTTTATATATTCTTTCTTGACTATATATATATATATATTGTTTTTATCTACGTAGAAAACAATGAAAAATATATCACATGTGTACAACATCAAGTCGATCATTTTCTTGAATCGGAATCCTCAGGTGTGAGTGGAAAAAATAAAAAATTCATATTTTTTATCAATTAAAAAGGTTTGAAGTCATTACCCGGTATTTTGATTACTAAAAACCTTAACTGATCTTTAGAATTTAAATAAGAGGACTGGTTATGTATATGAAAAACAACAATATCACCCTTAGTACACCCTATCTAAGATAAGTTGCATTGTTATTTATCTGATTTCTAAGACACTATTGTGTTTTTCTAACTGTTGATCTGTCTATTGATTAAAACATAATTATTCTAGGTCCAAACATATTGTTTCATTTGTTTCTTTTAATACTTAGAATACGTCTTACTTGTAAGTTCATAATTTTTTATATTAAAATAAACAGATTGATTTTTTTGGTGTTTTTAAAATATAGGTCAAGTTCTCATGAATTTAATAAACTTGTTATTAAATCTAAAAATGCATGCAAATATATATATATATATATATATATATATATATATATATATTGAATTTTTTGTATTTTAAAATTTGAGCTGAAAACCTGAACCAATTGAACCAAAACAAATTGGTTATTAAAAAACATGTAGAATTAAAAACAAAAACATAAAAAAAAAAAATATTGTGTTGATTCAACTTATTTTCCTGCTTACATGCAGGTTGGGTTTATTTTTCTAATGAGTATATTTATATTAATGGGCATAGCTTTTGTTATGACAGTTGAATCGGACTAAATTTTTCTAAATAATTCTAAAAATTTAAAATTTCATAACGATTAGACGACAAAAAAAAAGTCTTCTAATAAAGACAAGAAGATATTACATGGGAATTACTAATTGGATCTATGGAAGAAATGCTATCATCAGTAATTTCCAACACCATATTACATCATAATTTTCAAGTCTCCATTTTCCTTCAACATTATTTTTATTTTATTTTTATCAATTTTACAATTATTATTTGATTTTTTAATAAAGACTTCTTTTAGAATCACTAAATAAAAATGGATAGGGTTTTTAAAAGAGTAAGAAAAATTTAGGACTTGGTCATTGATTCAAATAGTTTCAAGAAGCTTGGTAACTTTAATAATATAATTGTAAAATAAAAAGCAAATGACAATTGAAAAAATCAAAATGACTAATCGAAAAAAAAAAAGTGTTTGCCAATAATATGAAAAGATACTAAATAAATATTTTTAAAATATCTCAACGATTTTATTTGATATCAAAGCAAAAAATTGAATAAAAATGGAACAACCTTATAAAGAGAAAAAAAAAAACCAAAGCTCAATTACCCACAAAGCATACACTAAATGAAAAAATAAAAAAATAATTTAAACAAGGATTAAAAAAATAATTATAGTCAGCATGTCAAACACACAACCAACTTATGAGTATAAGATAACCTTGTACAAAAGAAACTGAATAAAATAATGGAGGTCAACTTTTAGGCAAACAAAATAATTAAG
This sequence comes from Populus nigra, assembly GCF_951802175.1. Taxonomy (NCBI): domain Eukaryota; kingdom Viridiplantae; phylum Streptophyta; class Magnoliopsida; order Malpighiales; family Salicaceae; genus Populus; species Populus nigra. The sequence continues at coordinate 3,920,252 of NC_084869.1, forward strand.
GGCGAAACTAAAAAAACCAATAAACAAACATTGAGAAAAAACTCGAGTCAACTTAGGTTAACTCAATCAATTTATGACATCAGATATGAGATTGGAATAATCTCATTGAAAGGAAAGCAACAAAACTCATGAAGATGAAGGCCCGATAATATAATATTGAATGATGAAATTAAAAAAGAAAAAAAAAATCAGAGTCAGACTAGGCTAATCTTCAAAACTCGTGTCACGAGTCATAAGATCGAGTTACCCTATAGAAGACAAACCCTAAAAAATCACGAAGCAAAATTCTCAATCATTCAAAAAAAATTTAAAAAAACAAAATAAATAGATATTAAAAGAATAAAAAAATCCGGTAGAAAAATTAAATGAAATAAAATAATGAGAGATGAAATTAAAAAACAAAATAAATCAAGAAAATGATAAAAAAAAAAAGTAGCAATCAAAAGAATAAGGATCAAATCTGATGTTAATATTAAATGAAATAAAAGAATGAGGGATTAAATTGAAAATAAAATAAATCAAGAAAATGATTAAAAAAACCAAATAGCAATTAAAAGAATAGGGATCTAGTTTGATAAATGCAGAAAATTAAAGAATGATAAAATTCAAAAAACATTTCAATTCTATAAATTATTTCAAATAAAACAAATAGAATCAAAAGAGTATGGACTAAATTTTAAAAAAACCATGTTGAAGAGTTGATTTGAAAAAATTAATGGTTTGGCATTGGATTTGAGGGGGGATAAAGATAAAAGAAAAGCTCATCGAGGTTAAGCTAGCAGTCTATTAACCACATATGTTGTCCAAACATAAAAAGAATGCCTAATACTTTCCAATAGACCTTAGCCCGAAAAGGACTTTCTTCAATAAACAGAACCGCCTTTCTTTGTATTTCGTATACCAACCTCCGAGGATTGATGGGTTTTGCAATAAGGCAGCCAGGTGCATAATTGGGCCCATTCGGCATGCGCTCTTAGAGAAAGAAGCCTCGGAAAAGCCAGCTCCAGGAACTCCTGCACCGTTCTGCGCCTTTTTGAATGAAGCACCTAGTTTCACCGTTTTCTTCTTACCCACGCGAGATTGGTATTCAGTCTGCCAAAACGAAATTAAAAAAGGGGTCTTTCTAATTTCGTATATAAATGTAGATGTGGGTTGTCGGGTTTGGATCGAAATAGAATCCCCAAAAACTGGGGCATCCGTTTTCTACTTGTTCTGCTTCGATAGAGGGGCTGTAAGTAGAATAAGAATCGTTCGCTCTTATCCTTCCTTCGCTGATACCACCACCTATCAGGCCCGACGAGCGATCCTCCTTTCCTGCTTATAAGGGAGAGCAAGAAACAAAATCCTTTCATCTGTCTCATTTGAGGATGCCTTTGTTCTACCTCTTGATGGAGGATGGGTTGGGTGGTGGACTGGACATCAAAAGGATTCGAGTAGCAAAAGCGCTTCTCTTTGCCCGAAAGAAAGCCTGGGCAAGTTTGATCGAGAAAGATGGATTTAGGAGCTCTTTCTGTCCTGTATCGCCTCTCTACGAGTTGACCGCACTGGACACTCGTTTAAAGCGGATTTTGAGCACCTTCCTCAGCTTTCAGGAAAGATCCGACGCAGCTATCGAGAGATATAAGCTTGCCAGCCCGGAGTGGAGGGAAAGAGTAGCTCCTTGCCAACAGCTGAAAATTCTACAGAAAAAAGAAAGGTTCTTTGATGCGCTCGGATAAGACTGAAAGAACAACTTCCCACTCACGGTGATCGCCGACGAGAAAAGTGGCATCCGCTTACCATAAAAGCCCTAGAATTTAGTGTGGTGGCCAACAAGTGATGTTGTATACATTGTTTAAACCTTGCAAACACACTCATGCATTGATGCATCAATTTATATATCAACTATTTTTTTTAATAATATTTAATTTTTGTAAATTATCAAACACTCCTTAGCAAATAAATGAATGAAAGAAAAAGACCAATCAGCCCGCCCCTTGATGCCAGGCAATTTATTTTTTTAAGATAATTTAATCTTTTCGTTGTGCTAGAAAAAGTAAAATAACTTTTGTCTTCTAAATTGATGCTTTCTTAGCTTGTGTTATGGTTTCTTAGCTTGTATCATGGAGGGTCAAAAACATCATTACACCACCGAAGAGGTTTTATACATTCAGCAGAGTTTGAATTTTATTTCCATTAAAAAAAAAATTGTTAGCATAATTAAGTTAATCGATACACAAATAACCTTCAGAACATAAGCTTTCCAAGAAGAGGCCTTAGGATCTGATGAAGAATGTATTTGAGGTTAGTATTTTTTGTTTAAAAATATATTAAAATATTATTTTTTTTATTTTTTGAAATTTATTTTTAATATAATATATCAAAATAATCTAAGAATACAAAATAAATTGAGCAAAACAATTAAAAATAACAAAAAAAAAATCAAAATTACTAAAGCTTCAATACAAACAGGAATTTATCCTCTCCGTAGATGCAATGTTTCCCAGAACATTTTTTTCCCTCATCATACATCTACAGTTCACCTTCACCAGCTTAATGGGCATACCAAGGGAACAACAAGATGCAAGATTGTAGAGGCAAATAGCTACACCAAAGAGACATTCTTGTCAATAACACATCGATTGTTTCTAAATGTCATTTTATCCCTCTTGTTCAAACAAGTAGCTCAAGGGGAATTCAATCCCCCCCCCCCCCAATACAGGATTGCTAGGAAACACTACACATCTAGCATCAGCAATATAAGCTTCTTAAAATATTAGTCCTTTGAGAGCTGACCTTCACCAGAATACTTGAAACAAAATACACTCAGCATTGTTTCAGAATGATGATAGCAGCAATGGTCATGATGCACCCACTAGTACCCGTAAGGCCTATCACAAGGGATAATCAAAAGCAAAAACTTGAGAAACCACTTGTACAAATATGAAATTCAAAAGGAAACGCATCTAACATGTGATATCAAAAACAAAAATATCGCAGGGGCTCAAACAGAAGTATAACATCCATCATAAAGAGAGAGCATAAGATCCAATACTTCCAATAAAATCTTAAAGAGGTCTTAACTACTAAAAAGTAAGGGGAAAAAAAAGCGTTTGCTTTATCATCAAACAAAAAGAAGGCGCCTGGCAACTACTCAAAGCTTCCTAATAGCGACCAACTCCCCAGACCCGGATAACACCATCGGTATAGCCACTGAACAAGGTGCTTCCATCAGCACTCCAGTTCAAGCTTGTGCAGTAGATCTACAAAACACAGCAAAATGATGTTAATCGGGATTGCTTTCTAGTTGCAAGAAAAAACACATGCACCATTATCTTTCTCATAGTAGCATACAGGTATAAAGAGCTCAATGTGTCACCAATAATAGCATTCATGATAAGCTGCCAATTCTGAATGCACAGTTTCACTATTATCAGCTAAAGCATACAATCAAAAGAAATACTCTTTCGCAACAACCAGATCTTAAGCATCTCAGATGAACCAAATGCCCGAATGAGACACCACTCTATGGTTTACAAGTCATGAACAAACCAAGAATACGTCTTTGATGAAACATTTCCAATGTCCACAAACAAAAGACGATAACACAAAAGATTAACCATAAAAAAAACATAAACCAACTAGTGTGGCAGGTCCAATACAACTGAAAACAACAGCTTCTAGGTAGCAACTAACATTAACATGCAAACAGATTAGCACATGTAAGAATTGGAAACACTACAACAGAAAACTTCAAGCAAAACTCTTAACACGCGCAACCGCGAGAATTTGCAATTAATTATAAGAAAAGGAAACTCGAGTATATAGCACAATCTTAGATAGACAAGAAAATTATCAAATTACGATCCAGATTCAACCAATAAAACAACGTATTTTTAACCCAAAAATAAACTGAAAAATAAAACCACGAAACAACAACGGGCAAAAATAAATGCCTTACCTTCTTCTTGGTACTGACAGCAGTTGCGGTAGTACCCTCGGATTTCTCAGCTTCGGCTTTTAGATCAACCTTCAAATCATCAACAACCATCTTGCTCTCCAGATCCCAAATCTTAATGCTATTCTCTGTGGCAGCACATAACCAGTACCTATTAGGGCTAAAGCACAACGCATTAATCACTGCACCTGCATCCAAACTATAAAGCTTCTTTCCTTCAGCCAAATCCCACAACAAAATCACCCCATCTTTCCCTCCACTTGCACACAATGACCCATCTGGCGAAACAGCCACCGTGTTCACATATCCACTATGCCCTGCAAGGGTAGACCTCAGCTTGCAGTTAGTCAAATTCCAAACCTTCACTGTCTTATCCCATGAAGCAGAAACAATCGTGGGCTGCAACGTACTTGGGCTAAAACGCACACACGAAACCCAGTCGGTATGAGATTCAGCCTCTTGAATGGTATACTTGCATTCACCAAGAGTATTCCACAGCTTGATTGTCTTATCCCTTGAAGCAGAAACGATCTGTCGGTTATCAAAAGAGAAGGCAACAGACAACACATCCTTGGTGTGGCCGACGAATCGGCGAGCAGAGACACCAGTAGCCAAGTCCCAGAGGCGGAGCTCGCCGTCCCAGGAACCGGACAAAGCGAACTGACCATCGGAGGAGAGAACAACGTCTTGTACGAAGTGGGAGTGACCAGTCAAACGACGGCGAGCGACACCATAGGTTTTTTCATCTTTGGTTAAGTGCCAAAGAATGATGGACTTGTCGCGGGATGCACTGACAATCATGTCAGTGTTGTCAATTGGTGTGGCTATTGCTGTGACCTGGTCAGTGTGGGCTCTCATGGTGCCGCGAAGAATAAGGGTCTCGGTGGCCATGGCTTGGACAGAGAAGAGAGAAGCTGCTGCTGCTGTTTTCTAGGGTTTTTTTTTTTTTTTCCTTTAGGAAGAGAGGCAGCCAGGATAAGATAACTATATAGGGAGAAGAGCAAGCGGAACCAAACTAGGGTTTTGAGAATTTCGGAGATCAGCACTGGGCTATGATATGGTAAATGGGTTAATGGCTTCTGTATAGTCAGCCCAGCAAAGGCCCCACCATTTCTTAATAAAATTATTTGTATGTTTTATATTTCTATTTCTTTTCTTTGCTATCAATTTTTTGTTTCAAATTTTTACATAAAAAATTGTCAAATTTGTGTCTTTTTCTTACCTAAAATAAAAATTAAAATTGGTTTTAAAATTTTTAAAAACAATGATCATTTGGTATCATTGTTGGTTTTTGCCTTTTGTTTTCTATACTTTAGAAATTATTTTCAATTTTTTTGCTAGTGTGTGTGTATATATATATATATAATATTTTTATTCTTAAAGCTCTAGCACGAATAACATCTTAAGAGGACATTTATAAACATTAAAATTTCTACAAGTCTGACTAATAACCTGAGCTTTTTATGAGAAAAAAAAAAGATTAAATTTATTAAGTTTAGGCTTAAATTAAATTTATTGGTCTTAGCCTAAATTAAATTTATTGGGTTTGGGACCAAATTAAATTAAAAAAACCTAGTCCAAATATATTTGATAGTTCTTACTTTAATATTTTTCTAAATAAGGGTATTTTAAGTAATTTTCATATAATTTTTCTAAAATGCCTTAGATAAAGGACATTTGAGATAAATTGTATTGACATATTCATAAATAGACAACAAAGCCATCAAATCAGAAAAATAAAAAGAAAAAAAAAGCATACAAGCATAGAAGACAAGCAGAGAAGACATAAAAGAAAAGAAGAGAGAGAAACTAAAAGCCAAGTACAAATACTTGGAAGTTTTCTCAAATAAATTCAAATTAAATCAAGGAAACAAGAGATCAAAGTCATTTTCTTCAACAAATCAAGAAAGCAAGGGATCAAAGTATTTTCCTTCGTTAAATTAAGAAAGAAAATTATCAAAGTCATTTCCTTCATCAAGTTAAGATCTTACGTGGTTAATGTTTTCAGGCTCGTGTAAAAACTCTTCATCCTCATCAAATCAATTCAAGTTAAAGATCTCACACGATTAAAGTTTTTGATCTAGTGTGAGTACTCTAGATCTTAATTCAATCAAGTTAAGTCAAAGATCTCACACAGTTAAAATTTTCAAACTCATGTGAATAATCTTCAAATCAAATCAAGTTAAAGATCTCACATGGTTAAAGCTTATGGGCTCATATGAATATCCTCTCATCCAAAGCAAGATCTAGATATGATCGTTAATTAGAAGATTTGTGCATGTGAAGAGAACCTCAAAAGAGTTTTCCTTTTAGATAAAGGACATTTGAGGTAAATTGTATTGACCTATCTATAAATAGACAACAAAACCATCAAATCAGGAAAAAAAAAGCATACAAGCATAAAAGACAAGCAGAGAAGACATAAAAGAAAAGAAGAGAGAGAGAGAGAGAGAGAGACTAAAAGCCAAGTACAAATACTTGGAAGTTCTCTCAAATAAATTCAAATTAAATCAAGGAAATAAGAGATCAAAGTCATTTTCTTCAACAAATTAAGAAAGCAAGGGATCAAAGTATTTTCCTTCGTTAAATTAAGGAAGCAAAGGATCAAAGTCATTTCCTTCTTCAAGTTAAGATCTTACATGATTAATGCTTTCAGGCTCGTGTAAAAACTCTTCATCCTCATCAAATCAATTCAAGTTAAAAATCTCACATAATTAAAGCTTTCGATCTCGTGTGAGTACTTTTCATTTTAATTAAATCAAGTTAAGTCAAAGATCTCACATAGTTAAAATTTTCAAGCTCGTGTGAATAATCTTCATCAAATCAAATCAAGTTAAAGATCTCACATGGTTAAAGCTTATAGGCTCATGTGAAAATCCTCTCATCCAAACCAGGATCTTGATCTGACCGTTAATTAAAAGATTTGTGCATATGAAGAAAACCTCAAAAGAGTTTTCACCTTTTCTTATAATCAAATTCAATATTGTAATTTTGACACCATTTTTAGTTTATTTTTAATACATGAATTTTTTTTGTACAACCACCTTTCAATTTAGTCCATGGTTTCCAAAATCATGTGGTGTTGATCAATTTTACCTCAAATCATATTTTTTTTTTTAATTTCATCTCTGATTGAATCAATTGGACCTCAAGATTTGATCACTTATTACAGATTTGTCTTTGGTTTTTAAAATTATACAATTTTAAACACTTTAAAAAATAAAATGGCACTGTTCATGGAAAAAGTATAATGTGAACTTGTTTGTTAGTGTTTATGTGAGAGAAAGAATAAAAGGCTAAAAGCTGGGGAAAAAGCATCAAAAGAGAGGCATTTAATGGCATGCATGTGCGGGGGGCAACCTCTACCCTTTCCAAAATGACATCGTTGTGGTGTCTTTTTTTAAAGTGAAACAATGTCTTTTTAGTTAAAATACACTGTTTCATTTAAGTCCTTTTTCTATTTTATTTTCTTTTTAATTTTTAATTTGGTCCTTGAACTTATTATTGTTTCAATTTCAGTCAAATTCATCCTGAATTTTGATTTTTCTTTTAGTTTCATCCCTAATTAAACTTAAAGTGATCCTTTTATGTTAACGTCTTTTACACCTCAATCATTGACTTTTAAATTTATGTAATTTTGATCAAATTAACCTTAAAAGTATAATTTTCTTTCAATTAAACCCATGATTAAACTCAAATAAGTGGAATTGAAACTCATTCTTAGTTTTCTTTCAATTAAATCCTTGATTGAATTAATTGGAATTCCAAACTTTTTCATCTCCTTTATTTTGGTCCTTGGCTTGGAAAATTAGCTAGTTTTGCCTTTAATTCCAATTTTATTTAACAAGACCACAAATTGCTTATTCTTAAACCAAAAACAAAAAATGTTTTTCAAATTTCTTGAACTTTTCTGAAAGGAAAATATTAATTAGGAAAATCTAGGGGACCTAAAACTGGGTTATGACAACTGTTAGTGTTTATGCTATTATTATTCGCATAATCATCATTAAAATAAAAAAACATGAATTGGTGGAGAATACTAATCAACATCTATCTCATCATAAATGAGATCTCTAATATCACCATAATAGATGATTGTATCATGATCATGAGACTACCTCCTTTGTTGTTTTTTCTAAAATGGATTTTCAAAGCAAGTCATGAATTCATGATTACTCTCTGCACAATCTCTCATGTTCCCTTACCTTCATCAACTAATGGGTTAATTTTAGAATATATCTCTGCATTTCTTCTATAACAAGTTCTTGATTGTCTTTTTTTCGAGGGGACCTTGTTATCTAGTTCTATATGAGCATGTCATGTTTCCTGACCTCTTTCAACTATAATTATTCTAACACACAACACTAATAACCAAGAATTATTGGGCTTTAATACCAACTAATGTAGACAAAAACAACATAAGAAAGACATGAAGCATAAGCAACACAAAATTCTGCCAAATAGAATCACCACATAAAAACCTTGAATCAAAATTTTATTACTTATTATTTCTTTTCATGTAAACACAAAAAAAAAACAAAGAGAGAAGCTAAAAATGACTCCATCGTCGCTACCGATTTCTGAATTGGCAACGATACAGTTTTTCACTATCGATTTCTGAATCTGTAACACCCTCAAATTATGATATCATGAAATCTCAACCATTTCTTTACTAATATCAACTATTGAATAATATGTCTAAGATTGTGGGATTTTTTTTTTTTGAAAATTTCGGCAGAGTTTCCTTTGTTTTTTTATGTTACCAAGTTATCGACTATACTTCATTCAACCACAATACTCAAAACTTTCATTTTGATCCAACCAACCTGGATCATATCTCATCTCATCATACAATATTCTACATAACTATACTTCATTGTATTTTCTCAACCTTACATCATCAACATATAAAACATTAATTACAAACAATTATAAATTCAAAAGATTCATATTGAACTAATTATCACATTAACATGCATCCATCTTTTAAACATGCATGATTATAATTAATAAATATTTTTTTCGAGTAGTTTAATAATATTAATTCCTTACTCATACTTTTTAAATATATAAGTACCAAAAGCAAATATCTTCATGACACATACATTACAATCTACGTATAATCCAAATTACATATAAAGCAAATATATTACATCCCACAAAATAAACAGATTAGAACACAAAGCCTATATCTAATGCTCCGCATCACCTTATGAACAACCTGTATACATAACATTAATAAGAAATAAGAAAGATAACACATTAAAAATGATAAAGCTATTATGTTCACAAGTCTTCAAAATATATCAACATTAATAACCCATTTATAATTTATTAATCTTATACTTATAAGACCTCTATAACCAACACTCATTGCTTAATTTTTTTTAATTTGGTAATTTATAAATTTTATCTCAAACTCGACTAACCCTTTTAAATGGCCAATAATCAAACAAGTAATTCCATACGAATTACCCAACATCTGGCTATTCTCTATCAATAGCCAATATAACCGATAATTCCATACGAATTACCCAACATCCGGTAATTCCATATGAATTACCCAACATCCGGCTATTCTCTATGATAGCCACTCTAACCGGTAATTCCATACGAATTACCCAACATCCGGCTATTCTTTATAATAGCCAATCTAACCGGTAACTCCATACAAACCGGTAATTCCATACTATTCTATACTAACCGGTAATTCATGCTAACCAACCGGTAATTCTATATCAACCGGTAATTCCATACTAACCACCCAACATCCCCATTATAATACCAACAGTTTCTTCTTCTACTTCTTCCATATCAACATGTCATAAACAACTCATAACTAATCATGAAACTTTGAATTTTAAAGAAAGAGATGAATCACCTACTGTCTACTCGTGATGACCCAGCTCCTCCTGCCTGATGCCCTGCTCCTGAAACAACTCCTGAATAAATCAAATTGCACTACATTATTATTTCTCTTACGTGCCTAAATTTGAAGCACATAATATTTTTTTTATTTAATTGGAGTTTACATCAAAATTTTCATTCATTTATCACCTCATTTTCAACATATAGTTTTAATCAATTTTCTTCTTTTAATTCACTTAAAGAATTCTCCCATGAACTATTCCACCATTTATTTATTTCTTCTTTTCACATTCTCATGATGTTTCTTCACTTGTTCATCTTTTGAATACTTCACATAAGATAAAGAATATCATTTCTCAAACATAAAACAATCAAAACTTCATCCCTATATTTCCTCATCCTTAATTACAAGTTCTTTTCTTCAAAATTATTCAATTTCTTCCTTAATTGCTACTTACATTCACTATTTCTATACTATTCTACCTCAATTCCATCATGTTTACTACTTTTCTCAAAACCCCCAAATTCTCATAAGAACCCTAATTTAACAAAAATCAAGAATATAAGAAATTAAATCAAATTTAACTGTCATTGTTTGATAACTTACTCAAATAAACCCAAAAACACTTCATTCAAGTAAGAATCTAAATTTTTCATGCTTACCAAGCTAAGTTCTCCCAACTTTTCTTCTCCTCCTAATGTGGCCAGCCCTCCTCACCTTTCTTATGTCTTCCTTCACTTGATTCTTCCTTAATTTAATGTTCTAAGTCTTTCAATCTTACAAGTTTCAAAGCTCTCTCTTACTTTTTCTTGTTTTTCTCTTGATTTCTCACGTTCTTCTCTTATTGTTTTTTTCTTTCCACTTTTGTTACTGCCCAGTCGGCAGTTCATAATAGAAAAGGGGCTGCCTTGTTTTAGTTTTAATGGCAGATTACCATTTTACTCCTAATGAGCCTTTTTGCTTCCATTTGACGGTCCTTATTCTTTGCTAGCACTACCGAGCTCTGTTCATCCTAAAATGTTAACCAGATTTTATTCAATATATTTTAAGGTTCCTCATAAAATTTCAGCTCAATTTGATGGCCGGATTTAAAATTAGACCCAATAACGTAAGACTAGTCAAATTGTGATTTTTCATCAAATTTTCTGAATTTCTCTAAAAAATCTGAAATTTTAACCAAAGCTAAGGCATCATATTAGAAGGCTCCATGCAAAATTTTAGAATTTTCTGATTACCCGATCGAGAGTTATGAATTTTTTTCCTTTTGTTTTACATGAAACTAGTCAATTTATAATTTTTCACCTAGAGGTTTTACAGAATCGGCAGAGCCACAGTTTTTCATTGCTGATTTTTGAATCAACAGCGACACAGTTTTTGCTGCTGATTTCTGAATCGACATCAACATTATAAAACCCAACAAAAAATTAATGTTGGACTGACCTATTTTAGGAAAGAATTAGAATATGAACCAGCTTAGGATAATTCAAGAGAGAGATAGGAACCAAAGATATCCAGCACCCAAACACCCCCTTATCATTTAAAATGGGGTATAAATGCAAGAAGAGAGGGGGTGACTTTTCCTCTTCCCTAAATGGGCGGCCAAAAACCATAGACTACAATAATCTCCCTTTTTCCTAAAGCAAAACTAGCCAATTGCATGTAGCATACCCTCTCATTCTTTCCAAAGAGAAGACCCCCAACCCAGCTGCATGCATCCTTTTTAAACCCTGGAGAGGAAATGAGAGTTAAAGAGTATCAAAAAATGACTGAAACTATAACAAGAGAGGGTGTTTAACAGGCCGGTTGGTGCAGCTAGAGAATCTTATGCAAGCATGTCCTATTTTGTTATTTTTTTTTAGCTGTAATCATTTTAGCACACTAACAACTAAGAATTGTTCGGCTCTAGTACAAACAACCACAAAAAAAAACATAAGAAAGATAAAAAACATGAGCAACATAAAATTTTGTTGAGTAGAATCACCATACAAAAACTCTAATTCAAAATTTTAATACTTAATATTTTTTTAAGTAGTTTGATGAAATACAAGTTAACAATTTTATTTATACCACTCCTAAGTCTATTATGAAGAGAAAAAAAAACTATAGATTTATTGTAGGGTTCCTAAACTAAATAGAAAAAAATAAAATTAACAATCATAATATTTAATTTTTCTAAATTAAATAGAAATAAAATAACTAGGAAAACAAATAATTTTATTTTCATAATAAGTTCTCATACATTACTTAACTCATATGAGCAAATCGTTCGTAACCTTTAAAATTAACAAAAAGCTAAAGCTGATAGTGATATTATTATGCTTCAAGACATAGTTTACTATTTATTTCAATAGTGTAATTACTATATTACCTCTTGATCATTTTCTCTTTTACTTTTGCTTCGGGTGTAGGATGGTCTTTTCCTCATGACGTGTATGTCTTTTGGGAATTGAGTAAAGTAATTTTGATAATTGCATTTTTTAATGCATAGTACAATAGCGAATGTAACCCTAGAATATAATAATTCAATATTTTCTGTAGAATAGAGTTTTTGTATTTTCATGTTTAGTCGAACAGTGGAATGACGACATTACTCATGCCATTCCAATTTTTTAGCCCTGCATTCAAGGGTTTTTTAGTAATTTTCTTATGGCCTATTTGTGATTGTTAATTGATCTTGGGGGTATTTTTGATTTTGTGCAATTAAAAAAAACAAAAAAGTTGCTGGTGTGTGCAAAATACTCGCTAGCGTGTTAGCTGCTCCACCGACTTTAGGCGGCACATATAGTTGACTCTGGTGGTTTTACTAGAACTTCTAATGCATTATTGAACTTCTCTCGGTGTCCTCTTCCTCCTTAGATTACGTGTGTATGGTGGTTCGATGCAGTTTGGCTAAAAATGGCTTTTTTTCCTTTTTTTTTTCTTTTGTTTTTTCTTAGATTTGTGTGTAGGCCATGCAGAAAAACAAACCAGCCCTTCAATTGTTTTTTTTATTTTGATTTCGTCCCTCTTCTCTTATTTGCAATTTTTGTATTTACATTGGTTATTTCTAATTGGATTTTAATTTCATTTGAGTTTTATGTCAGATTTAGTTATAATTTTTTTAATTGCTATTTTTTTTTGTTTTGCATGGTTTTTTTATTGATTTTTTTCAATTTCATCCCTTAATGTCAAATTTAGATTTGATTTTTTGTTTTCAAATTTCATTTTTCTTTGGTTTTTTCTTGTCAGATTTTAAGCCCATTTTGTTTTGCTACTCCTTTTTTTTTGCAAGTTTTTTTATTAGTAATTTTTTTAATGTTTTCATCTTTCAAAATTAAATTGGATGACATCTATGCTTTTTAATTGAACTCGGATCTATTATCTAACAAGTTGCATGTTTTTTTAGATTAAATGAGGTTTAAGAGGTTCGCCTAAGATTGCTTTTGTTTTTTATCTTTTTTTTAAGCTCATGTTTTTTTTTAAAGTTTGATTTCTTTTATTTTGGTTTTTCTTCGGTTAGATTAGCATTGAGTTGTTTGATAATTCAGATAGGTTTGAGTGTGGTTTTTTCTATCTTTTTTCTCATTGCTTTTTTGGTTAATTGATTTATTGTTATCATGTTTTTTTTCATATTATTTAAAATGTCATTTTAACCAATAACTCTGGACTTGAATTTTTTATACATCTTATTTTTTTTACATAAAAAAATTATTGTTCGATCTATAATGGATCGCTAGCAACATGATTAGTATTTAGAGATGTATGCAAACCTAATATGATAATTCATTTTTAGTATATGTTGGTAATGAGGTGGGAGTATTCTTAAAAAAGGTAGTTTTTAAATGAAACTACACTAATTGATGTATTTTATAGATATTTTTTTAATGATTTTGATATAAAAATATTTTTTAAAATATTAATATTAAATGAATAAAGCCTAAATAATCTTTGGCCAGTTTAGATTTAGACCCTTGATTTGTAATTTCTAGTTTGACCAATTGACCTTCCTTGAACTTTTCTTTAAATGAATCCTTTTGTTATTTTTTTGGGATGGTTGTAAGATAACAGATTTGGACACTTGAAAGTCACACGACTTAAATAATTAAAAAATCACATAAAAATAAGTGAAATCAAATATAAACACGATTTAAAATTTTTATAGAAAATTAAGAAAAAAAATTTAATATGACATATAAAAAAATTGGAACAACATCTATTAAAAACCATGTTATTTAATGTGATGATAATTTTTCTGGAATAATAAGAAAATAATTTTTTATAAATACTATGAAAATTAATCATGTTTTTTTATTTTTGAAATCAATGTTTTTTTGGATTTATTTGATCATTTTTTTTTTTAATCTGAAAATAACAAGGAGTCACATTACTTTCTTCCTATGTCATGTATGCGTGTTAAAAAGTTTCTATCCTAGATGGTATACATACAATAAAAATCAACAGAAGGACCTAATTCAAAAAATAAAACAGTTCAGGAATGATTAAACTCAATATTGAAAGTTAAGGGACTAATTTTAAATCTTTCAAAAGATCAAGGATGATAGAATTATTAGGCTTATACAATACAACAGCTTTGACTCAATTTTCATAAAACTCCTAGTTAAGGCATAGAAAGCCAAAAGAAAAGAACATCTGTGAGTGTTTGATCCTGGAAATAGCAAAAAAGAGTACAAAACATAACTCAAAAGTATTACTTCCAATCCCGGTGCCTCAACAACCATCTTTATGGTGTTTGCTGTTGGTAGCTATTGTAATAAAAATGATTTATTGATACTCTTTTTTTCCCCTCTCTTTCCATCACTACAAACTCATACTCTTAGATAAGAGCATAACCTTTTACTTTGCCTAAAGGCAGGTTATCATTAGCCAGCCTGCGACTGACGCTATAACTGATGGGTTTGAATGGTTTATGGACTTAGAGATGGGCTCTTGGTTGTTTGCATAGCAACATAGTATTCAAAAATGCTTTCTTTAAGGTTGGTTTCTGTGTTTAATCTTCTGGTTTTATGCTAACTTGCTCTTTTATTGCTTTAATTATCTTTTTCTTCAAATGGGTTCTCATATCTATCAATCTTTATGTGGGAGTTCTGGCTATGTTATTGTTTTTGTGCCTTTACTTGTTTTTTTTTTATTATTATTCTGGGTGTGCGTCTTTTTCTTTTTTTCGTCCATAATCTTTGCTAGAATAACTGTTTCGCTCTTTCGGAAATGTTTCTTAGGAATTTTTGGAGAAGGCATAGGAGTAAAATTCTTATTACAGCAGGTGTTTTAGGAAGTGGGTATTTTCTATATAGACTATACAATGCTCACGAACAGAGGCTCGCTGATATGGAAAGAGAACTTGCTCGCCAACGGGCAAATGATGAACTCATCAAGGCCCAGTTAAGAGAAATTGAATACGGTGTTCTCCCCCACCCCCCCTCTTATTAGTGTTCTGTTGATCCTTATGCTTTACCTTATGACTTGTATTGATAGATTGCAAGCCCATTTCGAGAATGTGCAATTAATAGCTGATACAACATTGCCTCATGCAATGCAATATTTAAGAAGTAGGATAGCGGAAGAGTTGGACCTTTCTCAGCTCACTGAAAGGCTACAGAAAGGGAAGGGTAAGCCATACACGCTTACCTCTTCAGAGAAACTTGAACTGTGGGACAGACTCAAAATCCTAAGTACGCCGCTACTTATTCTCTCTGCCTGTTCACGTTGCATATGATATATAACGTCTTAGTTTTTCTTTTTTCTTTTACTGCATTTCTATAAGTTACATTTTAGTGTATGTTTTTCACGGGTGTGGTTCCTCCAGGTTTCACACAAATGGTGGTGTCGCTGTGGGCTGTGACAATACTTAGCTTATATATCAAAGTTCAAGTAAATATTCTAGGAAGACATTTGTATATTGATACTGCACGTGGCCTTGGAAGCTCACTTTTACTTGTAAGATCCATTCTGTCTCTGTTCCCATGTTTAAGATTCATGCTCATACACAACCATCATTTGTCCGAACTTTTAATGTTTCTTCAAGCAACTTTTGTTAAACTTCATTTGCATGTCAGTCGTGCTATCAGATAGCTGTTCTCTGGTTAGTTAGTCCAATGCATTTGACTTTTGTGCTGAAAATCGCTGAGATTCCCTCTAATTGTTATTTGGTTACAGATTGCTATTAGCATGTCAATTAAGCAAATATGTTCTGAGCTGATTAATCATAGGGGTTTCTTCAAAGAGCAATTTAGTCCGAGAATGAAGTTTACATTCTGTAACCAACCAAAATACTGTTCCGTTCCTTAATGTTCATCTTTATTATTTGTGTTGTTAAGCTGCATTGACTTAGTTGGACTGTGAAAAGGTTTGTACTCTCAGATCATGAACTAATCCAAAAAGCAGAATTGGGGATCTGTAGATCCGTATTTAGATGTCAGTTGTCACCACAGTTGAATTATTGAATGCTTGTTGTGTTGAGCGTGGAGACAAATCACCCACAAACCAGCTGGTTAGGCACCTAAAGTAAGCTGGATAATGTGCTGAAAACAGGCTGGAATAATGGCTGGTTTGTCTGCCATTGTTGCAGGAGCAGTGGCTGAAAATGGGGATGTCCTCCCCCCCACCCACATTTTCATCTATAAATAGATGCATGGGCAAGCAGAGAAATAAGTAGCAAGACATGTAGTAGAAGGAGATGCCTTAGTGGGTAGCAGCAGCTGCAGCTGCAGTTGTGCAGCAGAGAGATAGAGAGAACTGGGAGTTGAGATGAGGTGTCCTTTCTCCTCCAGATTGCAATTTTCCCTCTATATAATGAAATGAGTTGCTCCGTGGATGTAGACAGTTACTGAACCATGTTAAAATGTTGTGTTTTGAGCCTGGGCATTAATCACAGATCCTAACACATTGTTTTTCTCTTATGCTTCTTGATTATGTTCATGAAGGCATTTGGGTCAGTCTAGACTTTAGGCTTATGTAGAGTATTCTGGTTTCATATAGAAAGAGCCGTATAGTACAGCATATTATGACACTTAGAGGCTGTTTGTTTTTGCATTTAAAATTGCGTATAGCTTGAAAAAGCATGAATTTGATGCTTTTTTAGTATTTTCCAATGGTTTTGATGTGCTGATATCAAAAATAAAAACAAATCTGAAAAAAAAAAATCATTTTGATCATTTTCAAGTGAAAAACACTTTTGAAAAGCACCTTGCACCTTAATACCAAACACACACTTAATGTTTTAAGACTGAAGTTGTTTAACTAAGTACATATCTAGATTCTTGATGTTCTGTAGAATGGAGATCTGAAGTCATTCATTAAGAGCTCACTTCTGGAGAGTTTACAATAGCTGGCCTATGGGAACTGATTATCTACCGAGATAGTCCAGGATTTTGCTAAATTGAATTGTTGATGAAGACAGGTTTTACTTATGACATCCTCCACTATGGCCGGGGAGGTGGGAGGCGTTCAGAGGAGCACATTTATTATTATCATCTGATGCACATAGTAGTTAAATGTTTTCTTCTCGAGAAACTGGGATAAGAATAAATAATGTTTTAAAATTGTAATTCATGAATAGACTGCATTAATGTGCTGAAAAGAAATGGTTGGTTTCTGGATGGTTGTTTTGATGGAGGTCTATATTTGTAATTTTGGAGCTGGGACAGCTGTTGAATAACGCCTTTTATCTCTGGTATAGGAATGATGTGATCACTATTTGAGACCCCCATTCAACTCCTATACGTATTATATGGCTTTAGAGGTCAATGTTCTTTGTTTTTACTGAAGGTTTCAATCCTTGAGGCATCTTCCATATAAGAAATGTAAGTCTGGTGTTTAGTTTTCCCTACTGTGAGCCCCTTTATGAATTCCCTTCACATACATTGTGAAACTGTGTGTCAGCAATTGTATCGGCAGGCAGGAGAATGTTTCTGCATGTGTGATGCTGGATAGCGCTGAAAAATGAGGTATGTGATGTCCGGCTTTGGAAGGCTGTTGGGATGCGATGATAAAATGAAGGTGTAACTCCTGGCTTTGGAGGCTGTGAGGAGGGGTAAGAATTTATGCATAGAGGAAATAGGAGAGAGAGTTCTTGGGGAGGAAGAGAGAGGTGATAATTTGTTTGGTAGAGCTCCAGCACTCAATTCATAGTCTCTTTTTTTAAAAAATAAAAAATAAAAAATCCCCCTCCCTTGTATCTATATATACTTAATTTCTCACGAGGTAAAGAACATACCTGTTTGCAAGCTATTCCTAAGCAACTCATAAGGTAGTAGCTACTAGCTACTTGTTAGCTGTACAAGTGACTGTATATTTCTGGGTCTTTGCTGGGTTTCATGAGTTAAGTCTGCCTACAATATAATATATACTCTGATTATTTCTTAATATTTTGTCCAATGGCATGGGATCTGTCAGGAGACTTGCCATAAACATTGGTGGTATTGGTCCTGAGCTTAATGGATAAATTGTTAATAATGCGTGTTGGGTCCTTTTGCTAGGCTCCAGTAGGGATGGGAGATTGTAAAATCTTGTGTCATTTCTACTATGTTTGCCATGCATCAAAGCATTTGGATGGAAAAGAACTCAAGAACATTTGATGAATGTTCTCTTTTGAGGAATTACTTTGGGATGGAATTGTTTCCTGGCCTCTCTTTATGGACTTGAGCTTTTGGAGGTTTTTAGAGGAGTCTCCTCAATTGTGGCATCAGGATTGATGTGCTATAGTGCTTTGTCTTTGTCCTTCTTTCTTCTTTTTTCCTTTTACTTTGTAGAGAATATCTTGTTATACTTGTGTTTGCATTCCACCTCTTCCAATTCAAATGAACAAGAACAGGTATTCAATAGTTGACTTGGTATCTTAGATGCAGATGTTTGTTTGAGGTCATTGGCTTGAAGGCATAAAATTAAAATATCTCTTGAGCTAAAGTTTTTACCGATAGTCCTAATTCCTCCTCCTTTGGCTGCTTGTGCAACAATGCATCTAAATGGAAAAGATTATAGGTGATTAGAGAAGCAATGATAATAAAACATGTCTTGTGGTTCTGTTTCTTTCAAGGTTTAATGATTTTGCCCCTAATGAGTCCTCTGCTTGTCAGTAAGTGAGAATGCTGAATTTAGGATGGTTGAACTGACTTTTTCTGAGTGCTCTGATGTACATGCTGCTTAGGGTGTATACATTATAGTTGTGGCATACCTTTTTTGTGGCATCTTTTTCTTCTTATCAGTACCGTCATCTTTATGCTACCTCAACCTGAGCAACGCCAAAATGGAGACGCATTTTCAGTTATTCAGCCATCAATGGAAGTGCATTATAGTATTCATCAAAAAGATTGGCGTGATGATATGGAGAGCCAGCAATTTATATAGACCTGCTAAACTTATCACTCTGCAATTTTGATGTAAACATTTGTTTTTGGTCGTTGTCCCTTCATATCTTTGGATTTTTATGATATTTTATATTCCTGTTCAAATTAACCTTTATCACCCAGTTAGGTATTTGATGGGTATTGTGGTTGGTTAATACTTTGAAAACACTATAATACACTCTTGGTAGACCATATGCTCATGCCTTCTGTATTTTTAATGCTGCTTCTGGATGTTCTAAAGTGTCTTGTCATTTTTCTTAAGTTAATCCACTTCATTCATTTCACACAGGAGAATGTCGATCTCATTGATAGGGATGACCAGCAAAATTTTTTGGCGAGTGCTGATTTTCTTGCTAATAATGGCCTGCTGGCATTGATTTCAAATATCCAGGCTGTGGTAACAGAAGTTATTGAGGAGTAAGTGTTTCCATATTGTTTGAAAAATGGCATGTATGTTAAGTAATATTCTACTTAAATCAAGAAGTTGCATTGCATAGATTAAAATAATGGAGCAACATCATATGCAGAAAATTCTGAGTGGATAGTGATGTGTGTTTGCCTCTGTTGATTTGTCTTCACTTTTCAAAATAAACATGCAAAAGTCAGAAATTTAACTGAAAATCTTTCAACTAAATTTGAAACTTGGAACTCCATGATTTTCTCAGTCAATCCAGAATGAATCTGGACTATGTTGACTTTGTTCACACTTCATTGACTGCATGAAGAAGTTCACATCATCAGAGACTCCTTTAGGCACATGAGAACAACTCCCAAGCAAATGGGTAGGGGCTCATTAGAATCTCTCATTAAATGAAATCTGTTACAGTAACATCTGCCATAGTGAACAAAAAGCTAATTTTAATGAAAAATGCAAACATGAAGCATCTTTTAGACGGAATGTCTAATGTTTTGACCATTGGACGGTCGCTTAAATTGCTTATAACCGTAATCCGTGCAGAAAGAAGTTGATTGATTTGTTCAACACCACATCTTTTTACGAAACTGTCATGCAAATACTTGACAAGTTTATGAGCTTGGGAAGTCTACATCAATGGATAGATTACTTAATGCCTGAAGATAGTGGGCACTACAAACTAGGCACAAGCTCCAGCATTGACGACACGGTCCTTCCTAATAGCACAAATTTTGATCAGCTTATGGTGGAGGCACGAACAGTGCTATCAAGGTATCTTTCTGTTCTAGAGAGCAAAAAAAAGGGACTTATTATGTTTCAGGCAAAAAATATAGTTATTTTTACTCATTTAATTTACACATGGGTGGAAAATTAGTTACATGATTACATTGCTTGGAAGTGCAAACGTCAAGGACTTTTTTGTATTGGTCGACTCAAACTGCTTAGGAATTCCCTTACGAGCAGAGGCTGTAATATTCAATCTCTCAATTGAGATGGATTGAACACCCCCAACCCTTCCTTAGCCAGTAAGCATCCCTGGGCAAGAAATCAGAGATGTAGCTGGCCAAATAGAGAACCAAGCTGAGTTCCTGAATATCCAATCGAGCTTCTCAAGAATAGTACTCCTACTATGCTGACTATTATGCCAAGTGAATCACAACCCTGAATAAAAAACTTTAACCAGCTACACATCCTGCACATAACAACCAAAAGTATCTATGTATCCATGCCAAGAAAGATCACCCCTCTATTTGTCCATAGAGCTCATAATCGCATTAAAGTCACCCAAGATGAGCCAGGATTTAGACTGAAATGCAAGAGCTTGTTGTCTCAAGTAGTCCTAAAGATCTTGACGTCTAGTAGGAGTATTGAGACCATACACACAGGTGACCGCAAAGCTGCACTTATCAACCAAGCTAAGGACCTCACATGTGAACTTCTCTAGGTCCCATCCAATAAGAATACTACACTTGATAGCATCCAAGACATTTGACATAAATTGCATAGAAGAGGGATTATTAATTGCAGACTCAACTACCCCCATCTGATTAGAGGCAACTCTAGTCTCGAACAAACCGATAAAACTCAATTTGTGCTTGTTAATCCAAGCCTTTACTGCTATATGTTTTGATGGGCCATTAAGACCCCAAATGTTTCAACTTCCTAGCTCTTTTCCATAATTGAGTGCACATCATCCTCACCTTTGAACTGGAAAATTATGAAGCCTTGTTGGGTTGTCATGATACTGTCAAGGCCAAAGTCTTTCCGAACTCGGCAATAGTATTTACCGCATGGTAAGACATCACATAACCCAAAAAAATTCCAACCGAACAACGGTTCCATTGTGATGTGCTCTCATCAACAACATGGTTTGAAATTTTCAAAATTATGCCTGTATCTTGCCTCAGGAATGAAGCAATCTTAGCTCGGGTTGTAGAATTTAACACTTTCAACCTATCAACCCAAGAGCTTCTTGGCTGGTTAGAGGTATATAAACAAGGGGGAAGAAAGATTTTGACTTGACTGATCTTCAGATTGAGAAGAAAGCCAGTTTGTGGTAGGGGGGGTTATGGTGGTGGTGGTTTTTCGTTTCGTGATGGAGTTTTGGGTGGTGGTGGGGTGGGTTTTTTGTGTGGGGCAAGGTGGGTTTCAATTTAGGGTTGGTTTGGGGAGGTCGTGGGGTGGTGTTTGGGGGATTTTTAGTCTTGTCGATGTCCGTGTTGGTGTTGAAACGAACAACATATCTGAAAATTAGCAAAATCTAACGGTGGTCAGAGAAGTTATGGCTCCGATAGCACCGTCCTCTCTTTAAAAAATTTTGAATTTTGGATTTTAGAGAACTTCTCTTGCCTTTAATGGTCATATCCTCTCTGTAGTCCAGACCTGCAACCTTTATGGGATCCAGTTCCTTTCCATCCCTAGATCAATTCTCCAAATCATTATGTCTGAAAAGGTCATTTTTTAGGGAGATTCTCGATTGATTCAGCTTGAAAGACTCTCTAGGACAAGGTTGTCAAAAACCTTTTTTTAACACAACACAGAATATACAATATAAACTCATATCGTAAACTCGAATCGTAAAATCGTAAAATTAGTAAAATATTTAACAAATTGTATATTGACAATTCCATTCAAGTAATAAATAATAATATAACACAATTAAATTAAAAGTGAAATAAACAATACAAATGTTCAAACATCTTAAAATACATAATTCAAATAAAAATCCATACATGGTTTAAATAACTTAAAAATACAATATAATACAATTATGTCCATATAATTTCATTAACTAAAAATTAATTCTTACCAAATCTTCTCGAAGACCAAAGTCAGGTGAAATTCAGATATAATATTCAGGTGAAAAAACCAATCATGACCAAATTCCTTAGGCTATAATTAAAGAGGAGAGTGAGAGGGGCAGAGATGGAGTAACCTCTCCAGCACCATGCAAGCGACTTGTCAAGAGGGTGGTTAAGAAGGCTCATAGGGGCTCTATGACCTTTTTCCAAGTTTTCCTCTCTCATACAAGACGAATATTTGGCAATGTCACTTGCATCTTTCTTACAATTATTTTACAAGCACACCAAATACAACAAAGGATGGCATGATTGAGCTACAGTCTTCTTTTAATCCCTTATGCACGCACGCATATAGATCTACGATCTCTTCGATGCAATTACTTGTTGTGATTAAATAGGAACATATAGATCTATAATCTTTACTGCGGTTGCAGATACCGGTAGTTGAAAACAGAAGAGAAAATCACATGACATACCTTTTCAGCTGATCTGAAGCGAGAAGGCCAAGACAATATGTCTGAATCTCAAATGATGGGAGTTATTGCTCTTCTCTTCGACTTCGTCTCTCAGTTTTTAGCAGCGGCGGCAGCTTTGAAATTCATGCAAGGCAATGGGGTTGAGAATTTGAGATTTGAGCAAAGGGGAAAGGGGAGATTGGGGGGTGGGGACTGTGGGTGGAGTGTCGGGGGACTCAGGGACAAGGACTCATGGAGTGACTCGTTCGGTTAGCAAATTTTTTAACTTTGGTCAAACTCGTGAAATCAGTCTGGCTTTGCTGGTTTACCGAATTTGATTAATTTCGAGTTTTTAACCCGATTTCACACATTATATACATGTCGCCTCGTCAAATTATATAATTTTACGAGTCAAATCGTGATTTTGACAACATTGTTCCAGGATACCAGACCCAAAGATACTATGCACCATTTACCCTGGTTCTCGGGCCATATCCCAAGGCATTCCCTCATCCTTTGGCTTGCTTCTTTAGGTCGGCTTCATACTATGGATGTCCTTTCTCATTATCCTATAGCCTAATCTTGTGTCATGACATGGGAAAGAATTGAAATAACCCCCGAGCTCTCCGATCCTTTCATTTTTGCTGCAAATACCTCCGAAGTTCCCCTCCCCTGCGTCATTTCCCTATTTTCCTTCCCTCCTTTTTTGTTGGTGGCTCCCTGCTTGCATGGACCTGTGCTTGCTGCTCTGGGATTTCAGTATCTGGAGATTCTTTCCCTCTTTCCAGTTGTCTTTTAACATGACAACATTAAAGAGCTTGTTGTTATCCACCTTGAAATAATTTTTCATTACATGCCTTCAATGTTTTTGTGCTTGGCTTGCCTGGTAGCAGTTGAAAACTGAGATATTGAAAATTAATAAAACTAACTCTATTTGGGCTCCTTTAAAATAGAATTTGTTGTTTTTCCCCTTGCAGTGCTGAATTTGGTAAAATCATGGGAATATCTTTGAAAGTGGCAGTGGATGCACTGGTGGAGGATATGGAAGCTCAGTGTCAGTCCACTGGGGCAAGTCTAACATCGGGGATGCCACTGGCAAAACTTCTATCACGAGTTATGCAGATAGTACCATCGTTACTCCGTGAAGCAAGCCAAAACCAGTTTATCAAAATCATCCGGACTGTACCAGAAGTTGAACTGTTCTTCACTCTCCTCTATGCAAACAACCTTGTAGACTAGTGAGCATGATTGTATCCTAATCCATGTCCCTTTTTTTTGAGTTTTGGCTTTCATACAAGGGGTGCCGGCGCTAAAATTTGCATGGTACCAGGCTTGGGGTCTGCAAATGTGAACTGCTTGAAAGGATTCAAAAGAGAGTCAAAAGATATTTCATTGAAATTGTAATTCTTTATTAACTCTTAATATCTTCATTGAGTGCATTACCATTGTCATATGTCATTTACTTCGGGACGGATGCTGTCTTTTTGTGCTGTTAAATCTGGAAAAATGACAGAAGTAGAAAGTCTCCAACTATGCATGAAGCACAAGAGTGTTTTGTCCCTGTCCGGCATGTCTTTGAAGAGATTTCATTTCGGTTGTGCGACTTTCTTGTTCCATCTCCTGGTGGGCCTGCTATTTTTTTTGTTGTAAAGATGCTTGAAGGGAACCTGCTCTTACCATATCTGATGAGGCGCTTCCTTTTTCAAAGTGGCTGCCATCCCAATAATTTTTTTTTAGATTAGTGTCGGTGTTTGGATTAATTTATATATATTTTAATTAATTTTATAAATTCTAAAATTAATAACGATGTAATCATCAATTTAAAAGCTTAATCAGCCAAGTTATTCTTTTAAGGTTTCATCCGAGTAATTTTCTAAGCCAATGTGATGCGGCGAGTCAATGATGGAAGTTTTAAAGCTATTTGTCAGTTTAGGGATGATTAATGGGCTAGCTGAAATCTTGGCCAAAACAGTAATTCTGGTCTTCAATGAAGAGGAACATGCTCTACCTGTCAAAGCGGTTGAATTGTACAGTAATTTTCTAAATTTTGTACGTCCTGAATTAGTCATTTTAATTCATGCTTGCTAAATTATTTTAATGGTCGTCTTGGCAATATGACATAGAACACCCCACAGTCAAGGACTTGAAGTCAGTAAAACAAAACAAAAAAGAGACCAAATTCACGTTAGGAGAAAAAAGGCCTTCCATTCCGCTCTCATTGGTTTGTGATGTGTTTGGAGAATGCTCGTCGGACCTAAAATAAGTTTTAGTTAAATGAGCCAATCTTAGATCATTTACTAGCTCCTTTGTTTTTGTATCATGGGTAAAAATATTATTTTTAATTAAAAAACATAAAGATGAAACCTAATGCAAATTACACAATATTTTTAAAATATTAAGATTGTGATATATCAAATAATATGTTTTTTTTTAAATATTAAAACAGTAATATATTGAATTGACCAGAGCCAACCTTTATTAACTAGCAAAACATATAATCCAAGTCATGAGACCTTGACAACTCTATAGAATATAAATAAAAAAAATAGAAAGCTCAATTCTAATAAACCAAATACTGAAGGATGAAAAAAAAATCAATTTAAAAAAAAGAGCCCAAAAAAAGCAACTTGAATAATCATAGGTAAATAGGCTAAACCCGTGACCGAGCCATGAAAATAGAATTACCCCATAGACAAAAAAAATACAAAGGTCAATTCCTAATCAACCCATTGTCGAAGAAAGAAAATGACGAGAAAATCAATTTAAAAAAAACATAAAAAAAACCTAGTCTACTCAAGTTAATCCACTAAATTTGCAATTTCAATTATAAGATCAGGATAACTCCATAGAAAAAACTATGCTTCAAAAAAAAAATTAAGCGATAAAAAAATTTGTCTTGTCATATTCTAAAAAATAAAATAAAATTAGTGTATGATTTTTTTAAAAAATAAATTCTTTTATTTTATTTAAAAAAAGTTATAAATAAATTGAAGGAAGCCCTTTAAAAAGGAGTGTAGAAGCCTGGATCTAATGGATCATCTCCTAGGTCCAAAAGCAAGAGCAAACCCATGCACCAATACAATTTTTTTTTCTTGCTTGGTTGAGTTGATGATGCGACCAAATTTTTTTTAGGTGACGTAGACGACCTTTCATCTACATCTCCAGTTGTCAGTGACCTATGGATCACCAAGTAAATAAGTAGGGGTTTTTCACTCCTAAAAATATATTTTTGAACCTTTTTGTTTACCCAAAAAAAAATCTATAAAACAACCTAAAGACCTACATAAACCCTTTTATGCCTCAAACAACCAAAAAATCAATCCAAAAATAAATAATCATGTTATAAGTCTCTCTCTTGGAAGGGATGACATATAAGAAGAGAATTAGGGTATACGAGATTTAAAAGAGTGACCATTAGAATTGTTGTTGTTGTTAGATGAAACACAACATTTTACTTAGTTTCTTTTCTTTTAAATGAGTTTTATAGATAATTCCATGTTTTGGCTTAAATTTATAGAAGAGTTGTTTAAATTTAATTGTAACTAATTTGGTAGAGAGATGATTATCCAAATGAAGAACAATTTCTAATAATCTCTCCTATTTCCTTCATCTCTTATTCTTTCTTTTTCTATGTGTTAGTTGTCTACACTCTATTTTCATTTCTGGCATTGGCATCGAGTCATTCTTTTTCATTAAAATACTTAGAAGTAATCCAAGTAGGCACCATTCTTATTAAGCTTGTTCTAAGTGGTATCAGAGCAAAAATTCTGTGGACTTGAGAAATGACCCCTGTCACCAGTCCCAAGATTTTAAAAGGCTAAAAAATTCCCTTAAAATTATCAGTAAGGAATAAGCACAAAAACATGAGCAAGTTATGAAGTAGTTGAATTCATAGAGGCAAAAACTAGAAAATACAAGATCTAGTCATAAAACCAAGTTTGGGGAATTAAAAGATCTTATTAATGGGTCTTACCAACAAACTCTCACTTCACAAACTTTACAACAATCAACGGGTGAAACTAGTGCTACTAAGGATAAACAAGTTTTTCATGAGGTGATTCTGTTGTTAAAATCGGTTTGACTTGTAAATAAAGGCATAACCACTACAAGGTATATAAACTTACATATGATTTTCCTAACTTTGATGGTGAGGATGTGTATAAGTGATTTTGTAAGTGTTATCAATATTTTGAAGTGGAAGTTAAGGATTTTGAGAATATTAGGTTGGCTTCTTATTATATTGATTGTGTGGCCCTTTATTAGCACAAAAATTTCATGAGAAGCCTAAGAAATTTAGAAGTAACTTGGAATGGATATATAGAGGCATTACATGCTAGGTTTGGGGGTTAGAAGGACCCATTAAAGGAGCTTTTTGGATATTAAATACATGGAGAATTTAAAGACATACATTCAGGATTTTAACATATTATGAAATAGAGCAAAGATTACAAAGAAACAAGTATTGGTGTTCTTTATAGGAGGTCTTGAGTTCCAAATCACAACATAAACTACCTAAATCAAACTTAATCCTCATCAAACTCCCTATAAAAGCTCACCCTTATTAATCACTAACAGTCTAAAATCTTATTAAAATGGCCTATTACCCACTCTAACCTAAAATTATACTAACAAACATGGTTGTCAAAAACGCTTTTTGACTTGTAAAAATATATGATTTTATGAGTCAAAACATATAAAACGTGTAAAATCGAAGTTAAAACTCGAAAACCAGTAAAATCGTTCAAACCCGGTCAAACTCGTGTAAAATCGGGCCAACTCGTAAAAAACATTAAATGTGTACCGATATCACTATTTCACGTGAAATTTAAAAGAGTTATTGCCTGTGCTGACTCAGCACTCCCCTTTCCCACGAGTTCCCACTAGCCACTCCCCCACCTAACACTCCACCCTTCCCCTTTCCCCTTTTCCTAAATCGCCAGCAGATTAAGAAATCGGTTGATTTAGTTCCATTCTCCACTCTCCAGCAGTGCCTCTGATCTGAATCTAATTATCTCCAGTCTCCAGTCTCCACTCTCTCAACTGGTTTTGCTTGCTATCGAGATCTAGAGCGTTCTTTACGAGATGAAGGTAAGAATTTATTCCCAAACTTTGTTTTTTCTGTCTCATCTGGTATATGAATAATGGTGGTGATTCTGGTGAAAGTTTTAGTTTTGGGTTCCTACAGCATATTAATAATCTAGATGCTGTGATTAGTGGAAAATGAAACTTATCTTTAGGATCTTTTTATATGAGAGAATTGAATGTGGTGATTTGCTGATGATTTCATTTTACATAGGAGAATTTTGTTACCAATAACATGATTTATTACCAGCATGTTAATAATCCAACAAGTTATGTCGGATCTTTAATTCTCTGGCTCAAAAAATTTAACTGGATATGTAGTGGCAATCTCTATTCCCATCTTTGAATGGCTAATCATGATGTTAAAGCTGTTCACGAAGCTGATACAACATCAGAAGATTCAAAATAGTTCAATACAATGAAGTTATATGTTTCTCACGACTG
Organism: Populus nigra; assembly: GCF_951802175.1. Classification (NCBI taxonomy): domain Eukaryota; kingdom Viridiplantae; phylum Streptophyta; class Magnoliopsida; order Malpighiales; family Salicaceae; genus Populus; species Populus nigra. The sequence continues at coordinate 3,948,596 of NC_084869.1, forward strand.
CCTCCATTTTTGTTAGACAAGTATTATTACCGCTAGTTGCCCTTTCGTATTACCAGCTTAAAAAATTTTACTGTAATTTTAGACAAATTATTCACACAGACTGAGACACTTCCACAAGATTTCTTTCCAATTGCAACAACATGATTTGCTGATGGGGCCGTAGGAATATTATTGTAGCTCATTCATGTCGGAATATTATTGAGTGAAAGTTTTTTACTCTTTGGTCTTCATTAGTTGAAGTTGGAGTAGAACTTAAAATGCCGTTATTGAATTATTGAAATATAGCTAAAGACGACTTGGGATTGGTTAGTTATGATCATATTGGTGATGTTAGAATTGGAATTTGATTGATTGAATGAGTTTGATTAATTGAGTTGTTGAATTAAAATGAGTTAATTAATTTTTGTTAATAAATTAAGGCGTGGTAGAAATGGCTAATTATTGTTTCATCCCGATAATTTGCAAGTCTGAACAAAATAATGAAAATATAAAATGGGTTGTGAAGTGTTAAGGGGAAATGCTTTTTTTTTTCTTTTGACAATAAGAGTAAGTTTAGGAGTCTTATGATTATTAATTATTCTCTGTAGATGTCTTGACAAACCTTTGATGTTTGTTTTAAGTTTGTTAACTTTTAGTTAATGAAATTCTATGGACATGTATGAATTTTTATTTGAATTGTGTATTTTAAGGTGTTTGGACATTTGTATTGTTTATTTTACTTTTATTTTAATTGTGTTATATTATTATTTACTACTTGACTGGATCTTGCAATTTAGTTAAAATATTTTACTTGCAATTTTAGTTAAAATATTTTTACTTGTGATTTTATGATTTTAGTTAAAATATTTTACTTGTGATTTTACAATTCGAGTTTATGTTGTATGTTTCGTGTCATGTCAAAAAAGTATTTTTGACAACCTTGCTAACAAAGTCCCTGTTAAACCTACCAAATCTTTAAAGAATAGGGAGTTTGAGGAAAGAAGAATAAAAAACTTATGTTTTTATATGATTAGAAGTTTGTACCTGGGCAACAAAGTAAAAATAAAAGGCTTTATTCACTTTGTATAGTATATGATGAGGAAGACACTAAAGAAGGTAAAGCTAAGGTGGATGAGTTTAATTCTAAAGCAGTCATTCCACACATCTTCATTTATGCTCTGGAGAGCATTGTGGGTTTCACACTTTGAGAGTGATTTGTAAGATTGATAATCACTCAATCTTCATTATGGTGCATTCAGAGAGCATACATAATTTCCTCAACTTTGAAACAACTAATATGTTATAATGTAATCTTGTAGCCATAAGCCTCTGACAGTAGAGGCAACTAATGGGGGAACAATGAGTTGCACAACTATATGTAAAAATTTTAAATTGAGAACACAAGAAGTGAATTTTAAAGTTGGTGTGTTCATTGTAGATTTAAATAATTATGATATGGTGTTGGAAACATAGTGGTTGGCCATTTTAAATGACATTATATCTAACTACAGAGAGTTATAAATATCCTTTAAGTGGCAAGGTAAAAAGATGTTGTTTAAGAGCAATAATCATACTTAGCTACAAACTATCAAGTTTGAGAAACTTAATAGATTATTGGAAAGCCTTTTACAATTAACAGAAATCAGATATATAGTTTGAGAGTTATTAAGGATATTGACACTACAATATATTTTATATCTGCTATCTTAGTGCCTAATATGGAAAGAAATTATGTTTTATATAATTTGTTGAAGTGTTATCAGAAGGTGTTTAACGACCCCAAAGAGGTTACCACCCCCTGGATCTCATGATCATACCATAGCTCTTAAGAAGGGAGCTCAACCTGTTAATTTGAGGTCTTATAGATACTTTGGTTTACAAATGGATATATAGAGAAAATGTTTCTAAAACAATAGAGTCAAGGATAATTTAGCCAAGCAATAGTCATTTTGCTTCTCTTGTGGTATTAGTTAAGAAGAAGGACAATTCATAAAGGCTTTGTATAGATTATAAGGCTCTTAACAAACTTATTATCAAGTATAAATTTTCTATGCCATTGATGGATGAGTTACTAGAAGAATTAATGGGTGCATTTATGTTTTCCAAGATAAACTTGAGATCTAGATGCCACCAAATCAAAATTACCTCACAAGATATGTTTAAAACTACTTTTAAGACTCATAATAGTTGCTATAAGTTTCTAGTCATGCCTTTTAGGTTAACTAATGCTCATGCCACTTTTCAAACCTTAATGAATGATGTTTTTAGAATTCATTTTAGAAAGTTAGTGTTCTTTGATGACATTCTAATTTATAGTCAATTAATGGCACAACACCTAGAGCATCCGAAGATAGTGTTTGAATTACTAAGGTTTCATAAACTAGTAGTAAAAAAGAGCAAGTATGTTCTTAGAAATAATCAAGTGTAGTACTTGGACCATATTATCTCTAAGGAAGGGGTGTCTACTAATCCATAAAAGATCAAAGTTATGGTGGAATGACCTTTACCTAAACCAGTTAAATAGCTACATGGATTCGTAGGTCTCACTGACTATTATAAAAGGTTTGTAAAGGGTTATGGGTCCATAAGTAAACCATTGACATAATTGTTAAAGACTGATGTTTTTGAATGGACTAAAAAAGCAACGTAAGCTTTTAAACTTCTAAAGGAAGCCATGACTCGACCTCTTGTTTTGGCACTACCTGACTTAAACAAGCAATTTATAATAAAGATTGATGCCAAACAAGTTGGAATAAAAGCAATGCTAATACAAGAGGGGTACCTTATAACTTATATTAGCAAATCTATAAGACTAAAGCAATAAGCCTTGTCTACATATAAAAGGGAGATCTTGGCTATATTATATGCAATGGTAAAGTGGAGACATTACTTAGGGAAAATATTTTAAGATTTGAATGGATCATGTTAGACTTAAATATCTTCTAGAACAAAAAATATCATATCCTTTTTAGCACTTATGGTTAGCCAAGCTACTAGGGTTTGACTATGAAATTGAGTACAAAAAAAAAATAGCAACTAATGCTCCCTCCATGAACTCTAATTATGAAGTATTTACTATAGTGGTATCTATAATTTCTACCAATATCATGGAGAAGATAAAAAAAAAAGTCATAGGAACAAGATAGTGTTATATAAGGCATTATGCTGGATCTACAGAAGGATATTAGTTCTCACCCTCATTACAAATGGGTGAATAACCACTTGAATAAGAAAGGAAAGATAGTAATCGATAATTATTATAATCTCCAACACATGTTAATTTATATGCATCATGATTCAACTATAAAGGGGATAGTTTAGAGCTATTATGACTGCTAAAATGGTGAAAACCCTATTTTATTGAAAAAGATTACAAAGGCAAGTGAGGCAGTAAGTGAGAGGATGCCTTATCTACCAAAAACAATAAGACATAGAATGTGCTCTCTATTGGGTTACTACAACCTTTACCCATTTCTTAAGTACCATTTACTAATATCAATATGGATTTTATGGAAGGACTTCTTAAGGAAAAGAGGTTATCTTTGAAGTGATGGATACATTAAGTAAATGTGTACACTTAATGGTCATTGGTCATCCTTATTTTGTAACTACAATAGCCATTACTTTCATGGATAATGTCTACAAACTTCATAGTTTATCTGCCTTTATAGTTAGAGATAGAGACATTGTGTTTCTAAGCCAATTTAGAGAAACTTTTTTGCCTATCAAGAAGCGAAACTCTACTATTCCATTGTTTATCACCCCCAAATCATTGGGAAAACTAAAGTAGCTAACAAGTTATTAGAGAATTACTTGAGGTGTATAAATAGAAACACATAAAGTTAATGGACAAGGTGGCTCTCTCTAGCATAATAGTGGTATAATATTAATTATCAAACTTCTATAAGGTGTACTCCTCATGAAGTTATATATGGTCAGGATCTTCCACTTCATATTCCTTAATTTTATAAGGATTTTAACAGAAAAGCAGTTGATAAGTTATTAACTAAGAGAGAAAACATGCTCAAATTAATCAAGAAAAATATGAATTCAACTCAACAAAAAATGACTTAGTTGGCAGACAAGAAAAGAAGTGAAAGGACATTCAATGTTGGTGACTGGGTATACCTAAAATTGCATCCATACATGCAGAAAATTATGGTTTAAGGGTCTCACAAATTATCAGCTAAGTATTTTATCCCATACAAGATCATAGAATAGATTGGGGTAGTGGCTTACAAACTAGATTTATCTTTATTTGTCTTAATCCACCCTGTTTTCCATGTTTCACAATTAAAGTGACATGTAAGGAATAAAAGGGTGTACAGTGAGTTACATGTTATGCCTTGTGAGTCAATGCCTCAACCTTAAACATTGTTGGACAAAACAATGGTAAAGCATTATAATTAGACTGCCACTCGAATCCTTGTTCTCTTGAAGGGCCTACCACCATCTGAGGCAACCTGAGAGTTTATAAAGGATTTTTCTCTAAGCTTTCATGAATTCTCCCTTAAGGACAAGGGTGCTATTATAGGAGGGAAATTGTTACAAACCTCTCTCTCAAAAGGGATGACAAGTGAGAAGGGAATTAGGGTAGAAGAGAAAATGATCAAAGCTGATAGAAATTTTCAATTCAGTATTAGATGTAAGAGGAGGAAAAAGATGATTGAATTAGAGTTTGTCAACAATTGAAAAACTCAATCTAAACAATATTTGTTTCTTATAATTTTTTCTTTTTTTTACATTCACCATAAATTCTATAAATATTTGCTTTGTAATAATATGATTATGAGATAAATATTATTACTAAAGCTATGATATAGCCTCTACATGACATTCTTGAGCTTTTTTAATTATAGTATTAAAGTATTTATCGATTCTTATTGAATGTGCATCATTTTATCTAATGCCTTGTGATTGTTCATTATTCAACTAAATTATTGTGCATGTTGATATTAAGAGATTATGTATGTTGTTTGCTTCTTCTAATGTATTCCATAAATTGATCGAAAGACAAAAAATCTCTATATGAACTGTCTTGAAATATTATAGAACTTAATGTATTTATATGCATCTAAACTCACATACAATTGAGCCCCCATCATAGGTTATTGTATGGGGGCTCAATTCTACTCAAGAGAAATTATGTCCATTAGTGAATTTTTTTACTATTATGCTTTTGTTTGACTTTAATTTGCTTATCTATTAACCTTCTTGCACAAATTCAATTGTTTCTTATTGTCAAATAATTTAGAGTTGGAATAATTTCAATCGCTAATAAGTAAATAATCTTTGAGGAACGATCTTCTTATATTATCTTACTTAAAGTGATTTATATACTTAATATCTAAATCTTTGCATTCAATTACATTGTCATTAAGAATTGTATCATTTGTCCTTAAAGCTTTATTGTTGTCATTTTGCATAAACAAATTATCTATAATCAACCTCTCATGATTCTAATACCACCACCTTGATTAGTTGTATTATTGATTAAGGTCTACAAACTTAAAAATAGACAAAAAAAATCTCTTTATGAAAAGTTTGAACCTAAACTCTAGAATTACTAAATAAAATAGAGAAACCTAAGCTCTAGAATGACTGAAAGAAAATAAAGCTTAAGGACTAGAAACGTAGAAGGGAAAAGAAGGCAAAAAAACTATTGTTTGGTGTACAGAACATCTCTCATTCAACTTTTTTTTATACTGATTTTTTAGAACCAAAACTGATGCAATATTAATTGTGGTTATTATTGTTGTTTTATCTTAATTACTTGTCATAAAAAAAATAAAACTTGATAGTTTTTTTTTTTGCTTTTTAAAACCAAATATTTTTATCTTGAAAAATAATTTTTTCAAGTATAAGAAGGTTACTATTTAGACAATTTATTTATAGGCTGGCAAAATTTATTTATTTTAGTGTAAAAAAATATTTTAAAGCAAATCCAATGACAGACCTCAAACCTAGTCCTAAACTAGTGTCATGTCATGCGAGTTTAACTGATTTGTACCTAGTCAAGTGAGCGCTTGTATATGGCTTAAGCCCAATGTTTATTAGCCTAGGGCCTCTTACCTCTAAATATTTGGTGTCCTAAGAGCCTATTTTAACTCTTCAACTTTATACTACATATAAGTTACAAGAATATCTTGTAATCTCTAAATATAGGATTATAGGTTCTTGAGTTTATAAAAACATGCAAACCTAAGATTTTTTAAGATCAGTTTCTTATTTACTCATATTTTATAAAAAAAATATATTAATACTCCATGTTAAAGTACTTTTGTTAGAGAATAATTTTAACCAAATTCTTAACCTGAAAAGTGAATGGAACTTTTAACATGGCCTTAAATGTGCCATTGAAACATGTTTTAAAACAATTCTAACAATCCTTTTACCGAATGAAAGTTGTTTGACTAGTATACGAAGACTTAAAGAATCATAGAGAGATAATGAATTGGAATATCACTACATCATAATAGGTAGCTTTTAACTTTAAACCTTTTTTTAATGAAAAATATCAGATTTACTCAACTAACTAGTGAATGTGATCTCTTGAATCATTCAATATTTTATTTAAACCAAGTTAATAGTATTCACATAGCTATCTTGCTAAAGGTTTCCTTTAGTTCTCATAGTGATGTTCATTTTAGCCTCAAGAAACTCTCAGTTTCATAAATGCTTTAAAAAATTCAACCTTTCAAAATTTTCAACCACATTTCTCACTAAATTCATAAGTGTTCTTTTATTAGAAGTATTTTGCTACAATACACTTGTTAGAACAAAATATAAAAATCATTAAGAGTATAAGTTACCTTTATTATGTTACAGTTAACACCTTTTTTTTTCATCACAAAAATATAAAGGAAATTATAATTTTTGAGTGCTATTAGGAGTGCCATGTAACTTAGTTTTTCTTTTAAACCTTGATCTTAGGATCTCTAGTCAAATATAATGTGAACCCCATAGATATAAAGATTAAAAAATCCACAATCAAATCAATACTTCTCAATAAAGCTAAATCCAGGTTTGTAAGTGAGCTTGATACAACAATAATCTGTATTAAGGCACCAAGACTACAAAAACCCAACCTTCACCTATCACCTATAAAGAGACATGAGCTAGAAGTACATAAGATTCCACGAAGCTCGATTAATTCTTTGATAAGTTAAAGTAGTTCCATAAGAAATCAAGAGTAAGAGCAAACTCTCACACATAAATATTATTTTTGAGTAATCAATCCATCTTTTATTAATTTATTTTTACAAGCTAAATAAAATTATTTATAATAGGTAAAAAAAATCTTAAACAAAGCTAGGAAAATAATAAAATAATTTTAAATAAAATAGAAAAAAATCATAAATCAACTAGAAAACTAATACAATTCATGCACAGCAGATTTTGGACCTTATATAAAGGCTTTCTTGATGTATAACTGCCCTTAAATTTTAAATCAATATAGGACAAGATCTTTGGAAACTTCTGGTAAAGTTCTAGTCTAATTCAGTGGTTGGATAAAAAATTATGCTTGTTAGAGCAAAATTATAAATTAGAAAAAATAAGCCTCTAACTATTGAAATTAATTAGCCCACCATTGCAAAATAATTAGCCATATGTTATAGATGGATTGGGCCTCTCTTGCATATAAATTAGAATGACTAAGGTCTGATTATCACTTGTTGAAGTTGTAAGTTTCTTGAAATTCATCTTAGCCCAAATACTCTAAATAAGACCATTGATTGTATCTTTGAGTTTCTTGGCTCTTGATCTTGTAATTGGTCTAATTGACTCTTCTAATGAATCCTTTGGTGTAGTCTTAACCATATCATCCCTTCTCTCTTCAAAATAATTCATCTTATAATCATCATCTACATCAAATAAAAGGAGATTAGAATCATTGAAAATAGCACTAACAACATACTCGCCTAGTATATCCACTTTATAAGCATTGTCATTAATTCTTTCAAGAATTTGGAATGATCCATCTCATCTCGACATCAACTTTGATCTTCTTTGATGAGGAAATCACTTTTTTTACATATGCATCCAAACTCAATCATCTAGTTTAAAAATAACCATTTTTTGCCCTTTATTAGCTTTAAATATATATTTCTCATTGTATTTTATTTTATTTTTTGCATTTTTCGCCTCACATTTTCATGGAGAGCCTTTACTACATGTATTTTTTTTATTGCTATTAAGACTAACTCTTTCATCAATAGGTAAAGGAAATAAATCCAAATGAGTCAAAGGATTAAAGCCATATATAATTTTAAAACGAGAATAATCAATAGTAGAATACACACTTCTATTATAAGAAAAATCTATAAATGGAAAAAAAATCTTTCTAATTTTTCAATTTCTTTTGAATGATGATTCTTAATAATGTAGTTAAAGTCCTATTAACTAATTTAGTTTGATCATCTGTTTGTGAATGACAAGTAGTAGAAAATAACAATTTTATTCCTAATTTAACTCACAAAACCTTCAAAAAGTGACTAAAAAACCTAACATCACGGTCAGAAACAATACTTCTAAGAATACAATGAAGCCGAACTATCTCCCTAAATAATAAATCAACTATATTAGTTACATCATCAACTTTATGATAAGATATAAAATGTATCATCTTAGTAAACTTATCTGCAATCATAAAAAAAGAATCCCTATCCTTTTTTGACCTGGACAAACCTAAAACAAAATTCATAGATATATCAACTCAAGATTCCTTAGGTACTGGTAAATGAGTTTACAAACCATAAGAAAAACTTTTATACTTGTCTACATATTATGCACCTATCATAAGTTCTTTGCACATCTCTTTTCATTTTAGACCAATAAAAATGCTTATGCAAAACATCCAAAGTCTTAACAACCCTAAAATATCACATTAAATTGCCCTAACGAGCTTCACGAACAAACAATTCATGCATAGAACAAGTAGACACACACATAATCTTTTTTCTTTAAACAAATAACCATCAACCCTAAAAACAAATGTCAAATGTTGAATTCTCACAAGCTTTATATATTTTGCCAAAATCATTATCGCACGTATGCGGCGTCGCGGCGAAAACATCCACCCTTCAAATCTTAACTAATATGGCAAATATGGTGAGACAAGGAATTCTCATCTTTTATTAGTGGAAAATGGAATGGAAGTCGCCACCTAGTATTTTGGTCATTAGGAACCCTAAATGGTCTCAGAGATCGGGTACGGAGACTGGTTGCGTAAATAAAAGGTATTAGCACCCCAAATACGCCCTACCTAAGGTAAGCTGCATTGTTTTATTGTCTGATAAAATCTAAGGTCTTGTCGTGCTTTCTAGTTGTTGGTTCATCTAGGGTTTAAGAAAAGTTCTCTTCGGTAAGGAGATCCTTATCTTATAGGGTAAAACCTAACCGGTCTAATGCCAATAAAAAAAATTTAATATCCGGAACACATCTTACTTATAAAATCATAACCCCAGATATTAAAAGAGAACAAAATAAATTTTTTTGAATTTTTTAAATATTAGTCTAGTTCTCGTGACTTTAATAAACTGGTTATTAAAGCCAAAATGCATGTTAATACATATTTTCTGAAATTTTCTTTGTTGTATGAAAATACAATATGATTTTTTATTTTTGAGAGACTTGGCCATATGCAAGAAAACAAAATATTTTTGTTTTTTTAATGTCTTGACGAAAATCGAGTATTTTAATACCGAATTTGTATCTTTACAGTATAAAAATACAAACCGCTATTAATTAAAATACAACATATAAAAAAAATTGCAAAAAACTCAGATTTTTTTTAATAAATATTTTTTTTTACGAGCCGGGCCCAGCCTAACACATGTGGTTGGGCTGGACTTAGCCAGCCTGCAAAGCTGGGCTAGGTCATGCCAACCCAGCCTGGTCACTAGCCCATGCCAGTGACCAGCCTCTCCTTTCAGCACATGCAAGCGTAACGAAAAAAAAACAGAGCATGATACATGTGGTCTCAGATGTTGGTTTCGGCATGATTTTCTTTTCGCTTCTACATATTAACAGGCATCACATTAGAAGAAACGAGAAAGGCAGCAAACATACCTGGTTTTGAGGGGACGAAGACGATGGTGGCGTTGTGCTATATCGTCACCGTGTCCTCTGTTTCTATTCAATTTGCTTCTTCTTCTCTCCCTATTGTTCTCTCTGGTATTTTCAATCTCTCTTCTTTTCTTCCGTTCTCTTAAAGCTGTATCCTTTTGTTTTTTTGTAGCCTTTCCTCTCTGCCCTCTCTCTTCCTCCTTTTCTTTTTTTTTATTCCTTCCGAATATATTTTTTTATGTGTATTTTTTTTTGTATTTTTTTTCATTTTTTATGGGAAATCCGAAAATGAGTAACAACAGATGCCCCCTCTTTACAATGCTTACGAAGCAAAACATCATCAATGTCTTGCATAGTAAGCTTGTTCATCCTACACACTCTCACGGTCTATTTTCATGGGCGACCTGCCCTCACACTCACATTGGTCTATTTTCACGGGCGACCTACCCATAAATGTTCATCCTGGTCTATTTTCAGGGGCGACCGGCCCACATGTTCACATGGTCTATTTTCGTGGGCAACCTGCCCTCACACTCACACTGGTCTATTTTCATAGGCGACCTACCCACACATGTTCACAGTGGTCTATTTTCAAGGGCAATTAACCGACACACTCACACTGGTCTATTTTCACGAGCGACCTGCCCACACATACTCACTTTGGTCTATTTTCAAGGGCGACCTGCCCTTTTGATTGAGTTTACCTAAGATCTCATCTGGCAATCTAGAACCAAAATCTGTGTGGTTAGGCTAAACTAAGATCCCTTCTGGCGATCCCTTCTGACGATCCCCTTTAACTAGAACCAAAATCTATGTTCTTCCTATTGGCAAGATTTGAACTTGCTTCTTTTATTTTTTTTGAAAATTTTCTAATGGTAGGGTTCTTCTCATTTTTCTTCCCGTTCTAGGGTCACAATAATGATTCTCTTTTATTATCAGTTTAATGATTCTTTTTCCTTTTTTTATTTTTTCTTGTTCTTTTTTTCTTTCAATCTTGCTGGACTTTTTCTTCTTCTTCTTTTTTTGAAGATTTTCCTGTAACGAATAAAAATATATGTGCAATTCTTTGAGGTTAGATGTCATGCATGCATCTTTACCTGATTTGAAATATAGGTCCCCCTCTCTTTGATGTTCCTTTGTCATAGGGTGCCTTTGTTTGCTAACCAAAGCCTTCTTTGCTTTTTCATGTACTGGCCTGTTCATGTGCTAGTCATCCACTCCACTGTAAATATAGCGCCTATCCTAAGTTGTCTTCGATGATTACTGGTTTCACTGTTTATCAAGCTTGACAATGCCCCCCAAGTGTGGTGTTGCTTAATTCATCATGAAAGAGCTTAACAAATCATTCATCTCATGGATTCTCTCGAGAATCGTTCTTTGATTAGTTGTGTGAATCCTACCAGCACTCCTCAAGAGGTTTTCTAGTGTCGTCTTCATCTTAGATTGCTAATCAGCCATCGACTTACCTTCAAAATGATCTGAATTAATTATCTTTCTTTGAACCACATTGTCCTCAGTTCACCGATTCATTGTTTAATCATTTTTTATTGCCCCCTAGCTGATCTGAATACTGCTTGTTTTTCCTTTTCAGGGTCCACTGTATTACCCCCGGCTGCTCAACTTTTCAAAAAGTGTCGAAAAGTATTGATGTCACTTTTGTCAAGGATTTTGCAAACTCGATCGATGCTCTTCTTGTTTGACAATCTTTCTTGTTCTGGAATCAACTTCATATTTCAAAGATCATATCTATTCAAAGTCTAATTGTTGAAATGAAATTAGAGATCTTATTTTAAGAAAAAAGTATTTTTGAAATTCAAGCTTCTTTGGTCATAAAGACCCAACACGCACCATTCAATAGATGAAGTCCTTTGAGCATCTTGTATTTTGAAAACAGAAATTGACCCGTTAAAAGATTAAAATGGTTTTTTTCATAGTTCTTTGTGTTAATTTTGATATCTGATCTTGGATATATCTTTTGATAGTCTGTGATGAAGTGACCTTTTTGTGAATTTCAAAAACAAGATGCTAAAGTCAGAACTCAAGCTTTATCAAGAAAGGTTGTTTCTTCTTTTTTTTAGCACTTATTTTATCAGCATGCATAATAACAAGTAGCTTAATCCATGAAGCCACGACTCTTATAGAAAAAAAAATTCTTCAAGCTTTGAGAGCGTCATTTATTGGTTCAAATTGTTTACTTGATTGAAAAGGACTTTTAAAAGCAAGTAATGTAGGCTATGATTTATGGCAATGAAAGAAAGGAATTTTACAGGTTCAAAAGGTGTTTAAGGGTTTCAAAAACCTAGGATCAACATCAACTATTCATTATTTCTCTTTATCTTATTGTCTTTGTTGAGAAATCGACATATAACCTTATTAACCTCAAATATCAGAATTCTCTTAACATAAGTCATAATGAAAATCCAACTTTTTCTTTGATGAATAACCAATCTCAATCATTATGGATGCCAAAAGTCATGTATGTAGCTCAATATTTTTTTTTATGGTATCGACTTTTGACATTTGTTATGTCTTTCCTTGATTGAAACTTCTTTTTGTCTTTCCTAGACTCAATAGGCATTCTCCTTCCTTTATCTTTGATCTGCCTTTAAGTGTAGGCAATTTTCTTTCTCTTTTTTTTTATATGTGGCTTTCACATAGCCTTTCTCACAGTTTTCTAACATACCCCCAGTCTAGGTCTTCTTTCTTTTAACTCTCTCTCAAACGTTAGACTTTGGTTCTAAGCCTTCCCTTTCACTTTTATCTTCTCTTATTTGCCCACAACGTGAGGTGTGATCCTGGTCATGGTTTCTTTTGAAAAAAATATTTTATCAGGCTCAAAATGGGATTACAAATGATATATTTCCAGTATTGTGAAAGGATAAAACAAAGATGGCCTTTTCTCATTTCAAGCAAGGTTGGTGTGAACCAATAAATTTTGACCTCGGCTAGTGTAATGATTTGGACTTGCAAGAACCTTGATTCGTGAGTCCATAACTACTGAATCCATTACATGTCATTATATATACTGCTAAAACTTAGCTACATGGGGGTGATTCAGTTTCATGTGTGAGCTCAAAATTTGTTTGGTCACCCCATATCATTTTAACAAGCATCGAGTCATTTCTGAAATCAAAATACTTTTAATCTTTCAAGATTGATTAGCCTTAATTGCATGTTGGAGTTCGATCAAAATATTTTATCAAAAATGAACTGCTAAACATCTCATGACCTCAAAACAACAAAGAGACAAAGAAAAAACATGTTTTGTTAAAGAATGAGATATGTTCCCAAAACAAAATGCAAAATAGCAAAATTCCATAACAATATAATTGAAAATTCATTGCTATTCTTGGACCAACTTTTCTAGCAAGCATTTTTTATCACTTGTCATTCTGAAGATGTTCAGGGATAATATAGCTAAAGACATCACCTTTCACACACTCAACTTGCCTCTTGTTCATCCACCTTCAGAGTCATCTCTCATCATTGTTCTAGAATTCATGGTAAAACCTTCAATCTTTCCCCTCTTCATAGCTTGTTCAATTCTTTCAGCAATCCTCACAACTTCATAGAAATGTTGAGCTGAGCTTCCTATTAAATGTTTATAATAAAGGGATTGAAAGGTGTTGGAAAACAATATCACCATTTATGTATCTATCAGTGGAGGTTGAACATATGTTGCCTTATCTCGTCATTTTTGCTCGTATGCCCTCACACTCTTGGTTTTCCTTCTCTATAGCCATTAGGATGGTTCTGTCAGGAGCAATTTCCAGATTAAATTTATACTGCTTCAAGAATGTGTGTACCAGGTCTTTCCATGTCTTGATCTTAATATTGTCTAGTCTCATGTACCAGCTCAGAGCAGATCCAGTGAGACTATCTTGGAAAAAGTATATCAGCATCCTATCATCATGAATCACCTCGGCCATTTTATTGTAGTAAGATCGAAGGTGAGTGTTTAGACATTCCAATCCAGTGTATTTGATGAACTCTAGTGTCCTAAAGTTCTTTGGTACTATGATGTTTGGTACCAAACACACTTCAACTGCTCGAATGGGATCAAACCAATCATTACCCTCAACTGCTCTTAATCTTTCTTCCAAAGCAAACAACTTGTCGTAGTTCACAAAATCAGTGGATCTATTGCTAGGGGGTCCATCTACTGTTAAATCCACGGTGATGGGAGCTTGACTTGATGGGATAGGGGCGATAGGCACAAAATATTGTTCTGCTATTGAATCTGCCCCCAAGTTTTGAGTTGTCCCTGGGATGTGGATTGATGGTGTTTTTACAGGAGGTTGTGCAAAAATCCATTTTCCATTTTTAGAGCTCAGCACTTGTTCAAGCACATCTGTAAGTGTAGCTACTTCACTTTTGATGCTCTCAATTTTATTTTGATAATGGGCCTCTAATTGAACTCTTTCTTCATTTTCCATCTTTCAGGTGCAGCAAATCTTGGGTAGGGGACCTATGTTTTCACCTGGCAACATGTATGATAAATGTATGAGTATGTTCTTATATGATGAGTTTGCCCTTCTAGGGTTGAGACATGGTCGTAACCCTTGCATTTTTATTTTTGCTCCACAACAAAAATTTCCTGAGTAACGGTCATTGTGTCAACCATAAGTCTTGAGTTCAATATGCTTCAGAAAGGGTTTACTTTGATGCAAAACAAAAGGTAAAACCCACAACCTAAGGACATGTTCTATTCATTAAGTGAGACAAAGGATAGGTTGACTATCTAGTCTCAAAAGGGTCTCATATTTGCCCTGTGACGATCTTTATAAAGACAGTGTGGGGGCGTTGCAAGGAACAGTTAAAGCACGTATGCCTACCATTACCAAGCAGGCACTCAGATATGAGTTGGGTGTTTCACGCATCTGAACCCTGACCAATAGTCATAGGGTAGATTGCTAATTCCTCACCTAACTTAGAAGCTTGTGTGTGCTTACCAAAAATTAAAGTATATGATGCATGAGACAGTTCTATACAATGCATGAACATAAATGTACAGAAATTCAAACATGTAATAAATAAATAAATAAATAAAATAAGCTTATTAAAAAAAACATGCAAACCAAACAAAAAACAATTATCAGACAAAAACAAAGCTTAGTCCATGAGGTCTCCAGTGGAGTCGTCATTCTGTCGCACGTATGCAGCGTCGCGGCAAAAACATCCACCCTCCAAATCTTATCTCATATGGCAAATGTGGTGAGACAAGGAATTCTCGTCTTTTATTAGTGGAAAAATGGAATGGGAGTCGTCACCTAGTATCTTGGTCACTAGGAACCCTAACTGGTCTCAGAGATCGGATACGGAGACTGGTTGCGTAAATGAAAGGTAGTAGCACCCCAAATACGCCCTACCAAAGGTAAGCTGCATTGTTTTATTGTTTGATAAAATCTGAGGTCTTGTCGTGCTTTCTAATTGTTGGTCCATCTAGGGTTTAAGAAAAGTTCTTTTCGGTAAGGAGATCCTTATCTTATAGGGTAAAACCTAACCGGTCAAATGCCAACAAAAAAAATTTAATATCTGGAACACGTCTTACGTATAAGATCATAACCCCAGATATTAAAAGAGAACAAAATAAATTTTTTTGAAATTTTTGAAATATTAGCCTAGTTCTCGTGACTTTAATAAACTGGTTATTAAAGCCAAAATGCATGCTAATACATATTTTTTGAAATTTTGTTTGTTGTATGAAAATACAATATGATTTTTTAGTTTTGAGAGACTTGGCCGTATGCAAGAAAACAAAATATTTTTGTTTTTTTTTTCTTGATGAAAATCGGGAATTTTAATACTGAATTTGTATCTTTATAGTATAAAAATACAAACCGCTATTGATTAAAATACAACATATAAAAAAATTGCAGAAAAATCAGATTTTTTTTAAATAAATATTTTTTTTTGCGAGCCGGGCTCAGCCCAACCCAGTGGCTGGGCTGGACCTAGCCAACCTGGTCACTGGCCCATGCCAATGACCAGCCTCTCCTTTCAGCACATGCAAGCGTATCACGTGTGCATGAACAGTGTGAAGGTAATTAAATTACCTTCGCACTATTCATCCCCTTCCCTATGTAAGTGTATAACGGAAAAAAACAAAGCATGATACATATGGTCTCATATGTTGGTTTTGGCATGATTTTCTTTTCGTTTCTACATATTAAAAGGCATCACATTACAGGAAACGAGAAAGGCAGCAAACATACCTAGTTTTGAGGAGACGAAGACGAAGGTGGCGTTGTGCTATATCTTCACCGTGTCCTCTGTTTCTGTTCAGTTTGCTTCTTCTTCTCTCCCTATTGCTCTCTCTGGTATTTTCAATCTCTCCTCCTTTCTTTCGTTCTTTTAAAGCTGTATCCTTTTGTTTTTTTTGTAGCCTCTCCTCTCTACCCTCTTTCTTCCTCTCTTTTTTTTATTCCTTCCGAATATATTTTTTTATGTATTTTTTTTATATTTTTTTTCATTTTTTATGGGGAACCCAAAAATGGGTAACAACAATCATCATCTTCAACATATAAATCTTTCACATACTTAAATCCTAATAATCTAGCATTTAAAGTTGAAAGAAGTGCATACCTCCACAAAATGCATCAACCATTATATTTTCCTTACCTTGCTTTTACTTTATCATATATGGGAATATTTTTATGAACTCAACCCAATTGACATGCCTATTACGAACTTCATCAGGAAAAATATCCTTAAAGTCCTATAATAAGAAAACAAAAACACTAAGAAGACAATGATCAAGGTTTTTAGCATTAAATTTCCATTCTTATTCACAAGTAAAGTCATAGGCATGTTAGAAAAATAAGTTTATTTAATCTCACTCTCCTTTACATAAAAGTTAACATGTTTCTTTTAATTTTTCCCACTCTTTTATTTTCTCGCCCTTCCTTTCTTCTCTTATCTCTTGGTTGAATCACTACTAATTTCTATTTTGGCTAAATCTAACCTTCTCTCTTGGCTCTGATGCCAACTAATATGAATCCTATGGATATAAAGATTTAGAAACTCAGTCAAATTGACTTTTCCTCACATCCTTACAAGGTTAATCTTTTTTTTTCTTCACTTTCTCCTTTCGATTTCAATTGCTCTAGGGGATAATGGTACAAATGAGAGTGTCTTCTCATCCTAATCGAGAGATACTTATTTTTAATTTCATCATGCTTGAATTTTCTATCAAATTATAAAAGTCTCCTCCATAATAAATGAGTTGCATGCATAGGCACAAAATCACAAAAATCCTTATCCTTATATTTTCTAACTGAAAAAGAAATAAACACTTGTTTTGTAATTCTTACTCTCCACAATCATTCAATCATTAAAGTCTATAAAGTTTTTCATGTTTAATAGTGTTCAGATTTAATTTTCGAATAAGTA
Source organism: Populus nigra (assembly GCF_951802175.1). Taxonomy (NCBI): domain Eukaryota; kingdom Viridiplantae; phylum Streptophyta; class Magnoliopsida; order Malpighiales; family Salicaceae; genus Populus; species Populus nigra. Next base: position 3,966,035 of record NC_084869.1, read on the forward strand.
TAGTACTAGCAATATTAGCACAATTCTCATTATCAATAATCATAATATCTACCTTATTATTTATATGACATCTGATATGAAATATGTTCTCTTTATTTTTCTATATTATCATTTTTAATATGAATGTTAAGTGATCTTCTAGTCACCAAAGCTTCCATCTCAATTAGATACTCAACATCACTACAATCCTTAAGTGATCGTATCTCATCCTTTTTTAATGTCACTTTCAAATTCAATCTCTCCATACTCATTTATAACCATAATCCTTTTGTTTAGACATTACAAAACTATATATTTACTCCCCATAGTTACAGTTATATGGGTTATTGGCTTTACTTTTTGTTTTAGTGGCTAAATCTTTTTAGTTTAGCTTTGTTGTCTATAGTATTTAGCTTTGATGTGGTAATCTTTTCTCTGCTATAATTTGATCTCTAAGCTAAAACAAAATCTAAATTACTTTTTTTTGTATATTTTTTTTAATTACCTCTTTATTTTAATAGCATTATATTAAAAATATTTTTAAACTCAATATAATATTACAATTAGTTCTATGAATTCAATATATTTAAGAATTTGCTTCTTTATCCTTCATTATATTAACTTTAATTTTGATAATTTTTATTTTTTTTAATAACTCCTTACACTCTTAAAATCCAAGAATAACTTTTTAGTCTCAGAATAAAAACATATCTTTCTTATGTTTGTTTTTATCTCATTCTAAATCTCTATAGATTTCTCTTCATCAAATAACAAGTTGTAATGATAATAGTAAAAAACACAATTAAATTATTTTAAAAAAAACTTCCGTACCTAAATCCATCATCATCATTTTCTACACTTCTTTTCCTTTTGCTTAGGAACTGATCAATTAATCAAACCCTACAAGTAATTTGAGTTAATTATATTTTTTTTCCATTTAATTAATCTATTTAATTTTTAATTTTAACGAGTGCTACTAAATTAAACCCCTCAACTCTTTTTTTTTCTAATTAACTTGACAAAAGATATAGAAAAATAGTTTAAACAATGAACATTGAAAGTGTGAAATAAAGTATATATACACACAAATTTACTTGGTAGCCATATGAAGAATACTTTAAATTCAACATAATATTGCAAACTCAGTTACCTCTGAATTCAATTATCATTCACACTTACAACCCCAAGACAAACTCCCCTTCTTGCTCAGGAAGGGATCAAAACCCACAAGAATTGTTTGGTAGTTGAGTTAATTAATCTTTGTTCTCTAATTGATCTCCTTAATTTTTAACTTCTTAGACTGCTACTAAATTAAACCCAAGCTTATTTTTTTCTAATTAGCTATGATAAATAAAAATAGTTTATCTGAAATGTGCAAGTGTGAATTAATACACACACTATGGTGAACATTGACAAACCAAAATTAACTCTTTACCGAGGTTTTCGATAAAATTAATTTCTGTTGTACTCAAAGCCTTTCCTCTCTCACTAGCACAAGCGTGAAAACATCCATACTAGCACTAGATCTCATATTTGGTAGTTGCCTGCAACATGTTGCAGGCCAAAGAACTTTTTGTACTCAGATCGCATTATGTAGGTTGGCAAGCATATAAACAATGACTCATCAAATGATCTGTTCTGTAGTTATACAAAAGTACATGATTCGGATAACAGGATTATCTGCTTTTAAGTTCACAACTCCCCAGTGGCAACAAAATTACAGATTTCCCTTCCATGAGCAGGAGACATCTCTCATAACTAACGGTGATCGTAGACCTGATGATAAATGAATGACCAAAAACAAAGCGGTAAAAGAAAGCGGTAAAACGGTCTATCTTGCTAATCAGAACATTTACAGGCAAACAAATTTCCTCGACTTGCATGTGATCAGACCTCGAGTTTCTAAACCATCAGCCTGGAACACATCACAGATCCCGGCACTTATAAATGCAGTCAGCATCCACTAGCAATAATAGCAAGATAAGTGCTTCAACCGAGATAAGTCGGTTCCCTGCGAAGAACAGGCATGGTAAAGGGAAAGAATTGAAAACTAACTACTACAAATAGCACAAAAGAGATTCAAACAACTATTAAGGATTAGTCCCAGGCAAAACAGTCAACGATGAAACAAAAACTTTTAGCAAAAGATTTGAGATGGAGAAGGTTGAAGGGGTTATGGGTTTAGAGCTCCCTTCAATCCAAAAAGGGATCTAACATTAGGCAATAAAGCTCCTGAGATATGCAAGCCGCAAACCTATCCTTCAGTTGATAGATAGGGCTGTGGATCCATAGCTTAGCAGCTTAATCTACCCAGCAAGAACCTCTATTGGACTTCAAGGAGCTCCACTCCCTAATCCATCACCCATCTCAGCTTTAAAGATTTACAGTACCCACCAAAACCCTAACACATAGACACGACTAACCAAGAACAGACAAAGAAACTCGTGCATAAACAACAACCCCAGCACCATATTCGCCTCTATATATCAGTTATACTACAAATATATTTATAGATCTGATTGACCTCACTGTACATCTATCCTAACCCTAGAAAAGACATCTTAAAGGATAAGCAGATAAGAGAAAATAAGAGAAGTGCAGAGGCGAGGGCCTAGTTATGTTCACTAATTAGTATTGAATACATTGAAAATAAAAAGAAAAAGAAACAAGAAGAAAAGGGTTCAAAGAGAAAGAAAAACAAAACAGTTTCAACTTAGTATCTAAACGTAGATCGCATGTTTTCTTCATTCTTAAAGCCACCGGCTACAAGCATAAGACGAACTGGGCATCTGAAGATGACCACTCCATGAGAACATTAACTCGTTAGCAAACCCTACACCACTAATAATAGTTTATCTGCGAAGACTCTTCAATGCTACCTTTTATAGACATCTACAAATAGTAGAAAAAAACCACCTAGAGAGCCTGTTTGAACCACCCATCTACCCTAATGTCTACAAAAATGACCTTAGGTTAAAAGAGAAGGATGCCTTTTTTATAGTGGTTAGAGTTGATTAATAATGGTGGGTCGGCAGGAGCTAGTTTTTTTTGCCTCCATCAAGAAAAAATCTGGTGGACACCGGCTTGTTAGATTCCTTGTAGTGGTGATCACATGCCTTGTTTGCTTCTGGTCACGATATATTCGTCCATTTTATCGATATCTTCGCTTGAATAAGTGCTTAAAACGTTAAAAATACACCATGAAACTAAACATAACAGAAAATGTATAAATTAACGCGCTTGAGAAAATCAATTTAAGAATTTATTGACAATCTAATAGTTTTAAGATTTAAACTAAAGTAAGAATCAATCCAACTATCCAACTATCTTAAAATAATTTATTATTTACCATTTGATGTTTACAGTGTAATTGTTATATTGTTATTTAAGTTTATTTATTTTTTTACAAAATTTACTCTTGATAAGGAGGAAAAACATTTGATAGAAGAAAAAAAATTGGAAAAAAAATTGTTTAGAAAGGCAAAGGTTTGTTAATGTCTTTAACATTTTTAGCATTTTTTGGAATAATTTTTTAAAATAAATAATTCCAATAACTAATTTTAACATTATTTTTATTTAATAAACATATTTTTTTAGTTTAAAAACACAATTTTATTTTAACTATATTTTGAACATGCACAATTTTCCAAGAAAGCAAAAAATGCTGGCGAGATCTTTAATTTATTTCCTCCTTGTATCTCTCGGTTCAAAGCACAAACTTAAGGTTACTTTTATGTATGAATGGTTTGGCCTCTTTCTTCAATGGCGCTGTCTGCCATGGATGTGGGATGGGAGCGCTTGGTGACCATCATGGTCCTGCTTATGTTAGATGTGCATGTGGTTGGAAGTACATTTTTTTCTCTTTCTTACCGCTCCATGTTTTTCACGGGGTATCGTTCTATTTGTGATTTCTCAAGCAACGACCATAATTTGAGTTTTTTTTTTTTTTGTTTTGAAGTCAAAAATAAATTAAAATAGCATATAAAATATTTTAAAAAATAATATAATTTGATGAGTTGTGAGTCTCGTATATAATTCGTGATTTTCATATTATATCCACAACACGCGAGTTTCATGCAGGGATATGAATTCAAATAATTTATAACCTTATCTCTATTTAAGAATTTTAGGGTTCTTTTATCGGGTATGAATGAAAATCTGTATTCTAAGCTCATGAAGATATATAATAGAACATAATCCCCTCATTAAGATGAAATATGTGTTGAATAAGGATGGTGTTTTGATTCCTAAAGATAATAGAGAAGCACAAGTTGAGAAAGAGCATGATGTTGATGAATAAAAAAATAATATTAGTAGTGCTAATGAGTTTAAAACGATGTTTGAGACACCACCAATAACTTCCTCGCCGGAAAAAGCTTCTATGAGTATTTGGACATCTAGGATAAAAAACCTCCTAACACTCCTTAAGATGAATGTGCATCATCTTATAAATACTCAATTGTATATATTAGCTATTCAAAAGGAAATGGTAGGTGACTTAAAGGATATAAAAAGCATGATGGATAATCTTCTCTCTCACTATCCACCACCCTAGATTGTGTATTAGAGCATATGCATTGTGTTTTTATGTTTTATCCTTTTTTTAATTTTCTTCTTGTAATAGATAATGTATTATTTTAAAGATTATACAATAAACTTCTTATTATTTTTGTTATTTTCATTACCTCTCCATTATATGTTTTTTTATAACAAAGAGGGAGAGAAATGTAACTTCCATATGTGCATTCTGTTGCAAAAAAAAAAGAGAAGGAAAATGTGCTTAATAATATATGCAGACATTTAGATGGAGAAATCTAATGTACATGTTATTACATTGCTTAGATTGTGCTAAATTGTTAAAGTTTCATATATATTGCATTGCAAAAACTAGGAAGAATTGTTGACATTTAGAGTCACATATTCATGTTTTTATATATATTGATGATAATAATAAAATGGAAAATGAACTAATAATATTCTTGGTTAAGAATAAGCTTTAAACAAGTTTTATACGAATAACATATCAATAAGCATGACGGATTTCATGAAGAAATCAATCAGGAAGTCCAAGAAGAAAGAGAAGTCGAGACTTAGATTAAGTATTCATTTTAGTGCTTATATATAAATATTTATATTTTATTTGATAACACAATTAAATTGAACTTACAAACTTCACTCTGTATGCATTAAATGAATGATAGTAAAATATAAGATAGACTGTTATAAGAATTCACCTAAGTTAATCTGATAAATCTAGAATTCTCCATAAACTGGCTGACCATTTAGTGTGATCAAATAAACCGATTGACCACTTATTCATCAGTGATGAACACTTAGGAATTATACAGGAATCAGTTGATTAATTAGCTTGACCAATCTATACTGGTCGATTGTTTGAGCTGCCAGTGAGATTATAATGGTTATAAACATCTTATTTTTTTTATAAAAAAAAAGTTGTATATAGCTTCTCTAGTTGATAAATTAACAAGAGAATTCAAACATATATCATATAAAATCTATTCTAAAAGCAAAACAACTACAAAATCATCAATCATTGATCACACTTTAATTTGTACTATTAAATCTTCATATCCTAGCACAAAGAGTATTCAATCTCATTTTTACAACACTTAAACACCTTCAAATCTTATAAGTGTTATTTTATGAGATATAGGGATATTAGAATTTAAATTGTATCATCCACTTTACTAAGAAAGTTGTTGTGAAAAAAAAATTCATTCTTACCTTTGAGAGTTAGGTTAAAACTCTTGGAATTGGTGAGGGAATATCAACAAGAAAAAATCATGAAGATGAAATATCTTCAAGTGGAAAAAATCTTGAAGAATGAATTTCTTCAAGTGGTGTAAAAAGCTTGGTGTGGATTCATCAAATAACTATTATACTCTTAAATTTAGAATAGTGAAGGAATACAATACTTAATTATGGTTTGATACTTAAAGTGTGAATATAGGCTTACTGAACCATGTAAAAAACATGTTTGTAAATTCTCTCTCTTGTCTCTTTACTTTAAGTACTTTAATTGTATTGTTGATTATTATATTTAATTGAAGTAATTTGCATTAATTATTGAATTTTGTGATACACTTAATTCAACCTCTATTAGGTCTTTAGTTACCTTAATCCTATAACAACAGAAACTCTTATAATATAGAGTTCACTTAAGTTCCAAGTTACACTTGAAGGATCACACAAGCATTACAGGTAGTTGGTTTATCTAGTTTAAGTGGTAATATAAGCATTAGTATATGAAATTATTGATATGAAAGCTCGGTTAAGTATGACATTTTCTTCATATTTTTATGGAGAATTATAATCAAGTGATGATGAAGATGACTGTTATGTTAATAGAGTTGAGAAAGACAAAGAAGATAAGGAGGATGATGAGGATGAGGATGTTGAGCTTATTAAGCCACTAAACCAACTTATGACACCTCTTACTCCTAAACTTAAGTATGTGAGTGGGTATACCCAATATGTATGCAATGACTAGGTTATAGGTCATAAGCATTTATGACAAGTTTAATTGTATTACTGTAGTGAAATGGTGGCATATTAAAAATTTATTACAGTACAAGGTCCAACATTCAACTAAAACTTATGTGCAATTAGGATGCATTCAAAAACTAACATGTATATGGTATTTGTGTGAGGGTGTCACTAGAAATTTGATTCATAAAAGATCTTAAAATTAAAAAGATCACACACATGCCGAAACCCACTTATTTTAAAACATCATCATCAAATTGACTCATATATCATTGTTGAGGTGATGTTGACAACTATGAAAGATGATATAGGTATAAGTATTGTAAAAATACAAGCTATTATGGAGAGGGATTATCAATGTCACCAATATGCTAGGATGGATCTGATTTGTGGTTAGTAAAGTTCCCACTATATTACTTTGATATAGTTAAGATGTATTGCTCTAATCATATAATGCAGAAGTTTGACCTATCTCGAAACATCCCAAATTATATTGATATCGATGATGAGTTGCATGACATCAATCATCAAGGTAATTTGGAAGGGAAATGGCTAATGATTCATGTAACTTACCTAAATCTTTAGAGTACCTATATAGATTGAATATTTAAGGAGTGACATTTAACAATTGTCTAAATACATATATAAGATGATATTTATCCAAAATATGCCTATTTATTGCACCTATATGGTTATATTTTCCAAGGTGTTTACATAATTCGATGCATTATAAGTCCTAATATTCAAAACATAATTGATTGGTATGGAATTTTTTTTTCTATATAACACTTATTAAATATTGTTAATGTTATTATATATGATGAATGTTAATTATTTTGAATGTATGTATACAGATTCATTACTTATTATAGAAAGTTTAGAAAGCAATATTCGTTATCTATAAAGGCATCGATAAGAAAGGACATGTCATGGCCAACACTATGCTTAATTTGTGCTATGATGGACTTTAGGAGGATGAGGAGGCTAAGCATCTTGAAGTGGTGTTAACAGAAGATAAGATTCCTTATCATGAACAAAGACCTATTATTAGGCAGGTCAGTCCATCCATAAGCGATTCAGGCTCATCCACGAGTTAATATGATTTTGATGTTGACCCCTATATATACTATTAAGCTCTTCCTTAAGTTGGACTGGTTGAGGGGGGTGTAGGCTTGTTTATGAGCATTTCATGACCGCCACAAGCTCTCTAGACTTGTTCACGAGTACTTCAAATCGATTGAAGCACTGGGGTGATTTTTAAATGTGGTTAGATTATATGATTTAATGTTATAAGAATTATGAATTTAGTTTAAATTTAATAAAATGTGAAATGTGTTTAATTGTGAATTGTTAATTTTAATTAATTATAAAGTGTGTTGGTTTTTTAATTATGTTGGAGAGGTGAATTGTAAATTGTGTTTTTGAATTGTGAAGTTGGGTTGTTAATTGTGATGTTAGAAAATGAATTGTGAAATTGTATTGGGTTGGGTTGTGAATTGTGATGTTAAAAAGTGAATTGTGAAGTTGGGTTGGGTCGGATTGGTTTTTATTAGCAGGGAGTTAGAAAGGCTAGAAAAATCATTATAACTATATGTTTTGGGCAAGTTACGTGTCTTGCAAGCGACTCACATATCGCTTACAAGGCTTGCGAGACACCAAAACATGTTATTTTTATAAGTATTTTTTGGACTTTGGTATTTTTTCAATTTTTTTTATTTTGCTCATGTCCAAAAACACTCATCATAATTTACTCACTAATACAAAGTCATTGAACTTATTTTTTCACTAAGATGAATTTGTTTTAAGTAAAATATTTTATGTTGTAATTTTTATATATTTATTTTTCATAAAATATTTTATAATAAAATTGGTAAGTATAAAGTATTTTTAATTAATTTTAAACTTATTTAATTTATTAAAAAATATTTTATAAATAATAATTCTCTTATAATATCACCTAATAAATTTAACTTTTCCACCACCATTGTTGTCGCGTCATCTATCACCGTAATTTCATTGCTCTATCACCAACTCTAACTCCAACTCCAATACTAACACCAGTATCATATCACTACATCTATCACAATAACCTTACACTCCACTATCACCTCCACCCCCAATTCTTATCTTTATACCATCATTATCATTACCATAATCACTACTATTATCATTTTATTATATATCTAATATCATTACTTGTCAAGCAACATATATTTTTTATATAAAACATTTTGCAAAATAAATGCTTGTTTTTCTACCTAATCATAAGCCATGGCAAGCATAAAACATAACCATGAAAAATAATATATTTTTAAAGGAAAGATAATTATTTAATGTAACAAAAACTCTTAAACTTATCTATTTAGTTGTATCGATTATTCATTTTTACTCATGTATTTTCAATTTGGTCACTTAACTCTAGTATTATTTCAATTCATTTAGTTAACCATAGTATTTTTTAAATTTGTTTGACTAACCTAATAGTTAATTTATATTAAGTTTCAAGGTTATTGTGCATGCTAATTATGTAATCTACTCTTATGTTTTAAAATGATTTTTTTTTATGTTTTTTCCATTTTTTCTTTGGTAGTATAATTTTTTTTTGTTTCTTATCCATTTATATTTCTAGTGCTATGCCTTAGATGGATTGATAAATATGTATGTTTATTCTTCTTCAAATACCATTCTTAACAATGTCATGACTGTCATTACAACAATTTAAATTATTATTATTATTATCACTGTCATCTTATCATTAATATAACTATTATTACAATCTTTACACCATTATCCCTTCAACATCATTATTATCATAATAATAATCCCACTATCACTAATCAATGACTTATTTATTAATGTTGCTACTATTTTAACTTAGTTGTAACTATCACTACCACTACAATAACAATTAAATTGGCTATCAATATCCATCATTGGAATACCATCATGCAAACCATTTCTTTTGCTATTATTATCATTATTATTTTGTCATTTCTATAACCAATTTTATAATCATTATTGCTATTTATTGTTGAACAGAAAAACAAAATAGTAATATATATTTAAAGTTTGTGTGATTATTAAATGGTAAAATTAATATATATATATATATATATATATATATGTTATACCAAATTCAAAAAAATATAAATATTCTGCATGTATATTTATACAATATAAATATATATCTCGAGATTAGGGTTGGGTTGAGTTTTTTATCGAATTTGATAATATTCAGATCATATTTATTGCTTATTAGATAAGACAGTTGTAACTATCCGTAAAAGAAAAACCTATTAATATTTTAGATCGGTTCAAGATAATTTTATCAAGTTCAAAATAAATTAACATCCCAAATTTCAATCATTTTAAAGCTATTAATAGAAAATAGCTTATGTTATGGAAATTATTCTTCTTTAACACATTCAAATAATAAAATTAACTATTTGTTATTTAAAAATGCAGTAATTAGGAATTAAAATAAAAGGATCCTTGATACCTGAAAGTTGGGACGGAATACATCTAATTTAACCACTAAAAAATATTCTCTAACTTCACGTATGAGGTCATTCGTTTGAATTGTTCAGTCATCCAAGGTGATATTCCTCTTCTTTTTTTTTTTCTTTCTTTTCAACGAGTAAAATCTAGATCCAATACATTGAATCACTAAGTGGTTTCTTTTATTAAAAAGAAATAGAAAGCTAATTATGAAAACCAATTATGAACACAATCTCAATATAAATAGAAAATCATAAAAAAGAAATAGAAAGCTAATTACGAACACAATTTCAAAGTTAAAATTTCCTTCTCTCTAAGTAACCAACGCAAATTATTGTGTATGGAACTCTCTTTATGCATATCCTTGATTTGTTACTTTTCGGTTAAAATATTAATAACTTCATTAATAATATAGTGGTTATTTTTTAAAATATTTTTTATTTAAAATTAATATATATTATTAAATTTTTAAAATTTATTTTTAATATCAATGTATTAAAATAATTTAAAAAATAAAAAATAACTTAAAACAATTTTTATTTTATTTTTTTTAAAAAAACACTTTTCAACTATAAAAATAAATTATACATAAATCTAATATTTAATCAATCCTTTTTACTCTTGATTCTTGAATTGTTAAAATATCATCCTCCTTCCACCACAATTGACAACTATGCTGACGTGTTTTATTTTGCTACGAGCTGAGGAGGGGCCTATTAAATAATAAAAGAATTGTTTTAAAAATGAAGACAACAACAAAACACTAAAATAAAAAAGAATTAGAAAATATTAGAAAATATTTAATTAGTGTTCTATTTTAGTATTTTATTAATGATTTTAATGTATTAATATCATAAATTAAAAAAAATTATTTTAATATATTTTCAATTAAAAAACACTTTAAAACAAAAAACTCTATATTATAATATCAAATACCGTATCATTGTGCAAAATGTTGTGCAAAATGTTGAGCTTAATCATTATGGAAATAAAATTAATGTCCATGTTAGGTATCACAACCTCAAAAGTTCTTTCTGTCTTACTTTTTTCTTTTTCTTTTAGAAAAGGGAAGATGAGATCTTATTTTTATTTTTATTAGTGTAATTTTGATGTATTTGATTTTCAATAAGATTCTATTTGATAGCTAAAGTTAAATGGGATTTTTTAAAATATTTTTATTTTTTTTCACCCAATACAATATTTATTAGAAATGGTGCTACTTTTCATATTATATTAGGGGTTTTTCTTATGTTGACAATTGTCTTGATTATATGGAAAATCAACATCATATACCAGTCTTAATGATTCAAGAGTCCTATGATGAATCATTAATTAAAAACAAGGGGGACCATATTATAAGAAATACAGCCACTAAATTTTCAATTTACAGAAGGTAGTTTTAACTTTTAGAAGATGAAGATAGTAGAATATGAATAACATATTTTTTTATTTTATGTTAAAAAAATTATTTAAAAAAATTACTTTATATTTATATTTTTTGAATTATATAATATATATGGTAATGCAGTGTATAATAATTTTTTTAAAATATTTTTAATTAAAAATATATTTATTTTAAAATTTTTAACATTAACAAATCAAAATATTAAAAAAACTTAAAAAATTAATTTAATAAGTTTTTTAAAATAAAATAAAAAAAAACATTTTTAAAGACAGATTTAACTGTAAGAACGAACACACGGGTAACATTATATTCCACACGATATTCAACAAAGAAGCGCGAGTCAGAATTGCCGAGATAGTGGGTTTGGTTCGTTCAACGACCTGGAACAGAAGATGGGCGATATTCAATGGAATTGGCCACGTGTCGGTTAAAAGTGAATGAATGGTAGGTGTTGAAAGCAGGATTTTGATTAGACAAAAGGGACGTTGATGTGACGGAAAAGAGACTGGGGTCCACCACCCATCATATCCTCAGTCCCCCGCTAACCTACCCTACCTAGCTGGCAGGGCGCTGCGCCCGTGCCTTTGCTAACGTGCGCTTACTGCTCATGTGGTGTGATCTTATGGAGTCGATCGTATTGCATTAGAGTGCGTCGGCCAGCAGTTTATTTGCCACGTGATTTTGGTTATTAGTCAAAGAAAATATTCAAATACCCGAGAATAGTCAGTCAATTAACAAAATTTCTAACGGGTGGAAAAATGAACTCAAAAGTGGGTCTAAGTGTGTTCCAACGGCTTTATAGAAATTTAAATTTTTATTTAAATTTTTTTATATATATTTTAAAATTATTTTAATGTGTTAATATCAAAAATAATTTTTTATAATTAAAAAATATATTTTTTTAATGTATTTTAAAACAAAAACTACAACCAAATTTCCAAAAATCTCTTTCTTCTCCCCTCTTTTGTTTTAAAAACAAGGGTATAGGGCATATTAATCCCTTAAATATTATGAGATTATCAATTAGGTCACCAAACCAAAAAAAAACTCAATTGAATCTCCATTAGACCTTTTATAGTTATCTCACATAATTAAATTAATCATCAAAATAATATCATTTATTTTTTTAATACAAATGGATCCTTATTTATTATGATTTTAAAGGAAAAAAAAATCCAAAGGAGAATTTTAATTAGGATATCATATCTTATTTTTTTTTATTATTAATATTGGTGTTCAGGTCAGTTTGCGAGTACTTCGACTAATCCCACAAACTCTAAATTTAATGACTATATAAGTTTCCAGTGACCATTATATTAACAACTATAGGACTCGAACCTGAAACCATAAGATAAATAAATATTTTAGTCTCAAATTCTCAAATTCTTATCACTTATCATTTACTAAAAAGTTATTATATTTTATTTTTTTTAATTATTGGGTAAATGGCTTTTTCAAAGTAACTTGGGGCTTCCAATTTAAAATACAAGACTCTTGAGCAGCCATATGTCATTGGAGAAAACAACTTTTTATTGTAAAAATGTTTTTATTTTACATAAAATAAGGATTTTCTTAATTATAATTAAGACTAGATTACTTTAAAACGCATATTTACCGAATATAAAATAACGTCTTTATATAAAATGCATCCTAAAACGGAAAAGAAAAAGGAAAAGAAACGAAAGGCATAGTAACTGAGGCCTAAAGGAAGGCAGAGGAACAGAGTCTCAAAATCTAGGCTAGATCTTAAATTGTACAGAAGATATGATCTCTTGTCTCCGAGTGCCTTATCTAAGAATAATTACGCAGACAAAAGTCAGGAGGTCGCGCGATTTGGTAATAATCGTCTAAGGCCCGCACTACACTATGCATCGGATAAAAATAAATTTTATATGATAAAACGAATTTACACTATTTTTACCGTGAACTCAAAGTGTTATATTTTAACAGAATAAATTGAGGATTAAAGATATTAATAAATGGTAAGGACATTTTTTAATACTAGCTAAAAATTAAGTAAAGAAATTGAAAAATGAATGGAGATTGACATATTTTATTTTTTTATTTAATTATATAAAAATGTTTTTAAAAAATACTAATTTAAACTTCATTGAAACTAAATGATTAGTTATAATAATTCATTCTTTTCCTTTTTTTCTTAAAAAAATATTACTCTTTTTATGTTTTTTATTTAATAAAAACCAAAAAGTAATTAAATAAATCTTGGCGATTTCAAATGAGGGTAAGAAAAAAAATATAATTAAAACCATTTTATCTAACTTACGCGCTACATTCTTCTCTTGGTATATTTTTCTTGCCATAATATATGTTTTTTTTTATATAAATTTTGATAGCTTAAAAGTAGAGTACATGTGTTCTGTTTGAGGTATTAATGATGGTCATTTTTTGTCTGCATTTATTGATGGTGTTCACAAACATAATGATGAGGTTTAGGATTGTGTTTGTTCTTTTATGCTAAGATTTTATATTTTATGATTTAATGTTGTTTTCTAAATGTTTTTGAGATATATTTGATGTTTTTGATATAATAAAAACTTTCTAATTAAAATATTTTTGATATAATAATTTTTAATTTTTATTAGTTTAGTTAATGCATTGTAAAGCAATATTGTTAATCTTGAGTTTACAAGGTTCGTTGATGACTAATATATATTTTAAAAAATCAATTTTAAATTTAAATTACATGAGTATATAGGCTACTAGGTTTTGGAAGATTTTAAAGTTTAAATATCTTCTATGATTTTGATAATTTGAAATTATTTGTTATTTTTCAATTTAAATATTTATTTGTAGTAGTATAACTTGTTGAAATGAAAAAAACATGCTTTAGATATTGAAAATGCTAGTTTGGAGAGCTTGATAGTGTGTTGGGTACTAGGAATTTTTATGAGTTGTTGGATGGTGTTCTTCATTTCTTAGAAAAAACATTATTTTAGCTTTATGATTTGGACCAGTTTTAGTCTATTTATTAGCATTGAACACTTTGTTAAACCTGATTAATCAATAATTTAGAATTTATTTGCATCAATAATAAGTTTTTAATGGATTTTAATCTTAGGGTTTCGGTTTTGAACCGAAACCTATTTTGATCAAAATCATGTTGATTCTTTGATAATTGAAGTAAATGAGTGTCAAATAATTGATCATTGTATAATTTCCAGCATATTTGTGTCCTTGGTTTGATCGTATCTGGTCCGGGTTAAGGTTAACATTGTTGGGTTTAGGGTTAAATGTTTTTCGTGTTTTTTTTTGTCTAATCCATTTTGACCAAGAAAAGTTGTGTTTTTGTGTTTTTTTTTTTGCAAGTTTAATATGTTTTTTATATTGTTTTTGTTTTTGGAATTTTTGGTTCAATTTATGATCGAACTAAATATTTCAGGTCAACCTGATCAAGTTAAAATCGAGTCAAAGGGTTAAGATCTTTTTCACTTGCAATTTTTTTGCTAAAGGGTTTTTTGGCTTAAGAGTATATTTGACAAATACTTATTTAGATCTGTTTTGACAGTTTTATGTAAAGAAAAAATGAGTTTATACCAAACAAAGCCTAAATAATAATAATAAATATTTAATTTTCTTGCATATGGCCAAAAGTCCTAAAATTATTTAAAAAATTTTTTTTAAGAAAAAAAAATCTAAAATGCTTTTGCATGTTTTAAAAAAGATATTGCTTGGATTTTACAACAAGTTTGTAAAATTTCAAAGGATTTTGACATATATTTAAAAACTATTAAAAGAATTGTTTTGACAAGAAAATATATTATTCACTTTTATTATAAGCATAAAAACTTTTAAAATGGTTAATATAAAAAATATTATTAAGATAATAACTTATTACAACTCACTTTAATATAAGAATAAAAATATATATGAGGTTAATATCCAAAATATTATTAGAAATAATACAACTCATTCACTTCTAATATAAGGATAAAAACCACAATAAATTTTATCTGAAATATTATTTGGAATGACGCAATGATAAGCCTTAATGATAATTGATGGTATTTCACCATTTTAAATCAAGTTCTTAATCTAGAAAAGCAGAGTTCAGTTATTATAGAAAACCTGTCATAATAGGTTGATAAAAATAAAAATGTCATCAAACCATAGTAAACAAAAAAAACAATGCAACTTACCTCAAGTAAAGCATATTAGGGGCCCTAATATATTCTTTTTACATAATTAGTTCCTTACCTAAAATCTCTAAAAGACCAATTATAATTTATAATAATCATAATATTAGGTGCTGATTTCTTAACCAATCAAAGACCTTTCTTAACATGTTCGGAAAGAGCCGCTGCTACGTCTCATTCCCATGAGGAGGGTATGAAAATAAAAATCAAATATTATCAAAAACTTATTTTCTTTAAATATTTCAAAATTGAAATGGTTTTACAAAACCCATTGCAGCGTATATACTCAAAAAATTTATTTTCCAAACTCTTGAATGTGAACACTAAACCTTGTAAATCATATACATGAAAAAGCAATATATTTACTTTTGAACGACCATGCTTTAAAGTTTTTCAATGCATCAAATACTTGACATCCCATAAAAAAACATATAATTATCTAAAGTTTTATTTAATCAAGAATTTAATTAACAAAGATATATAGGACCACATTTTTAATGTCGATGGTCATGTAAAACATACTATATCATGACATAAAATTAGATATAAAAAACATGTCAAAATAATACATAAGTAATCACTTTAACATCAAACTTTTGGCACATAAAAATACATGATCCAATCTTTTACGAAAAGCACAAACATTATTACATAAGACTAATATCTTATATGCAACACAACAATAATGCTTTCCCTTATTTAAATTAAACTAAGAACACAAAGTTTTTCAATTTAGAAATAGTTTCTTCTACTCCAAAATACTTGCAATTATAATATTTATTCTCCATCTCTCTTAGCTTGTCAATGGCTATAGTGATTGATATTTTTCATTTTCTTATATTGGATATTTCTCGTGTAATAGTCTTTTGAAAGTAATCATCTTTCAATTTACAGTATAGTCTTCATCAATCGATTCATGCTATTGAACTTCACTCCTTGATTCATCACTTGATAGCAAACATCATTTGTCTTCAATTCTGTCAACAATAATACTTTAAGACTGTAGAGGAACAAGAGATTTTGTCTTCAAACTGTTACTTTCCCCCCACTAAGATTTTAAGGCAAATATACTTTTAGGATTTCCCAAAGCTAACCAAAAACTAAGATCAACAATTTTAATTGTTCGTTAAAATTGTATGTTCGAGAATGTGGTTATAATTGCTTTTTAAAATATTTTTTATGTTAAAATACATCAAAATAATATATTTTTTTATTTTTTAAAAATTATTTTTGAAATCAATATATATCCAAAATACACAAAAATTAATTTTAATTTTTTTAAAAATATAGGTATAATTATGTTTCTAAACACTCACTAAAATTATTACCAAAAAATATTTAAGAACAGATTTATAAAAAAAAAAGAGAGGAAAAAGAAGATTAGGTATATTTAAAATACGATCTCTTAATTATATGCAAGCAATCAGTTAATAATTCAACTGTCACTTTCAAAATCAAGTCGTGTGACTTTTCAATAACCTAAAAAAATCTGGTGCCACCTATTCTAAATTTGGTGTTTTCGTTTCTCAATTCAATTCCTTTGTCTTGACTACTGTTTCAGTAAGAAATTTGGATTTTCAACTTTCATCACTTCTTTCAATTATATTGAGATGTTTTCTACCAGTTTTGAACAATAAAAACATCTCAGTAACGTTTTCTTCTCCTTGTTTGTGTCATTAGTTTTACAAGCTAAAACCTTATTTTTCAAGAATGTCTTCATTACTGCAACAACTTCAACTTCTTTTGATTCCTTTGTAGCTGTAGGAATTGAGAGTTTGCATGACAATTTGTCCAAAGAAGAACCATTTGAAAAGGAAAGCCAATGACTACACAATTCACAAAATATTGAAAAAATAATCCTACTGAACAAGGACTACACAATTCACAAAATATTGAAAAAATAAATTAAATTGCGAGCACCCACACCAAGAAATACGAAAAACAAAGGTTCTTTTGAAGTGTTTACCACTCCATCCTTGTTTATGCAAATGATAGATGTCATTATCGCCATATGATAATTTAATATCTGTTTCTCGACAACAGGCCAAGAATCAAAATGCTGTAAATCTGTCTTTGAGGTGGAGGGCGAGAAATTCTCATTATATTATAAAAAGAGAGAACTTTTTGCCTTTTTGTTCTCTTGTTTTTCCACGAAGAAGTTTGAATGCAAAATTATCAAGGATGATGAAGGATAATAGTATGAGTTTAGCTACCAAGTCGTTACCTACTCTATTAAAATATAGGAGATTAGCACCGAGGGTCTTGGCCTGGCGGTAAGAGAAGCTTGTCTTCTCCTACTGCTCCTGGGTTTGAGTCCTCACGCGCATGCTTGTCACCCCCGCGATGCTTTACATGCCCACTGGGTTTGCAGGGTGTTCAGTAGGCCGTGGGATTAGTCGTGGTGCGCGCAAACTGACCCGGACACCCACGTAAATAAAAAAAATATAGAAGATTATTTTGTTTACCATAAAATAATATCTAATTGGTCAAGAATGATTAATTCATGACAGCTCTTTTCTAAAATTTATTAATTCACGGCCATCTACAATGCGTCTTTCTTTGACTACTTGCAAGCAAAGGGAAAACCATTCCCTTTATTTAATTCAAGGCATGAAATTTGTCATAAAAAAAATATCCTTTCAGCTCATTTAACGGCAGAGAAGCTTATTAGAGATTGAGATGGCAGGGGATGAAAGAGAGAAATTGTCCACTGAATAATAGTGGAGATGGCGTCTACTGCTATTTGCTTATCAACTATCCAGCTACGATTGCCAAATTCCCAGTTGTGTTTCGTGAAAAACCTACAGTAATTATTAATTAATATTATAATAGAAGAGAAAATATAAAGAATATAAAATTTAACATGTTGGACAATATACTTACATCCAAAGAAAAGAAATAAAAGAAATAAGGAGCTTTTAGTTTCAATATATCAAAATAAAGTTATATATCATATATATTTATAGTAGACTTTAAACCACCTAAGGAATATTAATAATTTTTTTTTATAATCCCAACTATATTACTCTGGTTCGCTTGGTACACTTCTCTCTCTTCACTCCACTTCGATATTTGCCTATAAATCACAAACTACAACAATCTCCACCTTGACGAATATCCACCCCTTAGGAGAAAATTAGGGAAACCTCCACCTGAGATAATAGGTTGAGACATTTCTCATCTAGCATTTGAAGACATTAATCAAGTTTAAGCAATTCTTAAACTTATTTATGGTAATAAACTTTGTCAACATGTCTACTGCATTTTTAGAAGTGTGAACTTTCTCAAGTAACAATTCATTAGAAGAAACCAATTCTTTAATCCTGTGAAAAACCTCACATCTATGTGCTTGGAATTTGCATGATACACTTGGTTCTTTACCAAGTAAATGACATTCTTACTATCACAATGCAATTGAGTACTCCACCTTGTTGAATACCCATCCTTTTGACCAAACTTGTAGCCACAAGGCTTCCTTGGCCGCCATAACCACTACCATATATTCTAACTCAGTAGTAGATAGTGCAATTAGAGATTGAACCTTATCAACAAATAGGATCCCTTACTAGAGTAAATTCATAACTCGTGGTAGATCTCATGTCATCCAAGTCTCCTGTATAATATGCATCTATATATCCCACAACTGAAGGATTACCCTACTGTTTGCTAAACATGATACTATAGTCTATAGTACCTCTCAAGTATTTAAAGATCCATTTAACTGCATCCCAATGTTGTCGTCCTGGATTTGATATAAACTTTCTCACCACACTAACTGCGCATGCCAAATCTGGTACTGTACAGACCATATCATACATTAAACACCTCACTACACTAGCATAAGGGACCTTTGATGTATCTTTCATTTCATCATCTGTCTTTAGGCACTGTGCATTAGATAATCTGAAATGGTTCGCTAAAGGTACACTAATTGGTTTTGCATTATCCATATTGAACCTTTCCAACAATTTCTCAATATAGCTATACTGAGACAACTATAATCTACCAGTATCTCTATCTCTACGAATCTTTATCCCAATAATCTTCTTAGCAGTACCCAAATCCTTCATGTCAAATTCACTATACAACAAAGTCTTCAACTTGTTGACCTCACTCAAACACTTTACAACAATTAATATATCATTAATATAAAGCAACAGAAAAATTAAAGAATCATCTCAAGGCTCTTTAAATAAACATTCATACTTACATCTTTTATAGTCAATCTTGATCATGTAAGAGTTAAATAGCTTGTATCATTGCTTCAAAGACTGTTTCAGTCTATAAAGTGATTTTCTAAATTTATAGACCAAATGTTCTTGTCCAGGTTGACTAAACCTTTGGCTGTACCATGTAAGTTTTCTCCTTCAAATCACCTTGGAGAAAAGCTATCTTGACATTTATTTTCTCTAATTAGATATTAAAATGTGCTACTAAGCTTAACATTATCCTGATGGAAGTATGTCTGACTATAGAGGAAAATATCTCATCATAGTCAACCTTTTTCTTTTGTGAGTAACCCTTTGCTACTAGACGAGCCTTGAACTTCTCACCCTCATTTCATGATATTGTTTTTTTCTTTTTATACACCCATTTACATCCTATCGTCTTTTTCTCTCTAAAAGTTCAGCCAATACCATGTCTAGTCTTATACAAAGACTCTATTTTTTCTTCCATAACACTTGTCTATTTACTTTTATCATGGTTGTGTAATGCCTCTTGAAAAGTAATAGGATCCTCGCTACTAGTAATAAGTGCATAAAAGATCAAATCTTCAAAACCATATCTGATGGGTGGCTTGATAATGTATTTGAGCCTATCTAAAGCTATACTATTATATTGCTAATCTCCTGAAATAAAACTCCTTGAATTCTCAATGGTTTCTTCTTTAATATGAGTATCTAGCTCCACTTGCACTTTATGGTCATTGTTGTTGTAATTTTCTGGCACTTGTTTCTTTTCTTCATGAGTATAGTACAACATGACTTTTTCATCAAAAACCACATCTCTACTGATCACTACCTTGTTTTCCTTTGGATCCTAGAGCTTGAAACCTTTCACCTCTTTTTGATACCTCATAAAGATACACTGTATAGACTTCATATCAAGTTTTGACCTCTCATTATTATAAACATGTACATAGACTAGAAATCCAAACACTCTTAAACCAGAGTAGTTAAATGGACTACTTGTCTATACCTCTTATACTATTTTTCCATCTAGTGTTGTCCTAGGTGATCTGTTAATAAAAAAAACATGTTATATTCATAGCTTTTTCCCAAAAGTTCTTAGTAAGCCCTGCATTCAACCTGAGACACCTTGTTTTTTCAACTATTATTGTGCTCATCCTTTTTGCTACACCATTATATTGTGGTGTCTTGTGTATTGTAAAGTGTCCCTTAATCCCATGCTACTCACACAACTCCATGAACTTCAAATCTGTGTATTCAGTATCATTGTCTAACTTGAGGCATATGATCTCCCTTCCTGTCTAGTTTTTTACTTTTGTTTTCCATATCTTGAACTTGGCAAACGTATATGACTCATGTCAAGTATACCTAAAATTTTTGTCAATAATCATCAATAAAAATCATGAAATACATATGTATGAATATAGTCAAGAATCCCCACTGTCTTGTTTGTAGTTGTCTTGAACTGCACCTTGTTCTATTTTCCAATAACACAATACCTACAGAAACCAAGTTTGCATATTTTGATACCTTTAAATAGATTTTTTATATGAATCTCCATCATCTCACGCTCACCTATATGGCTTAATTGCATGTGCCACAAGACTGTGTTATCTGACTCATATTCTACAATTACAACTCCACCTACGACTGTGATACCTAGCAGTCTATAAATATTTCCCAGCAATGTTTGTCCCTTCATTACTGTCATATCACTTTTACTCATCTTTAGTACTCCACTTTTAGACTTGAAACTAAACTCATTACGGTCTAAAATGCTCAATAAAATTAGATTCTTCTTGAAATATGGTATATGTCTAATATCATACAAAGTTCTAACAAAGTTATAACAGAAACATCAAACATTTTAATTTTGATATTTTTTTCTAATAACTTTGCATGGATCATCTATACCCATCAAAACAGAACTAGAATTGAGTAACTTGTAGTTATCTAATTAATCTTTATTGGGTGTCATGTGATAAGAACATGTCGAATCCAATATTTAAGAATCTATGGGATAATTTAAACTTGATGAAACAAAAAGCATGTATCCATCGCCACTCTTTGAGTCTTCTTCCACTAAATTCATAGACTTTGATGAACCCTTTTTGTTCTCTACATCCCTCTTCTTTTTCTCTGTACATTCTTGTTCTATATGTCTTGTTTTCCCACACTTATAACATTATATATCCCTCTTCCTAGATTTAGACTAAGTTTTGTTGTTCTTTGATTCATTTTGGGACCTTTTTCTCTCACGCTCCTGATTACTCCTTACCACCATATTTTTTCCTCGGATTAAAGCTTAATAGGGTGTCGCACCCTCGCGGCGGAGCGCGACATCACGATGACCCTCAATTGATTTTGGGGTTTTTGTTTTTATGAATAAAGAAGTCGCCACCTAGTATTATGGTCACTAGAAAACCCAACTGGTCTTTCAGAGATTCTAAGGTAAGGGACTGGTTGTGTAAATGGAAGGTATTAGCACTTCTAGTACGCCCTACCTAAGGTAAGTTGCTTGGTGCTTGGTTTGCCTTATAATTGCTATGGTGTTGGTGTTTTCCTAGGATACATTTTGCTATGATGAACAAACTTGGACTGAAAGTCTAAAAAAAAAACCCTTGGTCAATGTGGATCACATCCTTAGATATGTCCACAAAGTACCAAGGAGAAGCAATACAGATATCTTTAAATCCGTGTTTGATTCAGACTAAATTTATTAAGATAGAAATCCAAGGAGATTCCATGTGCTTTAAAAGCTCATTTTCCCCTTAGTATTTCAAGATTTTTACGACTCGTAAATTCCAAGGAAGAGGGACAAAAATTTAGAAATCTAAGGAAATTCAGGGCGCTTTAAAAGCCTATTTTTGCCTTGATGTTTCATATTTTCATGGCTCGTAAATCGTGAAGTCAGAAATTGAAATGTCCTCAATTATAATTAAGGCTTCTTTCAATGATGTGCGATGACTTATTATTTTTAGAAAATTATTTGGATATTTACCACTTGGGTTTCTTTATCCAAATATTAACAGTGAATAATAACAAGTTATTTCCAATAATATTTTGGATATTCATCCCTTTGGAATTTCTTTATCCAAACATTAACAGTGAATAATAGATGAATCCCCCCCTCAAAATAAGATTTTTGTATTTTTTGGAATATTGGCCAATACCCTTTGGAGTTTTACAAACATGTTATAAAATCCAGAATGTAAGAAAATAATTTTTTTGTTGTGTTAAAGAAATCCATGCGAAAACACCTTTTCAAAACTTCAAATATTTGTTTTTTTTAAAGGAAATTCAAAATATATAAGGGTATTGGTCGTATGCAACACACAAGAAATCATTTCTTATATATATTTGTCATATTGCATCGAAAATCGGGTATTCTAAATGCAAGATTGATATTTTTTAATATAAAAAAAACACAACAAAGAAAATAAAAATAAATACATGTTCAAGTGATTTTTCCTTCCATGGTTACTGTTCAAGTGAATTAAATTTCACTTGAACAATAATAAATGCAACTAAGAATGCATGCAAAAGCTGGGAATAAAAAAAATAATACACGTTCAAGTGAGTTTGCCTTCCCTGGTTACTGTTTAAGTGAATTAAATTTCAATAAAAAGTAACAAATGCAAATTAAGAATGCACATACAAAATGCAAAAACTGGAAGAGTAAAGACACGGCTAACCTGGTCCGCTGGCAACCCTGGCTCTTTCAATCCTTCACTGTCTGCAAATCCCTGCTTGTTCTGAATGCTAAAGATGACTTACGAGCTGATGGACAGAGCTTCTGCTTTCTCGCCTATGCTATCCAAAGAGAGACTCCTTTCTCCGTTCTCTGTTTTAGTCTCCTCTTTCTCTTCTGGTTTTCTGCACCTTCTTCTCCCCTGTTCTGCAGATTTTATTTGCAGAAAATGGAGCAAAGACTGAAAGACAGTCCTTGCTTCTTTTTTGTTTCTCTTCTCTTTTTTTTTTCATTTTTTTCTCTTCTACTGTCTACCTTCCCGACCTCACAGTAACACTGGTGAAGGAAAGAAACTTCCTCTATTCTCTGCGTTTTTTTCTCTCGCCTACTTCCTGCCTCTCTTTCATATTTTTCTTCTCCATTTTCTTCTTTTCTTCTCCTCCTTTCTTTTTTCTCCCCTTTTTTGATAGGTCATTAGAGGGGCTTATATATAGTCTAATATATCTCTATTTAGGAAAGATTTAATGCATTAATTCTACGATGTAAATCCCTGCTGATTTGCAGTAAAAAAACGCAAAAAGAAAACTGAAATATTCTGATTCCTATTCTGATTTTCAGCGCTTAGTTTCCATTGATCAAAGGGTGGTACAACTCCTTTCTTTCCTTCCATAGTTGTGACCATAAGGCACCAGCTGTTTCCTTTGAAATGGGGCAATAAAAACGTGGTTTGCAGCTCTCCAATCCAGCAAGAGAAACATGGAAACCAAACAGGAAATTGCAGATAAAAGGAAAGAAAAACCGGGATAGCTGTGCAGAAAAAAAAAACATGGTTCTTCAATTTTTTCCTTTTAATTTTATCTTCAATCAACTTCTTTATTTTAGCGCCTTTTCCATTTGGTCCTTGGTCCAAAAAAGAGCTTCAAGTTGGCCTGCAATTGGTCTTCAAACTTTAAGCATCTTGCAATTGTGTCCCTGCAAACTCGGGCAAATATCATTCTCACGGCAGGAATCCCTACTTTCATACTAGATATTCAAATGGGAATATCTTGAGCTTTTGATATCGAAATCAAGCGATTCAAGAGCCCAAATTTATCTACACGTCCAGGACTACAACTTTGTTGAAGGATTCAAAGTGAGATAAAATCATTTTAGAGAATAGAATCTGACAATAATTTGGTTAGTAAAAAAAGGTCTCCTAATCCAATTCAGAAATTGACAATGCAAAGCATCCGGATATGATTGAGAGTATGGCCTAAGAACAAATCAACAAAATTTATGATGGAAATAGAGTCTTTAGTGCAAAACTCGGGTTAAGATCCTTCTCGCGACAGAATTCTTTGCTTTCACGTTAGATATTCAAACATGAATATTATGAGCTTTTGATATTGAAATCAAGTGTTTCAAAAGTCCTGAATTCATCTACACTTGTAGAGCTATAACTTTCATGAAGGATACAAAAATGAGATAAATTTGTTTTGAATAACAGAATTGCAACCAAACTCGGCTGGAAACCTTCTCATGGCAGGATTCTATGTTTTCACGTTAGATTTCAAATAGGAATATCTTGAGCTTTTGATATCGAAATCAAGCAATTCAAAAGCTCAAATTCATCTACGTGTCTCAGAATACAACTTTGATGAAGGATTCAAAGTGAGATAAAATCTTTTTAGATAACAGAATCTGGTTGGTCAAAAAGGTTCTTAATCTGACAATGCCGAGCATCCAATTCTTACTTAGAGTCTGCCCTAAGAACAATGATCTCTAGGACCCAATAAAGGTGTAGGTCAATTTTTCAACATGTCATGAGTGATAGAATATAGCTAAAATGGTCAGATATTGTACGAAAGCAAGTCAGAATCAGAGCCTAAGTTGGAGCAAAAAATTGCGACAACATCAGAATCAGTTTTTTTTAAAATGCAAATTCTAAGGGATTTATATGAATACTCCTTATCAGCCTAAAAAAACCTGACACTTTTGGAGTCAAGGGGGGATAAAAAGAGTAGAAAACAACTTAAACAGGGTTAAAAAAAAATATATTTCTCCTCTGTTTTTGTCAATTTTCCATCAAATTAACATGAGCTACACTTTTGCACTTGGTTTAAAAAGGTCACACACCATCTTCAGCACGTGAGGTCCAAAAATGAGTAACAACATAGGGCACTTGTGATCTCTTCTCATATAAGAGTTTCTTTCTCGCACATCAGAGATGTAACCAAATTTTTGTACATAGGAGAAGCAGGTAGGGAATTCAATAACATCAATGCCTTGTCTTCATCGTTGAACTTCCCATCAATTCACTTTTAATTGCTAACAATCTGATTCAACACGTTGGTATACTAATTCAAATTTGTACCTCTGACATCTTAAGACCAAACAATTTCTACTTAAGATAAAGTTTGTTCAGAAATGACCTGGATATATACCAACTTTCCAGTTTTGCCCTGTCGCTGATTATTCCTCATCCATGACATGATAGATCACATCATCATCTAGACATAGCTTGATAGTTGCCACAACTCTCGCTTCCAGTTCCTGCCAATCTATATCATTTATGCCTTCTGGTTACTTTTTATATAATGCCTTCACCATGCCTTATTGCACCAACAAATCCTTCACCTTCTTCTACCATAATCCAAAATTGTTTGATCCGTTAAACTTGATCATGTTGAATTTTACAGATGAAATCTCTGACATCGTAGTTAGGCTATGATACCAATTATTGTAAAAAAACTACAACAATTATTGATGAATATTGCAATAAGAGAGAAACTAGAAAGAACACAAGATTTAACATGTGTTTTTTTATGTTGCAAAATGGTTTTGAAGAGAAAACATAGACAATAAATTATGACCTTTAGTTCATGTTTTAATTTAATTTTACTATACTAATGTTATAGAAGATGTGTTGTTACTGTTAATTTTTCATTTCCCTAATGCTACAAACCAACCAAGCTGTTTTGTTCTACATAGGATGAGCATAAGCATTTTGTCCGCATATATATTGTTGGCCATATATTTCTTCTAGATAAGAAACCATTATGAAGAGAATATATGACTTTTTCATTGCTGTTTGACAAGGGGGAAGATAGAATTACCTTATTCATGTGCAGTGAAGTTGGTTGCCTTAATCCCACTATTATGATGTTTGGCCATGATAATTATATGTACAGATGACAGATTTACGTCTTGTGTGTTTTCAGAGAGGTGTTATTGGTAT
This sequence comes from Populus nigra, assembly GCF_951802175.1. Classification (NCBI taxonomy): domain Eukaryota; kingdom Viridiplantae; phylum Streptophyta; class Magnoliopsida; order Malpighiales; family Salicaceae; genus Populus; species Populus nigra. The sequence goes on from NC_084869.1 coordinate 3,992,676, forward strand.
AGCCAAGGAACTTATCAAGGAGGAAATCATAGAAAAGCTTAGAATTGATGACTTTAATTGATTGAACACATTTTGAGTCGCAGATTTAGGTTGTTCAGCTGGGCCTAATACATTAATTGCAGTGCAAAACATAATTGAAGGTGTGGAGTTGAAGTGTTAATCCCAGAAAGGATTCGATTTCCATAATCTAGAGTATCAAGTTTTCTTCGATGTCCACAGCTCAAATGATTTCAACACCCTTTTCATGGCTCTTTTAGTGTAAATTCCGACTATTAAAAATCAATGCCTTATTGTTTGGAATCCTAAACCCAACTTCCAACTTGTTCTCATCTAAAAACATCCAAAAAACCTCAAAAAACCTAATTTAAACCTCAAAACACTCAAAAACAAAATAAATCAAACAAAATTTAAAAAACCTTGTTGTTACTAATTTTTGGGTTCCCACACAAAATATATATATATATATATATATATATATATATATATATATATATATATATATATATTCTAAAGGAATCCAAAAAATAATAGGAGTGAAAAAATGATGTTGGAACACCTATAAAATAATTAGAAATTGGTTGAAGAGGTTCAAAAATACAAAAATTGGAATTTGACAATATATTTTTAACTGGTGAGAGCCCTGTTAACAATAAAAATTCAATTTGAGAAAGAAAAGTTCAAAATCAGATGTTTATGGACTCAATTAAATTTTATCTAAGGTTTAATTGAATTTATAGAGGGTTTGATTGCAAGAAAAATTGATTTTTAAGTCAATTTAGGCTTTTATTAGAAGAAATTAAAGTTTTGGGGTCCAATTATAATTTTGAAGAATTGATTTGGTCAAGTCAGGGGCTTAATTGCATAATTATTGAAGTTTGATGGCCATTTAGGGACTTAATTGAAACAATCCAAAACCAAGGACTAAACCGGAAAAGGTGCTAAAATCAAGGGATCTAATTACAATTTTTCCGGGGGCTTGATTACAAAATTGCATAAATATCTAAGGACCAAATCAGAAATATCATTTAAAGTGGCAAAACGGTGTCGTTTCACTCAAAACTATTCATTGTCTTCTTCAAATAAAATGGCTGGCTATAAAAACAGGGGAAGCGTTAGCAGTAGGGACAACGGAGGTGTAGTCAAGGGGAGGCGTGTCTTGCGGCTGATGTTCCTCACCGTTGTGATACACGCAAGCCGTTACCAAGAAACGCCTGCGACCTCTAGTTAAAAAAGCTAGAGGAAGAACCGAACCAAGGAGGGGGGGTAGAAATACAGAGAGAGAAAGAGTGTAAGGAAGAGAAGAAGAGAGAGAGGAGAGAATACAGTGGGAAATTTAGGAGAGTGAAACAAAAAGACAGCAGGGGAGGTTAACACTACCATCAGTTTCCTTTCTCTAGAAGCAGGTATGCTCATTTCCTTTCTTCGCAACAATTAACGCATGTTTTTCTAAAAAAATAAAAAGAAACAGAAGATGAAAGAAAGCCAAAGATCACCATTTCGTTTTTGCTCTTATAATAACCAGGGGTCTTCATTTTTGCTATCTACAAAAACGAAGGATGAACAGTGCGAATGTAATATAATTACCTTCACACTGTTCCATGCACTAGTAGAATTTTATGCATGCATGGCTTAGTTGGGTCATTGGCTTGTGCCAGTAACCAAGCTGGGCTGGTTAGGTCCAACCCAACCACATGGGTAGCTGGGTCCAACCCGGCCACATGGGCCGGGTTGGGCCCACCTGAAAAAAAATTCTTTAAAAAAATTCATTAAAAAAATCTATGATTTTCAGCAAAAATTTTATTGCATTTTGATCAATATTGGTTTGGATTTTATACTGTAAAGATATAAATCCGATATTAAATACCTGGTTTTCATCAAAAATAAATAAAATAAAATAAAATGTTTTGTTTTCATGTATACGGCCAAGTTTCTCAAAAATAAAAAAAAATCATATTGTATTTTCATACAATAAAGAAAATTTCAAAGAAATATGTATTAGCATGTATTTTGGCTTCAATAACCAATTCATTAAAGTCATGAGAACTAGGCCAATATTTCAAAAATTTCAAAAAAACATATTTTGTTTTCTTTTAATATCTGGGGTCACGACCTTATACATATGACATATTTCAGATATTAAATTCTTTTGTTGACGTTAGAACGGTTACATTTTATCTGATAAGATAAGGACCTCGTTACCGAGGAGAACTTTTCTGAAACCATAAACAGACCAACAACTAGAAAACAAGACAAGACCTTATATTTTATCAAACAATAAAACAATGCAGCTTACCTTAGGTATGACATATTTAGGGTGCTAATACCTTTCCTTTACGTAATCAGTCCCCATACCCGATCTCTAAGACCAATTAGGGTTCCTAGTTACTAAAATATTAGGTGGCGACTTCCATTCTATTTTTTCACTGATAAAAGACAAGAATTCATTGTCTCCCTACATTTGCCGCATTAGAATAATAATTGAGAGTGGATGTTTTTTGCTGCGACGCCGCACACGTGCGACAAACCTTTACAAGACCTAATATATATATTTTTTCTAGCTTATTTAGAGGAGAAAACATCTTTATTTACCTCTTCTCTCGAAAATAAACTCATTGACACTAACCTTGATCTTTTTGTAACTGGAATACGACCGATCATGATATTTCTCTCTCCTCTCTTTTCCAACAAGTTTCTCTTTCCTCTCTTAGATTTGAGAGGCTAAAACGTGATAAAAATAAAATTTAAAAACTGAAACAAACAAACCTAGAGCTATTGAGATTAATTAATAGAAAAACTAAAAACTTTAGGCACCAAAGTACAAAACTAAAAATTTTAAGAAGTTTTTGTGCAAAACAGTGTCGCTACAGTGTTTTACCATGTTCTTTTAATATTATTTACTAGTTAAGTATTTGTATGTTATAGGTAAGATTTCAAGTTAATTTCTTGTGCAAGAAAAGAATACATGTGCATTGTAAATGTGTTTTCTACACCACAAAAAACATTTATTTGAGAATTGAAAAGTTGATGTGTGAATTTAATAAAATGAATTAAAAGATATATGAACTAGTAAATCACAAAAATAGTTGTTGATAGTAATTAAAAGCTATAGCGGGAAGCTGATCTTTAGTGGAGGCAAAAGGTAGATGCACATGCATATATTTTATCTTGAGTTATGAAATATTTTTTTATTTAATTATATGGAAACAAAAATATAATTTTGAAAGAAAAGTAAATATTTAAATTGTATAGAAAAATATAATTTCTTTTTTGTCTAAACTTTCTATTTTTTATAACAAAAAAAATATATTTTTAGCTAGGTGGTTGATTATGTAAAAACTAAAGGTAATTAAAATAAATATCTAAAATTTTTAAATGTTTTGAAATAAGGATAAAAAAATATATCTTTTTAATCAAAACCTGTTTTGTGTGGTCCCGCACCATGTAATAAGGGGGCTACCATATTAATTACTAAGAGCCAGCTAGGCACCTCTTTGGATTAAATGGGTCTGCCAATGTAGAGTGCTGTAGGGTTTTTTTTTTAACAAAAAAAGAGCAGAGAAAAACGGTAGAAAGAAAGAATAAGAGTTAGCAGAGCAGTCTCTCTTCGTTCTTTGATTACCAGCTCGTTCACCTTTGGATCGGGCTGAGATTTTGACAGAAACCTCTAGACACGTTACTCTTCATTTTAAACTGTTGATCGAAGATTGGTGGTGTAGAAGCTGTCTGTTTTGACATAAAACGGGGCTGTCAGTATTATGAGTTTTTCTCAAATACTTCTCTCCCTTTAATCTTGTTCTATTCCAAGAATAGGTTGTTCTTGATGATATGAATGTTGTAGCCCTTAGTTAAATCTGAGGAAGAACAATTATGAACCCATTATTTGCTGACAGTGGAAGTTTTTAGGTGGACTACAGTCCCATGATTTTTTCCCGCATTGGGTTTTCCACGTAAAAATCTTGGTGTTGATTTGTCTGATTGTTTGCATTATCTTATTGATTGTTTGATCTTAATTTTAATTGCACAAAGAGGGAAAGGATTGGAACTTGTGAATTGATTTGGCGAAACTGGTTGCTGGTTGTTCCTGGTTTTTCCCAACAAATGGTATCAGAGCACTAGTTGTGTAGAGTGAATTTCTTGTGCAGTTAAAATAGAAAAGGAAGATTCAGGCATGATAAAGCTCACTTCCTCCAATTATTTTCTATGAAAAACAACGATGGAGGATCACTTATACTGTAATGATTTGGCTTTACTGCTTGAATGTAAAAGAGTAAAGCCTGATGAAAGGAATGATGCAAGATGGAATGAGCTGAATAGAAAGGCTACCGCTAATGTTAGAAAATGGGTATCTTCGAAGTCCATTAACCATATTTCTCAAGAACATGACTGCTATACATTTTGGAAGATGTTGGAAGAAACCTTTGCTAAGGAGAGTGCACAAAACAAGGTTTTTGTAATTAGAGACCTTGTGAATTTGAAGTACAAAGATGGTGAAGATGCTTCAGTGTATATAAATGAATTCCAAGGGTTCCTGAATCAGCTGTCATTGATGAATCTTGAGTTAGCCGATGAGATGCAAGCACTAATCCTATTGAGTTCATTGCCGGATAGTTGGGAGACTTTGGTGATGTCACTTAGCAATTCTACTCTGAATGGAAAGATCACTTTGAAAACAGTGAAGGATAATATTTTTAATGAAGAGAAGAGAAGGAAAGGGATAAGCACTCATGAGTCTCATATATTTGTTACAGAAAGTCGTGGGAGAAGTCAAAGTAGGTTTTCTTACGGTAAGCAAGATATAGAATCTAGCAATAGAAAAGGTAAATAGAAGCTAAAAGGGAGATCTAAGTCAAGGAAAGGAATTAAGTGTTATTATTGTGCAAGCCTGGGCATATTAAAGAAGATTGTAGAAAGTATAAAAGAGATAAAAAGGGCAAAGATAAAGACAAGAATGAAGAAAATGGTACAGCTGCAGTTATATTTGATGGTGATGTTGCCATTGTTTGTGATGATGGTTGTGTTAATCTTGTACGTCAGGATACCACTTGGGTTGCAGATTCAGCAGCTTTTTACCATGTTACACCCCGACGTGATTTTTACACATCCTACACTACTCGTGACTTTGGTCAAGTTAGGACGGGAAATCAAGGGAAGACTAGTGTTGTGGGCATTGGAGATATTTGGTTCGAAACCAATATCGGGTGCAAGTTGCTACTCAAAGATGTTAGACATATGCCCGATATACGCCTACATTTGATCTCTACAGGTACTCTTGATGATGAAGGCTATCACAATTACTTTGGAGATGGTAGATGAAAGCTCTCTAGAAATTCTTTAATTGTTGCTAAATGGAAGAAGATGGGTCTCTACATGTCACAGGCCAAGGTGATCAAAGAGGAGGTGAATGCAATTGAAGATTGCTTTACTGATTTATGATAGAAGCGACTTAGACATTTGAGTGTGAAAGGCCTTGGCATCCTTGCCAAGAAATACTACCTTCTATTAAAAAGTACGAACTTGAACACATGTACTCATTATTTAGCTGGTAAACAACATAGAGTTGCATTTCAAAGATCATCTTCACATAGAAGATCACATATTCTTGATTTAGTTCATACTGATGTTTGCTCTATAATTGATAAGTCTCTTAAAGATGCATTGTACTTTATCAGTTTTATTGATGATCACTCTAGGAAAATTTGGGCTACTTGTTAAAATCCAAAGATCAGGTGCTTGATGTCTTTAAGGATTTCCATGCCAGAGTTGAAACAGAAACTGGTGAAAAGCTGAAATGTATTCAAGCTGACAATGGTGAATACAGGGGTCCTTTTGAGAAGTACTGTAGGGAACATGGTATCAAATTGGAGAAGACAGTTCTTAAGACTCCACAGCAAAATGGAGTGGTTGAGAGAATGAATAGAACCATTGTTGAAAGAATTAGATGTATGCTCTCTCATACAAAGCTGTCTAAGTCCTTTTAGGGTGAGGCAATGAAGATTGCAGATGCCATGATCAACCTTTCTCCATCAGTTTCTCTTGAATTTGATGTTCCAAATAGAGTATGGAAAGGAAAAGATGTTTCTTATGCATACTTGAGAGTGTTTGGATGCAGAGCATTTGTACATGTTCCAAAGGATGAAAGGTCCAAGCTTGACAGTAAGACAAAGCAATGTATTTTCTTGGGTTTTGAAGATGATGAGTTTGGTTATAGGTTGTAAGATCCAAAGGAGAAGAAGATTGTTAGAAGCAGAGATGTTATCTTCTTTAAAGATCAAACCATTGAAGACTTTGAGCAGAAGGAGAAAAAATAGTCTACTATTTTTATTCCATCTAACCTGAATCCAAGACCTACTCCATAGCTGCCTTTGATGCCTGCTAATTATGGGGGAGATTTGCAAAATGATAATAATTGTGGTTTCCTTATTGAGCTATTAGTTGGTGATATTGAATCAGCTAATGATGATATTGATGTTATTCTTGAACATGTTATGCAAGAAGTTCTAGATGAGCCACAATTGAGAAGGTCAACTAGACCTCACCAACCTTTCACCAAATACTCTCCTTATGAGTATGTGCTGGTTACTGATGGGGGAGAGCCAGAATGCTTTAATGAGGCTATGTCACATGAGAAGAAAAGTAAGTGGTTGAAAGCAATGCAAGAAGAGATGAAATCCTTGCATGAAAACCATACTTTTGAGTTAGTTAAGCTTCCTAAAGGTAAGAGAGCACTTAAGAAAAAATGGGTGTTCAGGTTGAAAATTGATGAACATTGCTCACAACCAAGGTATAAGGAAAGATTGGTTGTGAAAGGTTTCAGTCAGAAGAAGGGTATTGATTTTGAAGAAATTTTTCACTAGTGGTCAAGATGTCTTCAATCCGAGTTGTGCTTGGTTTAGCTGCTAGTTTGAATCTTGAAGTTGAGCAACTTGGTGTGAAAACTGCCTTTCTCTATGGTGATTTAGATGAGAAGATCTACATGGAGCAACCTAAAAGGTTTGAAGCAAAAAGTAAAGAGCAGTTAGTTTGCAAGTTGAAAAGGAGTTTATATGGGTTAAAGCAAACTCCAAGACAATGGTACAAGAAGTTTGATTCTTTCATGGTGGATCATGGTTATGATAGGACAACTTCTGATCATTGTGTATTCATGAAATGGTTTCTAGATGGAAATTTTATTATTCTCTTGTTGTATGTGGATGATATGTTGATTGTTGGCCATGATGCTAAGAAGATTCAGATTTTAAAGGAAGAGTTAAGCAAGTCTTTTGCAATGAAAGACTTAGGACTGGCAAAACAGATTATTGGCATGAAGATTGCACGTGACAGGAAGAAGGAGAAACTTTAGCTATTTCAGAAGAGATATGTTCAAAAGGTATTTGAGAGATTCAACATGAGCAACTCCAAACCTGTTTGTTCTCCACTTACGAGCCACTTTAAATAAGTTCTAAGTTGTGTCCTTCAAGTGATGAAGAAAGAGATGAGATGAAAAAGGTTCCTTATGCATCCGTAGTTGGTAGCTTGATGTATGCCATGGTTTGTACAAAGCCGGATATAGCTCATGCAGTTGGTGTGGTTAGTCGATTCCTCTCCAATCCTGGTAAAGAACACTGATCAACAGTGAAATGGATACTTAGGTATCTCAAAGGTACTTCTAGTTTTAGCTTATGTTTTGGCAATAATAAACCTGTGTTGGATGGATACACAAATGCAGATATGGCTGGTGATGTTAATTTTAGAAAGTCCACATCAGGATATTTGATGAAGTTTGTAGGGGGAGCAGTCTCATGGCAATCAAGGTTGTAAAAATGTGTTGCATTATCCACTATAGAGGCTGAATATATTGCTCTTACTGAAAGGGGCAAAGAGTTGTTATGGATGAAGAAGTTCTTACATGAACTTGGTCTAGTTCAAGAGAACTTTGTGTTGCACTGTGATAGTCAAAGTGCAATCCATCTCAGTAAGCATCCTACTTTTCACTCTCGATCAAAGCACATTGAAGTTAGTTATCAATGGATTCAAGATGCTATGGAGATGAAGTCATTTGTTGTTGAGAAGATCCATGTTGATAACAATGCATCAAATATGATGACCAAGCCTTTATCGAGAGAGAATTTTGAGTTTTGTAGAAGGGAAGTAGGCTTGGTAGAGCCTCCTTCATTAAAGTTTACAAGTTGATCGCCAGTATGGCGAATTCCTCACATGGTGCGTGAGAGGGAGATTTGTTGTGTGTGATCCTGCACCATGTAATAAGGGGGCCACCACATTTATTAGTAAGAGCCAGCTAGACACCTCTTTGAATTAAATGGGTCTGCCACTGTAGAGGGCTCTAGGGTTTTTTAACAAAAAGAGAGTAGAGAAAAATGGTAGAAAGAAAGAATAAGAGGCAGCAACGTAGTCTCTCTTCTTGCTTTGATTACTAGCTCGTTCACCGTCGGATCAGGCTGAGATTTTGACCGAAACTTTTAGACATGTTACTCTTCATTTTGAACGGTTGGATCGAAGATTGGTGATGTGGAAGCTGGCTGTTTTGACATAAAATGGGGCTGTCAGTATTGTGAGTTTTTTTCAAATACTTCTCCCTTTAATCTTGTTCTATTCCAAGAATAGGTTGTTCTTGATGATATGAATGTTGTAGCCCTTAGTTAAATCTGATGAAGAACAATTGTAAACCCATTATTTGCTGATAGTGAAAGTTTTTAGGTGGACCACGGTCCCGTGGTTTTTTCCCGCATTGGGTTTTCCACGTAAAAATCTTGGTGTTGATTTGTGTGATTGTTTGCATTATCTTGTTGATTGTTTGATTCTAATTTTGATTGTACAAAGAGGGAAATGATTGGAACTTGTGAATTGATTTGGCAAAACTGGTTACTGATTGTTCCTGGTTTTTCCCAACAAATCCCCACTCCTTTATTTATGGATTTCTTTTCTTTTTTTTTTGTTTTATAAAAAACTTGCCTTTTTTATATCAAAAATGTTGTTTTTAAAAATAAATATTTATTATTATCTTAAATGTAAGTTTTAACATAAAAAATGAACTGATAATGTTGATGAAAATATATTAAAAATAAAAAAATAAGAAAAATTAACAAAAAATATCTAAAAATGGATAATAAAAAATTAACAAATTTTTTTTTTCATTCACATTGAATATTTGTGAATAAAGTTTTTAGATAATTATGCATATTATTATTAATGTTACCATAAAAAATGATAATATTATTTGAAAACAATGGCATAATCGGATAATTACTTAAGTATTACTTTAATAAATTTATTTAAAGATAATCTTCTTATATAATGTAAAAATATAATAAAATAAAAAAAATTAAGCGCCATTATAAATAAAATGTCTAGGAGTCTAGATAAATAGGCCTACGTGCCTCACCAATATATACAAACGTAGGCACATCTGGGTTTTTGTAAAGGGCCATTTATATTTTTGTTAGTTCTTATTTATTTTAGTTGAATAAATGACATGTACTCTTAACTTTTTCCATTAACCGAAGTTTGCTTTGGTAATTAAAAAAAATAGGGTATTAGTTTTTTAACCTCAAGAACCTAGATTCAAACTATTTTTTAACCCAAGAATATAAAAAAAATATATAATATAGATCTCTAAAAACCTATTTATAATAACAAAACACATTTTAATCATCTAAAAGCTCAAAATCATACTTAGTTTAAATTTCATTTGAGGCTCTATCTATTTTTTTTTAGTATAATTGAAGGTAAAAATAATCCCATTAAGTTTTTTTTCTTAAAAACAAGGCCTTAGATATCAAAATTGAAGTTATTAGCAGCCAAAAATCTTGTCATTTGAGGGCTCTCTCTCTCTCTTATTAATTTTTTTTAATGAGATATTCTCTTATTTCTTAATTTCTAGGGATTAACACATGATAAAATTAAAATTTTATATCAAACATAATAACCTAAAAGAACATGAATAAAATATGCAAAAAAAACTCGAGGGATCAAACAATACTTTTGCTCACTTTTTTTTTTTTGAAGAAGGGCTTTGTTTCTTCTTTTAACCTCTCAATTTCTATTTTTTTTTTAACAAAAAAGCTAAAACTCTATTTCATAAAATTAACCATTAATTTAATGTCTTTAAGCAAGTGATAAAAAGCAACTAAAAACATATTTCAGTGTATAAAACTATGAAAACATAACTTAAAATGATTAAATTAAAAAGAAATAAAGTTCAACAATTGAATTATAAATTTTCCAAACTATAGGGATCAAAATATAAAAAAAATACAAAAATACACGTTAAATAATCAATAAACTAAGAGTGTGTGCCACAATCTATTTTAAAAATTTATTATTAATAATAATATCCAATTACTTTTTGAAAAACTTTAAATTATATTTAATCGTAAACAAAAAATAAATAGTGTGTAAATTGTTGAACTTCAATGACTAGCCGGATGTAAAATGAAAAAAACAGGTAAAAAAGAGAAAGGTTTATATCTAAAACCTAATAGTAAAAAAAAGGAGTCGTCATAAATACAATAAGACTGTATCTTTTCCTTAATAGTTAATTTCCATTTCATTGTTTCGAGGTTTATGAAGTAAGACAAAAAATTGAAAGTTATTCGTTAGAAAAATTAAAAAAAATGGAAAAGTCTTATCTTTTTAGAAGTCTTCAAACCTAATTTTGCAAAGATAAAATCATAACCCACTTTTTTTTTTTTGGGGACTTAGCTAGTGTCACTTGATCACTTTTTAAATTTGAGATAGTTTCTTTTTAAAAAAATTCCTTTTTAATTCTCTAAAATATAAATAATAACAATTTTTTTTAAAATAACACACAATTTCAATTTTGATTATATATTCTGGAAATTCTTGTTGACCGTTTCTCATAGAGTTGTTATAAACGACTCTCTAACTCGAGCTCTTAAAGTGATTCACTCTAAAAGTTATAACATTTATATTTATGAGCTTTTGAAGTGGTTCATTCTAAAGTTATAACTACCCTGTAATATACTAAATATGTGGAATATATAACTATTAAAGCTTGATGGATGCTTTGGCTATAATACTGTTATTTGGTTCCCATATTCACTTACTCAAATCTCTTAAATTTTTACACCATTTATATAAAGAGAGTAGGGTTTGAAAGTGCTAAATATATATATATAAAAAAACAGTAAATACATGAGAAATATCAATGACTGAAAGTATTGTTTCTTTATTATTAAGTTTTACTTCTATTATAAACATATTTATTCCTCATTATAGATTCGTTTATTAAATTTTACAACTCTCTCCAATAATGTCTCTCAAAATTATCTCAAATGAAAAATAATAATAATTAAAAAAACATTTGACAAAACTGTCGGCAAAAACCAGCTCAATTAATATTGTTTGCCCAAAAGAACTGCAAGATCTACCACATCAAAGGCTTGTTACTACCTTGCACAGTGCCTGTGCCTGGGAGCTTGCTTATTCCCTAAGCCGACACTTCTCCTTAGTTGTCCAAACACCATAGAAAGGAAAGATCAGCAGCTAAGTCCATCTAATAGAAACATCCTTTTTAAAATTTCTAGTCATTATCAATATTAACAAAATTAAAAATATATCGCGGTTCCCATCATATATATAGAAGAAAAAACTATTTTTTGGTAACGTATTTATCACAAAAACAATTAAAAAAACTTTCAAATGTAATTATTTTCGGGGACCATCACGTATACGAAGAAGAAATAGTTCTTTTTTGTTAGCATATATGTCAAAACAATTATAAAAAATACCAGCTGAAAATCTATTTTGAGGGGACCATGACATATGAAAAGGGATATAACTATTTTTTTTGTGACATATATATCATCACAACAATAAAAAAGTTTATAAGTTTTTGGACCATAAATGCCTCCATTCACGAGCTAGGGCAAGGTTCCTATTTGTCATTCTCAAACGCGAAGCAGCTAATTAGAAGATGCTTTTTTACTTCTTATTATTGTAGGAAGCTGTAGACCGGCTTTGAGCATCGACAAAATGCCTTAGCTCATCTGCTGGTCCATGAAACAATTTATATTTATAATTTTATTAAATATTCAAAGGGTGCAGCAGATTGATTGAGTATAAGATCATTTTTTTTTAAAAAAATGATTGGTTGAGAAGAAAAAATCAAATACTAATGGAGCCAATCTTACTACTCAAATTTGTCTGGTCAAGGCATGAAACATAATTGATTTTAGCATTGATATAGAAAACCTAACCCCAATTGTTGTTATCATATAATTTTTTTTTTTTTTATGAATTAAAAAGTTACGTAGCTCCTGGGTTTTTCTCATAGGAGAACTAGCCATTGTATGACCAAGAGAAATTATATGCACCTAAAGTTTCCAGAAAATAAACTAAAATTTTCTTCAACGAAAATATAATTCAGTATAGCCCCATCTGAGTCAGCGGTCTTTTATTTTCTTATTTTAAGGTGAAGCAAATTAATCTTTATTTTTGTATTTTATAATTTTGCTGATCGAGCCATGGTTACCAGTGGTGTATATAATGGACCGTATTGTGCACGGATGTTAGAGTAGGATAAACCGTTGAAAAGAGACAGAGAGATCTTGAGATATGGCAGGAGCTGTGCAGAATGTTAATTTTTCCAAGGCACTTCCAATGAATGGTGGGCATGGCCTGTACAGCTATAGCAAGAACTCCACCTACCAGGTATTATAAACTCTTAATTTTGATGCTTTGACATTACAGTGATCAGAGCACCCTTTGCGTATGCTAATAATATAGTTCAATAATGGGATCTCCAAAGGCAGAACATATTTCATATTGAGAAAGAAAAAGATTTTAAAAAAAATTGATCCAGCAGGATCTTGTTTCACTATGCGTGCCTTTGTTTATCAACCATAAAATATTTACATGCTGTTCGAACATGCGAGCGATAATTGTTCGATTCACAGGCGCTTTTGGCTTGAGTATTCAAATTCTATTGCCTCGTGCTGAGAATATTTGTTGCTGAATATTATACTTTGGTTATGATTTTGACAAGAGAGGTTTGGAAGTGTGAGGAGAGAAAGGAAGGTGAAGGAGTGGTTGTTAATGGTGAGATATATAGGATGAGATAAGTGTTTCTTGCGAAAACAAGCCAAAGAATATGTTTACACAATCCAATTTCTTAATAATAATTGTAATTCTAAGGAAAAAAACCTTCAAGCTCATTTGAGAAACCTTTCGTAAGTGTGAATGGAAAGTTGGGAGGATAGGGGAACGCTCAAGACTGACACAGAGGGAGGAGATTAAGGGTATGAGAAAGGTGGGAATTTTCTCTCATTACTAAAATTTAAGACCATGATATATAAGATTACATAAAAAAACAAAAACTTTGCATGCTGTGGATATGTAAAAGCAAATGTTTTTACTAGTTAATATATGTATATATATATAATTTAAGAGATAACGAGAACATAAAATAAATATCTCTTGACAGTTTTGATGTAAATTTTTATATTTTAAAAACTTGTTAATTTGATTAAAGAGATAGAAACATGAAATAAATGTATCTATATAATTTAGAATTGAATTTTTATATTTACAAAATAAATCTATTTTCAGATGATTTTGAAGTAAATTTTTATATTTTTAACATAAAACAGAAAGTATAAAAAAACCTGTTATCTTTTATTTTTTATCTCGAAATAATAATAAAATATTATATGTGCATGCATATCATGAAATTTTATGTGAAATATTCACTCGGTTTTTTCTACTAAGCGGTAGTTTTTGTATGTGATTCTATTCTTTAATTTTCTTAGCACTAGCGCGTGCATTTCACCTTTCATAGTATTCACTAACATTACCAAATATACATGCAACTTTCAATATTGAAGACGAGTAAAATTTTGATTTACAGAAAAAAGTTATAGTTGCAGTCAAGGATCTTGTCACTGAGGCAATTGCTGAGAAGCTCGACATCTGTGTCCTATCTTCATCGAACACCATTTGTGTCTCAGACATGGGATGTTCTGTTGGACCTAACACTTTTGTTGCAGTTCAAAACATAGTTGAAGCGGTGCTAAACAAGTATCAAAGCCAAGGACATGATCATTCTAGACTGCCCGAGTTCCAAGTTTTCCTCAACGATCACGCTTTGAATGATTTTAACACGCTCTTCAAGTCCCTTCCTCCCAACAGGAACTACTACGTTGCTGGCATGCCGGGTTCATTCCATGGTCGTTTATTCCCGAATGACTCTCTTCACATTGTACACACTTCCTATGCTCTCCAATGGCTTTCTCGGGTGCCAAAGGAGGTCGAGGACGTAAGCTCTCCTGCTTGGAATAAAGGAAGGATATATTATTCCAGTGCTGGAGATCAAACTGTCAAGGCTTACGCTGATCAATTCGCCGAGGACTTGGATTGCTTCTTGCATGCCAGGGCACAAGAGGTTGTCCGTGGAGGGTTGATTATACTCATGGTCCCAGGCCGCTTGGATACAAGCCCTCATACTCGAGTAGTTTCCAACATTTCATATGACATCTTGGGATCTTGCCTTATGGACATGGCTAAGATGGTATGGAATCTCAAACCACCATGACCTTTTCTTCTTGAAAAAACAAAAAAAAACATTATTAAACTTTGGAATTGCTTAACTTTCTTTTCATTGTATGTGTATATATATATATATAACTGATGAATTTTCCGGGGCAGGGAATCATAAGTGAAGAGAAAGTGGACTCCTTCAACATACCTATATATTTCTCCTCTCCACAAGAAGTAGAGGCGACTGTAGAACGAAATGGTTATTTTAACCTAGAAAGATTAGAGTGCCTCCCCCTAGAAAAGAGTCAAGACACTATTCCACAGAAAGCAAGAGCAGTATCATATCACATCAGAGCTGGTTTGGAGTTCCTTTTGAAGGAGCACTTTGGACATGAGATCCTGGATGAGCTTTTTGACTCGTTCAATAAAAAGCTCGAAAAATCTGAAGTCTTTCAGCTGGGGCTAACATATAGTTTGCTTGCATTCCTCAAACGCAAGGAAACATGATTGGTGTTGGAAGATAAACTTGTATTTTAATAATGGTTAATTAATGAAAACATTTAATTAAGTTCATGCATTAGCCACCTAATCATCTTATATTTGGTTCAGTGTTTGTATTATAAGTTATTGTTGTAAGGGTTGTGCTTGTATCAAGATTTCTATGAATATTTATATAAATATTTGAGTTTGTGTTTGAAAGTAAGTTAATTAGAATTTTCAGCTTCAAAATTCTTCTCTCCTTTGGTTTTAATTAATTCATTAGCACATTTTTTCTTTTTTTTTAATGTCACTGACAAAGAATCATCTTAACCTAATAACTTAAGCTGTTAGATGAAGTTCAAGATATGATTTATATTATTCTTTAACACACCCCTTCAAGTGAAAGCCCTTTGAACTTGAAACTTGCATAAGCCCATATTAACTTGTGCTTAATTTTTATCAAATAAATAAAAATAGTAAAATTCAAACTCATAACTGCTTGATCATTAAAGCTTACATTACTATGTCAAAGAACTATTTAAATCTAATAACTTAAATTGTTAGGTGAGGTTCAAGATATGATATATTTTAATCTCAGGTGCAATTTTTGAACACGTGTTGTTTTTCATCACATGAATTAATGTTTGTTTTTGCAGGGTTTTAATTTTTTTTAATCATAGAATATACCATTTTCACTTAATAAAAATTAAAACAACATACATATAACTATTTTCGAAAACTTATTGGCTATAAAACTAGAATTCAACAAATAAGAATAGATTAAACAAAAAATATAATAAAAATAGTAAATATGAATTCTAGAATCTTTTGGTTGACGTCAAATAGAAACTTCTAATCTTTCCCGGGCTTTTAATTACTCTCTAATTTATGAATAGATTAAACCAAAAATATAATAAAAATATTAACTGACAACTTTCGTTGAAAAAGTACTAATTTATGACTTTCAAAACCATTGGAAAACTAGCATATGAATTCATAAAAAAATAAATAGAGGGACTAACTTGTAATTCACTCCAGTCTCTATTAACTTTAAAAGCTCATGAAATTAGCTTATGAATTTATAAAAAAAAAATTGAATTTTTTAAAAATATAGATTGGCCTGCCTTGTTTAAACGTTCTTTTAATATAAATAAGAATAAAATAAAATAATATATAGTGTCCCACTCGCGTGATACACCAAATCATTTCAGGCGGTCCTTACAAACAATAAATTAAATCATTGCTGATATTTTGCAAGTCAAACAAAAACCAAATCTATACGAATCGCTATAATATATAATATAGGCACAAAAAAGATATATATTAGATAGCCATAAAAGCATCCAATTGAAAATTGTGAGGTTAGCAAATATATCCGATCGAATCATGAGATCATTTGGACATTATTACCAATTTGCCCTTTTTAATTAATTTATTCAATTCTTGATCACCTAATGTGTCATTCTACTTATTGAATTATTCCAGATTTCGGATTATGTATATAATTAAGAATACAATTCTTTATTTTATTGATTTATTCTTGACAGAATCCACTTTATCCTTTTTCAACAGCATCTCGTGAGTTTGCCCATGACTACCTAGATTTATCTGTATTTTGTTTTTCTTAATTTATATTGTTTTTTTCTGTAATAATTTTTACTATAATTAATTTTTATTACATTCCTTATTAAAAAAAATAATTCTTTAGTTCAAATTTAGGATTTTTATCCAACAATAATGTTTTTATTACATTCCATTATTATTTTTCACCATCATAATAAATCTATAATTAACATGATTGGTTGGTCTTCATGGAAAAACAAAAAGAGATATGAAAAACTTAATAATCTCTTAATATCACACATATTGACTCGGTGTATTGAAGGAGATAATGAATCTTTTCAATTTTTAGCAAATTGGCTCGGTTGATGCTTTTTTAAATGACATGGTGTTGTTGACGGGCTGCTTTTAATTATCAGAAATAAATAGATAATAAAGGAAAAATAAGTATTTTTCAATATTTAATTACTCAAAATTCAGTTATAATAAAAACTAGTACTCTAATTCTCACAAATAATATACAATCTCGCAATGATATATAAACTTGAAGTTATGCTAAAATCTCCCTAGGGCTTTCTTGGTTTTCTAGATTTTGGTGTTGTTTTCAAGGTTTTCTAGGTTTTGGTGTTTTTTCAGAGATGCTAGGTGCTAGTAGGCTCACTAATCCGGAATTTTGTTTTGTTGTCTTGCCTCCTGCAACTTCTTGGTTGTTCAGGAGTTTTTTTAAGAACTTTTTCGATTTATCAAACTAAAATTATATATATATATATAATTCTTACAATTCTTGGATTTCTATGTAGACTTTGTTTGTTTGCTGAAAAGTAATTTTTTTAAAAAAATAAATTTTAAAAAAGTAAATTATCTTCTGATATTTGGTGGTGTAATGAAAAATAAGTTAGAAAATATTTTTCAATGTTTGTTTATGTCATGGAAAATGACCTGAAAAATAACTTATTAATATTTTATTTTTTTTAAATTTATTAAAATAATAAGAAACAAATGTTACAAATTAAAAAGTTGAATGAGAATAAATTGAGAAAAAATATAATTTCATAAATTATCTCAAATAAAATAAATAATAATCAAAATAATAGAGATCAAATCTAAAAAATAAAAAAAAAATAAAAGATGAAGAAATTAAAATAATAATAATTAACATTTCATAAATTATTTCAAATAAAATATGTAGCAATCAAAAGAATGAGGATCAAATTTGATACATAAAAAATTTCAATAAAAAAATGATAAGGGAAAAACAAATAACAATTATAAAAATGATGACCAAAGTTAATATAAAAATAAAATTTTAAAAAATAAAATTCAAAAATAAAAATTCAAAACAAAATATATATAGCAATCAAAATTTTAAGGACCAAATTTGATATAATCAGCAAATAATATGATATTTCTAATTTTTTCACAACTTTCAAAAAGTATTTTCCGCTTAAATTTTCTAGAAAACAATGTTCGCTAGAATAATTAATGTTCGTTGATTGGACAACACTTTTCTTTGACTGGAAAACACTTTTCTAGAAACCAAGCTAATTTTTTTTACTGAAAAATGTTTTTCATTGACTAATTTTTTAAGTGGCAAACAAACACGAAAAAATTTTAAAAATAATTTTTCAAAAGATGAATTTTAAAAAACAAAAATAGCTCTAGATAGTCTATTTTTACCAGGAGGTTGATTTAGTCTCGATACTCAAAAATTGAATCAATTAAATTGAAAATAGGATAATTTGATCAGGTCTCTAATATGTTCCCTTGTTTCTAATTGTGTCCATCATTTCTCTATATAATATCAAATTCTTCATTATATCTCTCTCTCAGATTTTGCAATCTAAGTTGACATAATTATATATTTTATATCGACAACGCCCTTGCAGTTTTCAATTATAAAACAATCAAAATTTTTGAAATTAATCAGAATTTTTTTTAAAAAAATTATAATGGTTGAGTAATTTTTAAAGTTAATTAAAGTTTTAATTTTAAAAATTTTTAAACAATTTTATGAATATTCTCTACACTTCAGTTTTCTAGATCAACTATCTCAACCATTCGTACATCCATTCTAAGGATGGATATTTTTGGTTCGGTATGGTTTTTATTAAAAATAAGTAATTAAAATAATTAAAAAAAAACTGAAACTGGTTCAAACCGACTAGTTTCAGTTCGGTTCGATTTGGTTTTTTAGAACAAAAACCGGTTCAAACTAACCGGATTCAGTTTGGCTCGGTTTTTTTTTGTTTTTCAGTTTGGGTTTGGTTTGGTTTTTTCGGTTTCAGGCTTATAAAATCGAACCGGTCGGTTTTATAAAAATTCTAATCGGTTTTTTTTATGGTTCGTTTTTTCAATTTTTTTCCGGTTTAATAGGTTTTTTTGCCCACCCTAATCCATCCTCTTTCATTTCAGTTTTTTTTAAAAAAAAAATTAAAATTTTTAAGCAATTTGGATGAAAAAAACTTTACAATGAGGCATGTTAAGGAATCAAATACTATGCTATGACTACAATTAAGAATTTAGAGATATCCAAATATATAAGGACATGCCTTTATCATCAAAATAACTAAAGCAATGGCCATCAAATCATAAAAGCATTAAGTGAGCGAAACAAGGCTCTTAATTTTTGGTAGTGGAGGATTTGGAAAACAACTATTTTGATATATATATATATATATATATATATATATATATATATATATATATATATATATATATATATATATATATAGAACTAGAGAATTACAAAGCATGAATTTCTAAAACAAATTATTTTTCAATTAGTAAATTTATTTTATTTAGTTCTCTGTTTTCTAGAAAGTCTTTCACAAGTAAACACAAAGATAACAATATGGAGCATGTCTATTATACAATTGTTCTTTAGAATACAAAATTTAGATTTTTTTTTATCTTTTCCCCACGTACATGAGTTAAAAATATGAACAATATATTTTTCCCCACATACATATTTGAAAAATATGAACAATATAATTAGAGCTAAGTCAATCCAAGATATTCTACCAAACTCGCGGTTCAGATCATGTGATTAGAATAATCTGATAAAAAAATATAAAAAAATATAAAGCTTTTTTATTAAAATATTCGTGTTAACTTTTCAAAATCGTAACCCAGGACATTAGACATAAAGCAACAAATCTAGAAAAATCATGAAATTCAATTCTTAGTCAATCATATATTGAAGAATAAGATTGAATTTTTTTTTAAAAAAATAGCAATTAAAATGATGATGATCAAATTTAAAATACAAAATAAATTTTATATTTCATTGAAGGATGGAATTGAAAAACAAAATTTTTTTAGTAAAAGTGTTAGAGAATAATATAAATCATATCCTGAGACCTTACCTAACAACTTAAGCTATTGGTTGAGATAGTTTTTTGACATGGTATCAGAGCCTTGATGACCAAGCGATCACGAGTTCGAATCTCACCATCCCTATTTATTTAATAAAAATTAAGCACAAGGTAAAGTGGGCATGTTCAAGTTTCAAGCCTAAAGGGCTTTCACTTGAGGTGGTGTGTTGGAGAATAATATAAATCATATCCTAGGATCTTATCTAACAACTTAAACTATTGGGTTGAGATAATCCTTTGACAAAAAGGATAAAAAAATTTAAAAGAATATTTCTCTAAATTGACTTTAAAAAAATTATGTTGTAATTAAATGGTAAAGTTGAAAAGATTAGTAACTTTTACAAAAGAGCCAAGAAAAAAAATAGAAATCAAAACAATGAGAACCAAATAGTAAAATATGATACCATCAATTTGAATTGAATGATAAAAATAAAAACCAATAAAACTTTTCTAAAAGGGCCAAGATAAAAAATTAGAAATCCAAAGAATAAGGACCAAATTGAAGAATATAATATTTGATAAATTTGGATTCAATGTTGAAATTAAAAACAAATAAAATTTCTACAATAGAGCCAAAATAAAGAAAAAATGAGAAAAAAAAGGATTAATGTTTAAATACTGACAACTAAAAGGATCAAGTTGTAATTTTCAGAGAAAGAAATAAAGAAGAATGGGAAAAAAACAGGTTCACCAGCAACAAACCAGACCACCACCAAAGCACACACCACTCCAACATGAAGAAAACTATGTGATGCTTCCAAAGACATGATGGAAGGATATTTTTGGACATTGAAAGGGGCCACGCATGCTGTCCGAAAGGCGTGAATGTCTTCCCACATGTCCTCAAGTGTGCCACACGTGCATGTTCTTTTATTTATTTATTTAGTTAAATACAAAGGCGACCTTGAGCTGACTTTCTAATTACAAGAAAAAAAAACATTGCAAAAAGCCAAAAACACCCGTTGACCTTGTGCTTAAATTCTTTTATTAAAGAGTATTTTTGTTGTTTTTACTATGTATTTTTATTTTTTATATTTGGTTAAATATTAAATTATCTCTCAATTTAATTTATAATAATAAAAATATATTGTGAAAATATAAAAATATTCATGAACACTTCATTTTACCGTACAATTAAAATAATAAATACTTATTTATTCATAATTAATTTGAAAAAAGTAAATAGACCAGTCTAAAAAAATTTCAAGTAGAAAAACAAAAACACCGTTATGCTATTCAAGAAAATATAGAGGTAGAACACTTTTCCAATGTCAATAAGCAAATTGCGGACGGGCAACCAAGGACACATGGGCCTTGGAAGAAGATAATTGTCATTACGAAGGGGATTTATATTATGAGAGTGGAGCTCTGCAAACTTCCAGAGATTGTTGGAATATGCCTTAGGCAAATCACGGTTAGTGATAAGTTGTGGCCAATGAAACAGTTTGGTTTTGCCGGTGTCTTGACAAAATAATCTGAG
The DNA here is from genome assembly GCF_951802175.1 of Populus nigra. Taxonomy (NCBI): domain Eukaryota; kingdom Viridiplantae; phylum Streptophyta; class Magnoliopsida; order Malpighiales; family Salicaceae; genus Populus; species Populus nigra. Next base: position 4,014,063 of record NC_084869.1, read on the forward strand.
TCGAACTGAAAATGATCGGTTTGAATGAATTTCTAGTTTGTTTCGGTTGGGTTTTAATTCTAGAAAAAGTAATTTAGTTATTTTTTAAATGAAAATCAAACTGAAAACGCTCACCCTGCTTCCTAGATCCCATTTTATGTGGATACAATTCATTCTTGAATATAGAGGATTTTTCTTAATCAACAGTATTTTGCAAGAGAGGGAGAAAATCAGAAAATGGGCATCTCCAAGATGAAAACTCATCAAAAGAAGGATAAGCAATGGGCTCACAAGCAACAGCAGCAGCCTCCTATTTATCTTGCATCAACTGGGTGGCTCTGAATTCGTCTCAGATATCATCCTTGAACCCTTCATTTCTCCCTCTCAGAGCCGAAACCTGTCACTTTCCTCTTCATTCTGATATAAAGCAGGACACCTCTTCTCTCAAATACCCAAACCTTCATCTCCTTAAACTCCGAAATGTTAGAACTAGAGCTACCCTTGATGAAAGTGCTCCTGCCCCGCTTCGTGCCCAGGAAGAAGAAGATGAAGGACGGCAGCCCCAACCCAGCGAAGTATGTCTTTGGGTTCTGTGAAAACTTTTATTCGGTTCAGTTTTGTAGATACTCATGAATCTTTTAGTTTTGTCTCTGAGTTTGGTCAATGCAATTAAATGAGAAAATAAAGAACACGAAAGAGCTATTCATTTATGGATAACAGTAATTCAGTGTGCTTATTTAACGCAACTGCTTAGCTTATAATCTTGTTTTCTTTGTGATTTAGGAAGTTGAGGAGAGTGTGAAAGTGCTCAAGAATGCTGCAAAGACAAGAAAGGTTGCAGCAGAGGTGGTTTTGTCAGCTCTAACAGTGATTGAGAAGGCCAAACTTGACCCCTCAGGGTTTCTTAATACACTTGGTGGGTCGAAATCCCCTGGCAGAACTTGGATGCTTATTTTCACGGCTGAGGTTAGTTTACTTGTACCTCTTGTTATGGGCGGGCTTCTTTTCTTATGGTTAACAACTGCTTCCTTTTGTGCAGAAGAAATTGGATCGTGGACGGTACTTCCCCCTTACTGCTATTCAGAGGTTCGATGCTGCTGTAAGCTCCATTCTGCCCCTCATTGTTCTTTTTATTCTTATTTTTGTGATTATAATTGTGGTGCAAATGGGGGAGAAGAGAGTTTTTTGTGCATGTAGGATGCTTATGTTTAACTTTTAAGCACTTCATTGTAATGACCACTCAAAATGGAGTCCTCATATTGGATGCTCTTCTGTTGAAGGAAACAAAAATGGTTCTTTTTTCAACTTCCTGATAACCCAGAGTAATTTTCCACCAAAGCATGAAATGCTTGCAACTTTAGAAACAAGACAGTGAAGATGCCAGAAGCAATTTTGTCATAGTTTGAGTGACAGGATGAATTGGTTAAGTAGAGAACTGGTTATCATCTTCTCTGAATTCCCCCTTATTTCCTTCCTTCTTTGTCCCTATGACAAGTTCAGTCACATATTAATATTGTTTTTGTGTATTGTCTTCTATGATAAAGTATAATTGGATTGCTTTTACCATCCAATTGACGATAAGACAAATTCTTTACTCTGTCACTTTTAGATACTACATAATCTTCTTTGGATTGTCAGGGAAAGAGGATTGAAAATGGAGTCTATCTTGGACCAATTGGATTCTTGACGTTTGAAGGCAGATTATCATGGAAGAACAGAATACTGGCCTTCATCTTTGAGCGCATGCGCATAAAAATTGGACCTTTGAACCCTTTTGAGATCAGTCTTGGCCAAAAGAAAGACAGAGAACCAAGCACGAAGGACCCTTTCTTCATCTGGTTTTATATTGATGAGGAACTAGCAGTTGCTCGAGGCAGAAGTGGGGGGACTGCATTTTGGTGCCGATGTCGCCGCTTTGCGACTTGATTCATTCTCAACTTTTGTGGCTTATCGTGGCATTGTGCTCCTTCTGAAGATGGTAATATTCACTAATGAATGCAAGTGTTATTTTATGCTTGTAAAAAGTAGACTGATGACCTGCAAGTGCATCGTATCTCACACATTTCTTTTTCACCAGATTTGATGCTATGAAACATTCCATAGGTTCTTGAATGGCCTATGTTCATATTATTGAAGCAATATGATAAAACATAATTTTAGACCTAGTTATTTGTTGTATTAATATTACCACACACACACACACATATACATATATCCCATTGTGATTAGCTATCTTTTCGTTTATATGTGTGGAAGTAACAAACATTTATATAATGAATGATGAGAAAAATACATCAAAGGATATCTAAATTTCTTTGTAGCTCCAATAGTCTTTTTTCTCTTCTTCTTTTCATTAGTTTTCTCTCCTATTTTATTATATAGATCATAGTTGAGAAATAGTCAGACCATGGTTTTAAAAAAACATGTTAGAGCCTGAAAATGCACAGCAAAATGCTGGACAACCCAGCTATAAGTAAAAAAAAACTGTAGAATTATGACCCAGTTGGCATAAGTTTTTTCCCATGCAAATTATGTTATCATAAGGTGTTATATTATATTAGACTAGTAATTAAAAATGTTTAGTTTATCGTAATAAAAACGTACAAAACATAAAATATTATCGAGGTAAGCCTAGAGTACATACAATTTAAAATCTATAAATATGCAAAATGAAATTCAAGACAAACATGCATTCAACATAAATATAATAAAAAAAAATACTAGCATGTGTGCTAAGTACATATTCAAACTTGCAATATATATATGATCAAAGTCCTAAAACACATATTAATAATAAAAATAATGAAGTTTAAATGAAAACAAATAAGGATATTTATTTGTTAAAGAACTTTACAAGAATAAAACTTTTGTTGTTGTCAATGATAAATCCTTTAGTCTTCGAGATTTTATTAGACCTCACTTGTGTAACTAGAATATTTATAATATGTTTCCCAATATTTCAAAACCACCACCTTAGTTTAGATACACTTTTAAATAAGGTCTTTGAATTAAAATAAAAGAACTCAAATATCTTTTAACAAAGTACAAACCTAAACTCTAGATTTGAAAGAATAAAATAAAGTATAAAAGATAATCAAAATGCTAAAAATAAGATGAGAAATAATGTGAAAAAATCTAAAAAATTCAAGTTAGAAACTCTTTCTTCACCACCACCACCCATTTTTATAATGAATTTTGAAAGTTAAAAGATTAAAGAATTAATTTCCATTATTATTAATATTTGATTAGTCACCATAAATCAAGAATTAAATCTAGAAAAACCAAGGGTTCTTTGAAATTAATTTCTCACTCATCTATAATTTGTTTAAGCCATATTAATTAAGCAAATTTTCAACAATCCCCTACATGAATGAGAATTTTCTCACCATTTTAAAAATGACTTGAAGATTTATTAAGAGATAATGATCTGATAAATTACTGGTTAGCTTTTGTCTTTGAACCTTCTTTAGTAAAATATTATCGGATTTACTCGGCTAAATAGTAAACACAGTTTCTTGAACTATTTAGCCTTCTATGTAAACCAAGACAATATATAGTTCTCTACCTAGAGTTTTTTTTTATTCTCACTATTGTGTTTATTTTATCATTGAACAACTCTTAGATTCATGAGTGCTTTAAAAAATCAAGTCTTTATCAAGATTCTTAAAGAAATTGTCATATTTATTACTCATATAAGTGATATTTTATTAAGAGTATTATGTTATACTTCAATTGGTGTACCAAGATATAAAAATTATTAAAATATCAGCTCATCCTTTAACATGTTGTAGCTAACACTTATCTCAACATAAGAATAAGCAGGAAACAATAATTTCCTATTGCTATCGAAAATTTTTATATGACTTAGTTTTTTATTTGAACCTATTTCTTAGGATCTCTAATAAACTAGATATAGTTATCATTATTACACTCTTTCATCTTTTAAAGGCTTTAAGTCTATTTCCCTTGATGAATTATACACAAGCTTTTTCTGAAAAACTTTTGGTTAATGAATCCATAATATTTTCATTTAACTTTACATAATCAATGGAAATAATTCTATTTGAGAGAAAGTGTTTAACGGTATTATGCCTATGATGTATATATCTTTACTTACTATTATACATACTACTTTGTGCTTTTTTAATTGCTAACCGACTATCACAATGAACATAAATAGTTGACACTAGTTTTGGTTAACATGAAATATCCTCTAAGAAATTTAAAATACATTTGGCTTCCTCTCTAACTTTATCAAGAGCAATAAAATCTAATTTCATCATGGATCTAGTGATACATGTTTGTTTGGTGGATTTCCATAACACAACTACCCCACCAAATATGAAGACATATCCACTTGTGGATTTTGAATCTTTAGTGTCAGATATCCAATTAGTATCATTATATCTTTCTAATATCGATGGGTGACTAGTATAGTGTAGCCCATAGTCCAAGGTGTATCTCAAATATTTGAGTCCTATTTTTATTACCGTCCAATAATTTATTCTTGGATTACTTATAAATTTACTTAGTTTATTAACCATGAAAGCAATATCAGGCCTTATACAGTTGATAGCGTACAATAGGCTTCTAATTATTCAATAATATCCTAATTAGTTTATTCTCTTACCTCTATTATTGGACAGATGTATACTTATATCAATCAGTGTTTTGACAAAGTTATTATCACCTTTAAAACGTTTTTTCATGGATTCTCTGAACATAATGAGATTGGGATAATACTAATCCATCATATGTCCTAGAAATTTGTATTCGTGTGACATCTACAATACCCAAGTCTTTCATATCAAACTTGTTAGTTAATATTTTTTAATAGACTTGATCATATGATCATTGCTATCCAGAATTAGCATATCATCCAGATAGAGACATGTAATGACATAAAATTTATTTGTTTTTTTCATATAAATACATTTATTAATTTTGTTAGTATTGTACTTACTTGAAAACATAACCTTGTCAAATTTTTTATGTCATTGTTTAGGTGTTTGTTTCGAACTATATAATGATTTAACAAACTTACAAGTTTTTTTTTGTCTATTGACAACAAACCCTCGAGTTGATCCATATAAACCTTCACGTCAAGTTCACCATTTAGAAAGGTTATTTTTATATTTATTTGATATACTTCAAGCTTATTAATAGTTGTAATGGATATTAACGTTTGTATGGAAGCTATTCTTGACATAAATAAATATGTGTCAAAATATTCCACATCTTCTTATTTTCTAAAACCTTTAACAACAAATCTAGCTTTATATTTATCAATAATGCCATCATTTTTTATTTCTTTTGAAGATCCACTTATGACCTATTGGTTTACTTTCAAGAGGAAGATCCACTAGTTTTCATATATGATTATTCATAACGGATTCAATTTTACTATTGATTGCATCCTTTCAATAGGAAGCTTCCGGACAAGATATTGCTTCAAAGTAGGTTCGAGGTTCATTTTCTAACAAATATGTTAAAAAATTAGGACCAAGTATTTTGATCATTTTTATTCTTTACTCCTTTTAAGCTCAACTTCATCATTTTTTGATTGATAATGATCACTTGAGTTAGCCGTAATTGTTCTCTTAAGTGAATGATTTTCTCGTTATTTCTTCCATGAAAACACATCTTTAAAGTATGCAACTTTTCTTTATTCTATAATAGTATTAGGATGATTATCCTTAATACTTGATTTGTGTATAAGAAATTGATATGCACTACTATATATATATATGATAAATGCAAAATCTGTAGTTTTAGGTCTTAGCTTGATCTTCTTAGTATCAAGTATTGCTACCCTCGTAAGATATCCCACACTTTGAGATATTTATATGAATATCTTCTACCTCTTTACAATTCATATGGTGTTTTTTCAAACTTTTTATGGAGTAATTTGTTAAGTATGTAATTAGCAATTAAGAATAACTTCTCATATAAGTTCTAAGGTGCTCCCAAACTTATCAATATAACATATCATTTCTTTTAATGTTCGATTCTCACATTCCATAATGTCATTTTATTATGGTGAATAAGGAGTAGTAGTTTGATAGATAATAACATTTTGAGAACATAATTTATCTATTGATGCTTCATATTCACCACCTTTATCATTTCTTATTACCTATATCTTCATGTTAAGTTGATTTTCAACTTCATTCTTGTAATGTTTAAACATTTCAAGAGCTTTACCTTTGCTCTTAAGAAAATAGTTATAACAATACTTTATGCAGTCATCTATAAAAGTAATATAATATTTTTTTTCCACCTCTTGTTTGCAAAAATTTTAAATCACCAATATCTGAGTGAATTAAGTTTAAAGGTTCACTACTTCTTTAATTATTTAAAATGAAGATTTTTTTAATTTTGATTCTTCATAAATTTCACACTTATGATTTTTCCAAAAATAATTATTAGTAATAATTCATTATTTATTAATCTTTACATATAATTACCAAACTTGTCATACCACACACATCACAATACTCAAGCAAATAAGAAGAAGAGAAAATCTTATTATTATTCTCATCAATGGATACAATATTCATTACATTTTAAAGAGACCATCACAATTATATCTTTTTTCTACAAACATACAAATTTTAGTGAGTATAAATTTAACTCTCAAAAACCTTATTGAAACCATTTTTGCTTAATAATAAGTCAGACACTATGTTCTTTCTAATATCAATAACATAACTACATCGTTGACGGTAAAAGCTTTTTAGATGTCATTTTTAGTATAACTTTTCTGTCACCTGGTACCTTGGAGGTTGATGAGTTTCTCATGTATAGGTTTATTCATCCAATTTTTTGTAAGTGGAAAACATCCATTTAGTGCATACAAGTCTTATAGCACAATATCAACCATCATTGCTCAAGATTGTTGTTTAAGTTGACTTGGAAATTAATACAAGACAAGTTTATTTCTAAAATTTCATTAGAGAGGTGATCAAACCATGGTGATATTGTTTGAGAAATCCTTTTTCTTAGGGTTTCTAAGTTACCTTTATTTATATAATCTTTAGCTAGAAGCCGAGTCTTGTTGTATATAAAGCACTTGTAATTGAACTTCTTGGAAATTCTTTTCTATTTCACAACAAGCCCTTTTCTTTTGATTTTTGTTATGGAACTTTACCACTTATTTCACAACATTTGATTTTGAGGTACCCAGAAGAGATGGCTCTTCTTTTGAATAATTTATTGTCCTTTTTTATCCTTAACCTAAAAATGAGGTCTTTCAATTTTCATCTCTTTGTGCTTATTTTAAGATAATTCTTGAATTCCAAGATGATGACAATTTTTCAATGATTACAACCACTTGAAATGACTTACTTAGATATATACCTTTAACATATATATCATACAATATGAGTTGAAACTCTTGAACTTAACTTATTATGGTCTTTAAACCAATCATATTGAAATATAGAAATTTATCGACTATGAATTGTTTTCCATACTAGTATCTTTATCTTTGTACTGTTTGCTAAAGCTTCACATAATGATTTTTCATTCTTAATTGAACTATTACACATTATACAGTATATTATCTAACTCATTCAAGATGAAGTTCTTGCACGTGAAATCAATATAATTCCATGCATCCACAGTTACCATAATAGTAGAGTCAGATTTATTTTGTAATGATTTTAGCCCTTTCTTAGTCAAAAACTTTGTCAAGTTTAAGGTGGTAAGATAGAACAACATCTTATTCTTCCACTACTTAAAGTTCAATCCAATGAACATTTCAGTTTTCTCACCATGTATCACAGAAGATGATGGTGGGATCCTTACTACTGAAGTAGCACTTGTCAAAGCAACATTGGTTGGCACAACTAAATTTTAAGTAAAATTAGTAGAAAACATGATATAGTCTATTAAAAGAATAGCTAATAATATTTATAAATATATATTTTTTCTTCACAATAAGCAAGTAATAAAAAAAACTTGTAATAAAGCAACTTAATCAAAAATAAAAATATTTAAACTTTGAAAGATAAAATTAATTGTCATTCCTTTTCTTGGATTACTAAGTTAAGCCTTATTTTGTTCACTATGATTTGTTCAATTATCATTATTTCAAATGTGAAGTATGTCGCATGTGTGGCAGCGTCGCGCGATCGTCCACCCTCAAATGTATGGATATATATTTGTAAATATAGGGCGACAAGGAATTCTTTGTCTCTTAGCAGTGAAAAATGGAATGGGAGTCGCCACCTAGTATTTTGGTCACTAGGAACCCTAACTGGTCTCAGAGATTGGGGTACGGGGACTGGTTGCGTAAAGGAAAGGTATTAACACCCCAAATACGCCCTACCTAAGGTAAGCTGCATTGTTTATTTGTCTGATAAAATTCAAGGTCTCGTGTGTTTCCTAGTTGTTGGTCCATCTATAGTTCAAGAAAAGTCCTCCTCAATAAGGAGATCCTTATCTTATCGGGTGAAACCTAACCGTTCTAACGTCTATGTAAAAAAAACCATATTTTTAATATCAGGAATACATTTTACGTATAAATTCGTAATCCAAATACTAAAAGAAGACAAAAAGATTTTTTTAGAATTTTTGAAATATTGGCCTAGTTCTCATGGCTTGAATAAACTGGTTATTAAAGTCAAAATGCATGCTAATACATATATTGTTTTGAAATTTTCTTTGTTGTGTGAAAATATGTTGTTATAATATATATATATATATATATATATATATATATATATATATATATATATATATATATATTGGAGAGACTAGGCCGTATGCATGAAAACAAAACATTTTTTGAAAACTTGACAAAAAACCAGTTATTTTAATACCGGATTTGTATCTTAACAGTATAAAAATACAAACCGATATTGATCAAAATACAGTAATAAAATTACATAAAATCACATATTTTTTGAAATAATTTTTTTGAAGAATTTTTGTCCGAACGGGCCAGACCCGGCCCAAAAGAAAACTGGGCTGAAATCGGTCCGAAATGGAAACAGACCTACTTTCTACAGGCTGGACTCAGCCCAACCAAACAGTAAGCGGGTACTGTACATGAGTACAGTAACCGGGGGTACTGTACACGCATAGTAATCGGGGTAACTGTACATGAGCACAGTAACCCATTAATTAATTAGCTGGTTACTGTGCATGCACAGTAACCGACTAATTATTTTCTTGCTTGCAGAACGTGCACTGTGCACGTTCTGCATGCAAGAAGATGACCCCTAAACGGTGATAACGGGAAGGGTTACCTGAGATGATGAGCTTGGATAGATGGGCTGACGGTGGTGCTGGTGGTCGGTTTGGCGGTGGCGTTGCTGCGGCTGCTCTTCCTCCTCTCTGTTGTTTTTTCTTCAGCTCTGTTCTCCCCTGTTTCCTTTGTTCCCTCTGTCAACCTTGTTCTTCCTTCTCTGCAGCGGCTTCGTGGAGGTGTTGTTGGTGGTGGAGAGGAAGCCGGTGATGGCAGCTGTTTTCGCTTCCCCTCTGCAGAGGCGTTGCTTCTTCTCTTGGTTTCCTTTGTTCCCTCTGTCAACGCTGTTCTTCCCTCTCTACAGCAGCTTCATAGAGGTGCAGGTGGTAGGGAATGGCTGGGATGAAGATGATGAGCTCTCCTTGGTGTCTGAAAGTGTCTTGCTGCTGCTTTTTTCGTCTGAGTAGAGTTGCAGGTCGCTGCCCTTCTTCAAATGGCGCAGCAACAGGTAGGAGGAAGATGACAGTGGCTGGGAAGCTTGAGGACAACAACTATTTACTCCTTCTTCTTCCCCGTGCAGAGGAGCAGGTGCCGCCTTTTCTTCCAATGGTGCAGCGGCGGGAGGGAGAAGCAGGTGAGCAAGAAAACGACGATCCCTGGCAGTGTTGGTGTGTTTGTATTTCCCTCCCTATGTTTCAGAAATCCTTTCCTTCTCTTCTCTCCGTTCACTCTTCTCTCGTTCAACTTTCCAAAGGTTCCCCTGCTTTCGTTCCTTCTTCTGTGTTTTTCTCCCCTTCTTTTCCTATCTCGTTTCCTCTCTTCCTACCCTTTCGCAGTAGCTTTCTTTGTTTCAAAACTTCCCTCCCCTTTCAGTTTCAAAAGATCCCTCTCTCTCGTTCAAAACTCTACCTCTCGTCCTTTTCATCACACCCTCCCCCCTGTGTTGCTTGTGTTGAGAGCAGTATTTATAGGCTAGAGGGGCGTGGGCTGCTGTTGCGTGTGGGGAGCAGGGCACGCGGCAGTTGGTCGGCTAATGGGTGCGACTAGCAAGGCGCGCGGCAGGTGGTCGGCCAGTGAGTGCGGCTCCCTCGGTTTTGGCAGCATGCGGGAAGAGTAACAGTGTCAAAACGACACTGTTCAAAAATTTTTTTATTGTATATTTTTTTTTATTTGTGGGGACCCAAAAATGGGTTACAACAAAGTGTATTGTATACAAAAATAGTATCATGTGAATAATACTTTCACTAAGTAAGTTCTCAGGAAAGAATGAAGGGGTCATAAATAGCCGTTTAAAACTCAATCTCCTTATATATAACTTTTTAGACTCTACCTATTCACTGCACTAACTTTCTACATATATAAACAATAATGTATATGAGAACAATAACCAACCAGATAATTATTTAAGTATGAAAAATAAGTTTAGAACATAAACTATAAGTTAAAAATAAAGATGTATAGCCACCTTCTAAAATTAAACAAAAGAAAGGGAGGGAATGATAACAAACCTTTTAATTATATCTATATGTGAGAATATAGAAAATTATAGAAAGTTAAATTATAACTTAAATTTTAAAGATGCTAAAAGCATCTTTCACCATTAATCAATATTATTAGTATTATTATTTCACAAGATAAACCAAACAAAGTCTGATATAAAATCTTAAGCCTTAAGATTGTTTTCAAAAGATGTTGTATTATATTAGACCATTGAGCAAGGATGTTTAGTTTATCATAACAAAAGCACATAAAACATAAAACATTGTTAAAGATAAGCCTATAATACATACAATTTTAAATCTATAAACATGAAAAATAAGATTAAAGACAAACATGCTTTCAATATAAATATAATAATAAAAAATATTAGCATGCATGCTAAGCATATATTCAAACTCACAATATATATAAGATCAAAATCCTAGCATGCATACTAGTAATAAAAAAAACAATGTTTAAATTAAAACAAAAAAAAATACTTATTTGTTGAATCACTTTAAAGAAATGAAACTTATGTTGTTGTCAATGATGAATCATTTAAAAGTGCAATATATCTCTCAAGATTCCAGCATCACCATTTTAGTTTAGATGCATTTTTAAATAAAGTCTTTGAACCAAAATAAAAGAACTCAAATATATATCAACAAAATGTGAATCTAACTCTAGATTTGGAAGAAAAAACCAAAGCATAGAAGAGAATGAATATTTTAAAAACGAGTTAAGAAAGAGTGTGAAAAATATAAAAAATTCAAGTTAGAAACTCTTTCTTTACCACTCCCACTCTTTTATAGTGGATTTTGAAAGTTAAAAGTTAAAAAACTAATAAAAGTTAATTACCACCATTATCATCATTTGATTAGTCACTATAAATCAAGAATTAAATATAAAAAAATCAAGAGTTTTTCGAGATTAATTACTCATTTACCTATAATTTTTTAAAATCATATTAATTAAATAAATTTTCAATAAATTCAGCTATCATGCCTTCGGTTAGTTTTAGTATAAGACTTTCTCTAAATCAAGATGCCAACATTTTATTCAAAGATTTGATAGCTAAACTACAAATACATATTAGACAACCAAATAAAAGAGAAAGTAAATGGAAACAATAACTCAATATATAAAGCTTTAGGACTATATGGTTATCCAGAAAATTGGATTCAAGATCAACCAATGATTTCTGTATTGGTTATCCAGAAAAATCTAATGGGTATTTATTATTATTCGATCATAGCACAAGAATTGTTAAAACTAAAAATGTTAGGTTTAATGAGAATGATAAAGTTAGTGGGAGTGAAATATCATGCAATGTAGAAATTCAAGAAGTTAGGGTACAAGTAATTTTTTTTTGTGATTGAAGAAAACTCTTCAACAAATAATATTAATTATTATTGTTTTCACTTTTAATATTACAAAATAATTAATTAGTTTTTGAGAAATATTAGAAAATTTATGGTTTTTTTTATTCATAAAAATGGTTATAGAATATCAATAACAAATCCTGAGTCCTAACTACATAGAATAAAAATATGAAGTTTTTATCTTTTCCCGTTTTTATCTTTTATTTTTTAAGATTTTGTTAATAAAAATGGAAAAACTAAAAGCCGCAAGGTATGTATCACCTAATACAGTCCCCGTGAGTTTTGTTTTAGTGCTTTTGATTTTTAAGTTGAGTTAATAATGCAGGATTTTATTGCAAAATTATTTCATAACAATATTATAGTAAAATAAAAGCAAAACGTTGGAAGTGAAGTCCCCGTGAGTTTTGTTTTGGAATTGAGGTAATTATTTTTTTGTTCGGTTCAGTTTTTATTAAAAATAAAACTGAAATCGGTTTAAATTGACCGGTTTCGGTTCGGTTCTAGGATAAAAACCGGTTCAAACTGGTTTGGCTTGGTTTTTTTAATTTGGCTCTGTTTTTTTAGGTTTGGCTCGGTTTTGTTTTTATTTTTTCAGTTTTAGGCTTATAAAACTGAAACCGAACCGAACTGATCGGTTTTTTTAAAATTTTAATTGGTTTTTTTCACGATTCAATTTTTTCAATTATTTTTTTCTAGTTTTCTTGATTTTTTGATTTTTTTGCTCACCTCGTTGCACCTAATTTTGAAGAGTGGTTGCTTGTGTAGGTACTGTTGGTAAAAAAAAAAAGTTTCATGGAATTAAAAATAATTAATTTAAAGCTAAAATAATTTATTTATTTTTAAAATGCAGTTGGGTCTTAACTCAAAAAATACATGAAAGAGTTTTATATTTATGAATAATATTAGTGTGCAATTTTATTTTATTTTTTGTTATACAGCATAAAATTGTTGGACCTCAATCATTCCATTAAACTTTTTATTATATTATCATGAATATAATTCATTCAAGAATAACTTTAGTTTTTCCACTGCAAATTCAGCTATCATGGCTTCGGTTAGCTTTAGTAGAAGACGTTCTCTAAATCAAGATGTCAACATTTTATTCAAAGATTTGACAGCTGAACGGCAAACACATATTATACAACCAAATGAAAGAGAGAAAATGGAAACAACTCAATATATAAAGCTTCGTGGCGCTATGGTAATGGAAAACAAAGCTTGTTTTCCAGGAAAATTCTCCGTGAAGGCTGGAAAATATGATTTCAACTTCAAATAAATAAAGTTCTAATTGGTAACTAGAAAATGCATAGTTTTACTGCTTGGCTGCTGCCATGGAACGATTATAGCTCAAACTGAAGTTGAAGTAGTTGACGAGCGCATCTCTAGGTGGAAAGCATTCTTTGATGAGAGGGATTTCAAGGAAGTTTTGAGTCCATTCATGAAGAGATGGGAACTTTTGAGCATCCATCAGTTTCATCCCTCCAGCTTCTTCCATAGCATTCAGCCAGAGAGGAATCCAACCCATTACTAGATCCAAATAGCCAATGTTATCATCCCCACTGAAAAATTTCTTCCCTTGAATCTGCTTCTCAAGAAATGTAAATGATTCTAGTGCAGACTCTATGGCCTTCTCCTTTTCTTCTCCCTCTTTCCAGAAAGCCGCAAATGCACCCATCACACACTGTCCCATGACACAGAAAAGGAGGAGATCAAACCATGTTCTAAACGCTTCTCCAAAATAAAGATAGAAGCATGTCAAGCTAAAAATACAATGGAATGAAATTTTCAGTCATGATTTACAATTACATGTTATGTCCAGTTGATCCTGAAAACATTTTCACAAAAGGGAAGAAAATATAGGAACTACAAGAATAAAAATATAAATTCATGCCAAATGCAATCAATATAGGAAACAAAATACTAGAGAATAAAAGATTTAAGTTCGTGCCACTATGTACCTTGTCATCAGCAAATTTAGCCCAGAAACGAGCCATGGCTCTCTCATATGGATCTTCAGGAAGCAAAGGATAATCTTTCCATGTCTCATCTATGTATTCAAGGATGACAAGTGACTCAGCAATTGGTTTGTCATCATGGACAAGCACAGGGACCTTCCTGTGAACAGGGTTGTGCTTAAGAAGCAGGGGACTCTTGTTCAATAAATCTTCTTGTAAGTACTCATATTCCACTCCTTTAAGCTTCAAAGCCCATTCAACCCTTGCGCAGAATAGGCTCTTAGAAGATCCAATCACTTTCACTTCTCCCATGGTATTTTGCAAAGCTTGAACTCAACTCAATATCTGAAGGATAGTTGTTGCAGCATAAGCAGCTAGTGTATAAGGATAGGTTTTCTCTCTTCTTTTATATAGAAAATAGAAGGATCCCATCTTCGTTGGAAGAATATAATAATAATAATAATAATTGCAGCAGCAGCAGCCGCCGGGGATAAGCTCGTCTCAGAGAAGCTACGTGTTTTTGACTTGTAAAAGCATAGGTTGAAGTAAAGATGGCAAATGCAGATTGGAGGAACATCTGGAGGATATATTATATGCTAATAGTAGGAAAGTTTTTATAGGAAAATGGAGTTGATAATATCCTCAACTTGTCTGTTAATATCCTCAACAGAGAAAGGAACGATATGGACATCTGGAGCAATATACACGATTGGATCTTAAGGCACTCTATTCTTTCAAGATCCTTTCATGGTGTTTCCTAGACTTTTCTCAGGTATTGCTGATTTGAGGAAGAAATTGTCAAAACAGTAGTTTTTTACTGTCACCTGTTAACTTTTAGATCAGTCACTAAACTAATCCTTGATTAACCTTTTTGTTCATCCAAATGTAAAGATATTAATGGAAAAAAACAAGATGTAGTCAAAAGACATGTAAGCTTTACTTCTTCTCGTTCCTCCAAATAGTTGCAGCTTACTTCTTGTTGGAACGCCAGTAGATCACAATTATATTGAAGTAATCGGCTAGCGCATCTCTTGGTGGAAGACATTCTTTGATGAGTAGGATTTCATTAAATTTCTGTGCCCATTCAAGAAGAGAAGGAAACTTCTCAGCTTCAACCAGTATTTTCATTTTCTTTTTATTATAATGTTTTGTTCTTGTTACTCGAGAGTTGTGTGCTCAGCAGCTACATGAAGTTGACTCGAATTCTTCTTTTTTTTAATATCTTTTTAAATTAAATATCTTTTTAGTTTTTTTCTCTGTTTTTTTATTGATTGGTATATTAATTAAAAAAGTATTTTAAATATTATTTTATTAAATTTTTACTTTCTTATCATATAAAATTATTAAAATCTTTTCAGATTATCAACAAGTTTTTTTTTTGCATATTATTATGATTGATTTTTTTTAAATTTAATTAATTTATGGTGGTTTTATTTTTTTGTTATTATATGATTTAATAAAATAAAATTATTAAATTCAATCACATTTATAACTTTAATCATATTTTTTTTTACTTATAAAAAACATATTAATAGTGTCTAATTATTTTTTATGTTAAAAGACATTTTAATCTAGTTATATGAACATGTATGGCTCGTAGCAACATCTATGATAGAATTAATTTAGGTTGTGTTTGTTTTTTACTGGTTTTTATGTTTGTGGTGAAACAAAAACGCAACAAGATGTTTGGTAACAAACTAAATTGTGTTTTATACTACGGGGCTTACTAAGAAAATGAGTTTAAAATGCAGTTTTTGTGAAACAGTTTTTTATATTTTTTTAACTGAGTTTCGTAAAATCCTATTTGTTTTTGTGTTTCAAAAGTACTTTTGAAAAAATTTAAAAATTTTGTATTTTTTTTCTTTACTTCAAATTGATATATTTTTTGTGTTTTTTCAAATTATTTTGATGTGCTGGTATCAAAAATAATTTTTTAAAAAAAAATTTCTTTGCTTCAAATTAATATATTTTTTGTGTTTTCAAATCATTTTGATGCGTTGATATCAAAAATAATTTTTAAAAAATAAAAAAATATTATTTTGATGCATTTCAAAGTAAAAAACACTTTAAAACGAAACCGCAACCATACTTTCACCCAACATTTTATTTATATTTTTTGTTATACATAAACTTCAACCATAATTTTTATCAAGTATATATCTAAATCCAACTAACAACAACTAACCATATTTTTTGAAATTTTATTTTTTAAAAACCACAACCACAAAATCTATCTTAAAAAAACAAACTCTTGTAACAAAAGGATCTACACCGGGCTTAGCTTAAACTTCAAATTACAATTATGACATGGTTGGACAGGGCATTCATCTAATGAGTTAATTAATTTCAAGATATTAGTTGACTGCGACAAATTAATGTTATGCAAATAGTGTATTTCGTATGAATCGTTTCTTGAAAGTCAAATAAAAAAATATCTATTTTTGGAGAATTTATACTTTTGGTGCAAGCAGATTATTTGAAGAATATATAAATTTCAATAAAAAATAAAAATAAAAAAAGCTATAAAGAAGTTTTTGCTAGCATCAAACCATAGGTACCATAAGATATTTTTCTAATTTTTTAAGCCATAAATTTCCTTTGTTTAACTTGTTTTATTTTTCATTTTTGTTAAATATTTATAGTTTATAAATTTAAAGCAACCACTTAGAAGTTGATGATGATAATGATGATATAAAATTATTATAATTGTGTCGGTGTTGGTTTGAGATGAAACGTAGATGATAGGACATTCTTCATAATATAATAATAATATCGCTAACATGGAGAGTGGTAGCCGTGGTGGAAGAAAAAAGTGGAGATGGTTGAAGAGTATAATAATAATAATTTATTTTTTTAAATGTTATTATAATTATAATTTTAAAATTCGGTCCGGCCTGATCTAGTGGAATGATTTGGGATCCAACTGACCTGGGATTGTAACCAGGCTAGGTTGAAGAAAAAATAAGGAAAGGAAAAACTTGGTGTGACCAGACTAACCTGGTAAGACTGGGTCAAAAACATGGTTGCAACCCGTTGACTTTGATTTTTTTTTACTAAAACAACATCGTTTTGATTTTTTTATAAAAAAAATTAACTCAAATAACCTAATGACCCGATCAAAACCCGATAACTCAGTCAAAACTCGAAATCCAGGTCTAACAACTATGATTGCCACCATCAATTATAATGGCGATAATAATGGTTAAGAAGGATCTGTGAAAAAAATAATTAATATATAATAAATATAAATACTAGATTGATCTTTTTTTATTCTTGTCTTCTCATAAAATTCTTGTGAGGAACTCTACGACTCTTTCTATAATTGTTGAGGAAAAAAACTATGTTTAATTTTATTTTTAATTGTTATTTTTCATATTTTTTTTTCATTTCATTTTATTTTTTTAAATCAAATACCTCTAAAATCCTAATAAAATTTCATGGGGCATTAGACACTAAAGTAATGTTTAGTTACTGTCCAATATAAAAGAGATGAAAACATTGAAAATAAAAATATATTTGATTGAGATAAAGATATAATATAAAAATAATTTTTTTTTAGCATAATTTTAGAGAGAATTTTTATATTTTTAAAACAAGAGGTATAGAGAGGATATATTTTTAAATTCAATATATTTTATTTTTTATCTCTAAAATATTTGTGTAAAAATTTCTTAATTTAAAACTTGTTCAACTAAAACGTATAAGGATAAAAATGATTATTATCATAATTTTAAAACCTAAACTAGGAGTTGACTTAAGACAATGTCCGGATCACAAATTAAAAGAGTTAACCCTAAATTATTTTTAAAAAAATCATCAAAACAATGTTGTTTTGACTAAATATTTTTTTTCAAAAGAAGTCAATGAGTTTTTTACTCAAGTTTTGATCAGGTTTTACTTCGAGTTGACAGGGATATAGGTTGACTTGGATTTTTGACCGAGTCAAGTAAGGTCACTCTTTCTTCTTTAAATTCAAATCAATCAAGGCCCCAAGTTGTCGATAGGGTTATTATACTTTTATTACTTTCAACTCTCAATGTAAATTAAAGAAAAAAAATAATGTCTAATTATTTTTTAAAATATATAAGTTTGTCGATAATAAATATTAAAGGTAAAATATAATTTTTCATATTTTATTGTATTTTATCTATTATCAACTAACCATGATACAAAGATAATTACTCTGTCTTGTACACCACTATCAAAAATAATTTTACTCTCTCTTGTACACCACTATCAAAAATAATTTTATCTTTGTTTCTTGTTCTATCTTATCCTATCTGTCTTTATTGTCCCCGTTTCTTTTGTTTCAAGATAGTAAACAAATGTTACCCGAGTAAACACCACATTATAAAAAGATAGATTAAAAAGTTTTTTTATTGCTTATTTTACTATTTACCCAGAAAATATTGCAGGGTAAACTATTATAATGCAGCTATTTTTGTCTCTTATGTTTTTGCCCTTGAAAGATTATATGGTTAAAGTCATTGAAAGTTTTTTCTTTTTAATTTTATCCTCCTATAGGCATGGTTTTAAATTTTATAATTTATTTTAATTTTAATGATATGGCTTATTCGTGGTGTTGTGAAACATCCTGAGATTATATTAAAGGTGAATATTATAAAATACAATTTTAGTTTATAACTTCAAAAATATCAAAACAACAAGAATGAAAGTTAAGACCACAAAAAAAACCCTTTTTTTAGGGAGTGAAAAGCTTTAATTTAGTCTCTAAATTTTTATTTTTTTTTAAATTTGATCCATATTGTTTTAGAATTGTTTTTTTTAGATCTAAACTTTATTTTTATAATGTTTCAGTTCCTAAGTTTTAAGAGGGAAATAGAACATCAATTAAAAAAAAAGAGGAAAGAAAAATGGTTTGACCGATCACATTTCAATTATAAAAAGTCGATTTTAGTAACAACATGTTTATCTTGGAGACGAAAGCTCAATGTAGGTGGTTTTTCTCTTTCAATATGCTAGAGAAAGTACTTTTGGAACTATATAGTTATTATCAACAAGCTTGGATCTTGAGTTTTTATAGTGACTAGAGCATATATTAAGGTTGGAAATTTTAGAAATTGTTTTTATATAAAAATAAGTTCAAAATTAGGTTTTTAGAGTTTTAAAACTAAAACCTAAATCTGAAAGGTGACGCTTCTTATACTCAAGCAAGCAATGCTTGTCTAATATATTACAAAAATTAGGCATATGAGATGTCATTGTCTCGCCCTTCCAAGGCTATATGCGTATGGTTTTTTATAAGGGCAGACTTAGAGCGTGTTTGGCAGTGTGGTTGCGAGTGCTTTTCAAATAACTTTTCGTGCCAAAATGCATGCCAACGATGTTTTTTCATTTTTTAAAAATCATTTTTGACATCAGCACATCAAAACAATCCAAAACGTACAAACCATATTAAATTTTAGCAAAAAAAAAAAAACAAAAAATTTTCAAATTTTTTGGGAACGCGGCCGCAGCCGCGTTCCCAAACGGTGCCTTAGTCACAACTAATCTTTTTTTTAAATATCCCCTGACAATTTGTCCTTTTTAATAAAATTATTTGATGAAATGCATGGAATAATTATAGATGAAAATTTTATTATTTTGGGGTTACAATGGCTTTTTAGTATTTAAAATGAATATAATAATAAATTTATAAGTAATTAGATATTTTTTGTTGATTTAATTTTTAGAGAATGTTAGTTATTAGTGAGTGTATGGAGTTCATAATATAAAGTGAAATTTCTCAAGTTACGAGAAAGTAAAAACCCAAGCAAATCTTAAGATTTGTTTTTAATAGTTACCCCTTTTTACTATTTATATAATTAAATAAAAAAATAAATTAAAAAAATGTCTACTTACAGCATTGCAAGTCCTCACCAATATGTATGAACAAGACTTAGAGACCACTAGAAACGTGTCCCGTGTTATATCACGGGTTAATTTTTTTGTACAAAAAATATAAACAAAAATTAAAATCTAAGAGTGTTAGTTCTTTCTACAAAGTTATACCTAAGAATATTGGGTATGTTTGCTACTCCTGACCCAAAAGTTATATTTATAATATTAATAATAATATTAAACTTGTATGACCCAAGTGCAAGTGAGTTTGGTTGCAACATCAAACCCAGAGCCTTGGATATGAGTCTGCTTGCAAGGTCTTGTTATAAAAGTGTGATAATTAAAAAGGAAAAAAATTAATATTACAAAATAAAATTAAAAAAATATTAATTGAAAAGAAAAAAACAATAAAGCAAAGCATTATTCCGATGAATAGTGCTTTGCAAGGAGAGGTACAGTAAAATCCCCTTATGAGATCACAATAATTTAATAAACAATAAACAAAAAAAATCATAAAGTTTAATTTTTAATCAAATCGATATTAAAAGATGAAATTAATAGAAAAAAATTTACTTAAGAAAAAAAACAATTTGAATCAACTGATTTAAACCGGTCAAACTTGGGATTCGTGTCATGAAATTGAAAGAAAAAAGATTGATGTCTTTTAGTTATAGTTCATTACAATATTAAAAGAAGAAATTGAAAGAAAAAAACTAATAATAATAAAAAAAATCTGAATCAACTAGGTTAGCCCACCAAATCAGGTTAACCCGTCAAAACTGAAATTCGTATCATGAGAGTGTGATAACTAAATAAGAAAAAATTAACATTAATAAACTAAAGTGAAAAAAAAAGATTAATTAAAAAGAAAAAAACCTACAGGAAGAAAAAAACTAATGAAGAAACAGAAAAAAAATCTGAATTAATTGGGTTAACCCGTCAAATCAGGTTAATCCGTTAAACTTGGGATCCATGTCATGAAATTTTGATAACTAAATAGAAAAAAACTTAATATTAACAAACTAATTTTTTAAAAAAGAATAATTAAAAAGAAAAAAAAAGCAAAAAGCAAAAAAAACAAAAATACTAAACAAAAAAAATATTAATTTAAAAAAAAAACAAAGAAAGAAAAGCCTACATGAAGAAAAAAACTAATGAAAAAAAAGAAAAAAAATCTGAATTAACTGAGTTAACCTGTCAAATCTGGGATTTGTATTATGAAAGTTTGATAATTGAATAAGAAAAAAAAATTACGGGTTAACCCAGAATTACTTGAGTTAACTTGTCAAACCTGGAATCTGTGTCATAAAAGTTTGATAACTAAATAGAAAAAAATTAACATTAACAAACTAAATGAAATGAAAAAATTAATTAAAAAGAAAAACCAGAAAAAATCCGAGTTAATCCGTCAAACCCGGAACCTGTGTCATGACAATTTGATAACTAAATAGAAACAGAATTTAACATTAAAAAAAAAATTAAACAAAAAAATATTCATTAAAAAAAACAAAGAAAAAAAACAGCTAAAAAAACAAAGCAAAAAGCAAAAAAAAAAAAGACAACTCAGCGTTTCACTATGGACTGCACACAAAAAAATAATTAATTAAAAAGAAAACCAGAAAAAAATCCGGGTTAACCCGTCAAACCCGGAACCCGTGTCATGAAAGTTTGATAACTAAATAGAAAAAAATTTAACATTAACAAAAAAAATTAAACAAAAAAATATTCATTAAAAAGAAAAAAGAAAAAAAAAACAACTTAAAAAAAAGGAAAAAAAAACAAAACAACTTTAACAAAAAAAGAAAAAAAAAAGAGAAAGCAGCTGCTCAGCATTTTACTGTGGACTGCTCCACAGTAAAACACTGAGGAGTTTTAGCTATTGTTATAATGTTATGTTGTTGTTCCATATTATGTTGTCAGACTGTCTTTTGTTTTTGTTAAAAAATATGTTTAAGTGATGTAAGCATGTTTTTTTTTTTAAAAATAAAAGCAATTAGTTAAGTTATAGCTTTGTTGAGTTTAATAAGTTAATTTTATTTTAATTATACAATAAAAAAATAGATGACAACAATAAACTGATAAAAAAACCAATCATAATAACTTGGAAAAAAATATAGAAATATGAAATTAGATAAAAACAAAAAACAAATTGGCTTAATTTAACATGAGATAATGTGATAGACATGTAACTTAAGTAATAAAGGGTGAGTTGACCTAGATTAATTTGCATAATTCATGACCCATGTCATGACATTGAGATAATCTGATAGAAAAGAAATTGAAGAAAATCACAGAAATAATTTTTTTTTTAAAAAAATAATGTCAAACAATGAAAACAAATCAGAAAATAAAATAAAAAAAAGATGTCGACCTACGTTAACCTTTTAAACTCGTGACTCGAGTCATTAGACTGAAAGCACCATGCATAGAAAAACCGCGAAACACAATTCTCAATAAATCAAATATTGAATGATGAAATTGATAAAAAAAATCAATTATACAAAAGAATTAAAAAAACCAGCATTTAGAAGAAAACAAGTTTAACAAAAGAACAAAAAGAAAACCAAAAGAATGAGGATGATATTGAAAAAAATAATATATCATAAACTTAGATTGAGGGATAAAATTGAAACTAATAAAAATTGCACAAAAGAATGAAATAAAAAAAATGAGAAATTAAAAGAATGAAGATCGAATGTGGAAAAAATAACACATGCCAAATTGAAATTGAAAAAAATCAAATCTTTTCTAAACAAAAAAATCAAAATCCAAAAAAATCAAGATCAAATTCTAAAGCTAAAAAAATTAAGGGGATGCTTTGAATATTAAAAAAGTTAGGTGAGAAAAAAAAAAAAAAAGGCTTTCAACGCCAAACTAGAGATCTATTTAGAACATGCATCGTTTAGACATGAAGAGATCAACAAGAGGATTTAGATGCCATCTTGGAAGCTGCTCTTTGGCTGTCAGGCAATGCTGCATGTGCTATTTAAAGACTGTAATAATCCTTAATGTGCTAATACATGCAACACACCTATTTGTTCTTTTTATAAATATATATTAATTACTAAAATATAAATATGCCCCTGCTCCTAACTAACAATAACAAAAAAACCATAGTTAAAAAAACAAAAAATATCATTAACCAAAGCCTTTTTTTTTTCTTAGAGCATTTAAGTAATTTAATTATATCTTTAAAGTTGAAAAGGCAAAAATACCTTATCAAAGAAAATAAAAAGGCTAACTATCATTTGCGTCATATTTTTATTATATGAGATTGCATTTTAATTTTTTTAATTTGAAAATATATTAAAATAATATTTTTAAAATTGATTTTTAATATTAATATATCAAAATAATAATAATGATAATTTTTAATTTTTTTTAACACAGTAAATCAAAACAATTTAAAAACTTAAAAAACAAATTAAAAAAACAACAATTTAACCAAAACTCCTTTTTCAGGCGCTCCCCGTCTAGCATCCCACGCGTTGTAAACTTAACTAATCACTAGCGTACTAAAAAGAAAAGGAGCAAATCCCTCTATTCTTGTCTGAAATTCAATTTTTTTCTCGGGAAATCCGAAATTCTAAACCCTAACCCTAAATTAATCACGGAACAGAGATTGTATAAAATTGAACGAAAATAGAGAGATATAAAATAAATCGACGAGAATGTCAGAGAATGATGTCGAAAAGAAAGTAGCGGATAGATATCTAAAGCGAGAGATTCTTGGTGAAGGTACTTATGGTGTTGTCTACAAAGCTATTGATACTAAGGTAATCAATTTTTCGCATTATCTTTCTATCCTTTTATTTTCACTTGATTTTTGCCCTAGAACTGCAAACCAATTTTTAGGTTCTGTTTTGTTTATTTAAGACAAAAAAAGAAAGAAATTTTGAACAGTTTTGGGTATGTTTTGTTTGATTTTTGAGAAATTAAGGGAACAAAAAGAAAGAAATTGAAGAAAGAAAGCTACTTTTAACTTTGGTTTTCTGGGAGTTAATTTAGTTAGGAAAAATATCAATTTGGTTTTACTGAGTTTGATCAGATATTAAGTGGGTATTTGTAGGGTAACTGTTTGAAGGGATTATAGTGTTTTTTTTTTTGTTAATTCATGTTGGGATGTTGCAGACAGGACAGACGGTTGCAATAAAAAAAATTCGGCTTGGAAAACAAAAGGAAGGAGTAAATTTTACAGCACTTAGAGAGATTAAACTGCTTAAAGAGCTTAAAGACCCGAATATAATTGAGTTGATCGATGCTTTCCCTCACAAAGGGAACTTGCATCTTGTGTTTGAGTTCATGGAGACTGATCTCGAAGCGGTTATTCGTGATCCAAATATATTTCTTTCTCCCGGGGACATAAAATCATACTTTCAGATGACTTTGAAAGGACTACTGGTTTGCCATAAAAAATGGGTTTTGCATAGGTATTGGATTTTTATTGAGGAGCTGGTTTGTGAGGTTAGTTGCTGCTAGATTTGGTTTGAAATGCGTAGTGCTTGTGCTTTGCAGGGATATGAAGCCAAATAACTTGTTGATAGGATCTAATGGACAGCTCAAACTTGCAGATTTTGGTTTAGCGCGTATTTTTGGAAGCCCGGGTCGCAAATTCACCCACCAAGTTAGTGTGCATGTTCAAGCATTTTTTATTCAAAGGATTTGTATAAGTAAGGTCTGATATGATGTTTTGTTTAAGAAATAAGCTTAGCTAGCAGCGGTGGTAGCTGATCATATGACGGTTGACTGGTTTGGAACCAGTTCGAACCTTTGTTTGTGTTCCTGTTCCTGTACGTAGTGTATCAGGAGTGATGCTGAGATGATGGATAAATCTTCTTCTGTTTCTTTTTTTCCCCTTCCCTTCATAACTTTTGCATTTGGTATTTTGTCATCTTTTCCATTGATTCTAATGCAGAAGCCAGATTATATATATATGCTTATCTCATATTTGGGCTTTGCTTTGAAGATTTTCCTTACTTTTGTGCTGTATCACAAGTTTTTGATTCTCTTCATAAATCTGAACCTACAAGTTTTGAATGCCAATGTATAGGTCTTTGCTCGATGGTATAGAGCACCTGAACTTTTGTTTGGTGCCAAGCAGTATGGTGCTGGTGTTGATGTATGGGCTGCTGGTTGTATATTTGCTGAGCTACTTAACCGCAGACCATTCCTGCAGGTGAGTAGATGTTCATGCTTGATTTATCTTTGTGGTTCTCATACTTGAAAATGCTTGATGGTTTTAGCAATCATATTAGTTATGCAGTTGGCCTATTCTTTTTCCTCTGGAGTTCTATGTGGATTAAAGTGTATTTGTAAACATTGTTTGCAATCGGATCTCTAGTTATGAAATTGTTTGCTTGAGTTCTATAAACATGGCTTGCAATTGGATCTCTAGTTTAGTGCGTTGCTATGGTGGCTACCAGCAACCTTTCAGATTAACTTATTACTTTCTCCTTAATTTTGGATTTCACAAATATGATCTAGGTACTGCATTTTTCTGATTGTTTGCAAAATTTGAACTCAATTCAATGCCTTACCTCAATGTTAAGACTGACACATGAGCTAGAGGTCAAGGGGGTCAATTTTAATAACGATCAAAGAGTACACTTTTTGTGATGAATGTGTTTCTCATGCTTTGAAATCTTTTCTTGAAAATGCTTTAACTGTATAACATGCATTTATGCTTTGTTTTTGTGCTATGGCAATGTGAACTTCATTGTTGGTGTCCTGGCATCAAAAGATGTGGAATAGAAATTCTAAGATGTGTGATTAAAAATGGGCCTAAAGTGATATTGGATGACAAAGGAATGTTTTATTTTTTATCTTTCATTTCTAACATTAGTCCATTACATTTGAATTTGTGCAATTCTCCTATGTCAAAACTGTATGTGGAAAGCCTGGGTATTCTCGAAGGTTGAATCTGTTATTTTGTTGGTGGTTCTCAATAAGATGAACCTTATCCAATCTTTTACAGGTTTTTGTGCCACACAATGTCCCATATCCTGAAATTTTCATTTTTTCCCCATAACAATGGGCAGAAACAGAGTCATCCTTTTCTTTTTCATTTTCCAGTAGCTTGTGATATGTGGCACTAGGTTTTGTCTATTTGTGGCAAATCTTTGATGACTTTTGGTAGAGTAGAAGATTTATTGCTTGTGGATTTGAGGGACTTTGTGGGGGGAGAGGAATTCCAAGTTCTATGAAGTTGTGGTGTGTTCATAATTGTTTGGTCTTGGTTGGTGTGGGGTTGAAGAATCCTTGTGGATCTTTCAACCTGGAGACTGGTGCACAATAGATCCCCCCCCTCCATCCCTCCATGCACACTATTTTTTTTTGGGCTAGTGGTGGAGCCTGCTTTAGCTGACATTCAATGGAATCATTTAGTCCTATCATCTTCTTTTTTTCTTCCTCTGAGGATACCCTTTTCTCCTCAATTGTATTTTTTTGTTTGGTTCCATCAAGGAATATTATTATCCTTCTATTTAATAAAGGCATGGTGTGCAAGGGACCATTACATTTAAAATATTTTCTTAAACAGTAGTTAACGAGGTACAGGAATCAGAGAATATCCAAATGTTCCAATTTCTTATCTGTGAATTAGACTTGTATGAATTTTCCACTAGCACCCGGTTATTTCTTTGATATTCAATGGACATCAGTGGGAATTCTTATCTTTCCTTGCCCTTGTCAGAGATGTTTACCTTAATTCTTTTATGTATCTTTCCCCACTAAAATCTGCTTAACTGAACAACCTTAACAAGGTATCTCAACTGACAATTTTCTTTTAAAAAATTCAAGGATTGGACTATTGGGGTTCTGTCTTCAATTGTGAATCAATAAGCATACTCTACGTAGGTGCATTATCGAAAACATGTGGATATCTTTCCTTTCCTTTGCTATCCTTTCTAAGAACTTGATGAATGGTAAATACAAATAGATTTGGATAAAGCTTATTTTATTGTAACAACATCTTGTTAATCATTTTAATGCTTATCAATTGTATGCCCATGGGGTATTTTGCAATCACCACCTGCATGCAGAAACAGTTTGACTTTGAATGTCTGACAGGGGGATAGCGACATTGATCAACTTGGAAAGATCTTTCAGAAGTTGGGGACTCCAACTCCTTCGCAGTGGCCTGATTTGGAATGGCTTCCTGACTTTGTAGAATATTCATCTCAGACTGCACAACCTTGGCGAAAATTGTGTCCTACAGCTAGTGATGATGCTTTAGATCTGTTATCTAAGCTGTTTACATATGACCCAAAAACTAGAATTACAGTGCAGCAAGCATTGGAGCACAGGTTTGCAAAATCTTTCAATTTGAAAAATCTACATTATCATTGGTTTCCTGCTCTCATTTTTGTTTTCCTTCTAGGTACTTTACATCTATACCTCTGCCCACAGATCCGGCTAAGCTTCCCAGACCAGCCCCTAAGAGAGAATCTCACAACCCAAGGACTTCAGATTTACATGAGGGTCCTACTGTCTTGTCACCAAAAAAGAAGGCAAGAAGAGTGATGCCAGATCGTGAAGTGTTTGATGGAAATGCATACCATGTTGATAAGATTGATCAACACGGTGGTGAGATCAGATGGGCAGCTGGGGATAACACAAGCAGGAATGAACAGGTGCCGATGTCGGTTGATTTTTCGATCTTTGGAGCAAAACCAATGAGTAGACCTACAATTAACAGGTAAAACTACTTCTATGAAGTTTATTTCAAAATGGGTAAAACATTGTCTATTTCCCTTAAAATATGATAGCTAATAAGGTTGCAGCCCGTTATACTTGAAGTTGGAGTTTAGATTCATATTCAAAGTGTCATGAATTTTCATAAGTTCCGTATGTGACCCAGAGATAAGCCTTGTTTTCAAATTAAATGAGCTTAAACTTCAAAATTTAAATAGTAGCCTTTGGGGCCCTTTACATCTTTTTTATTCTCTCTTTCTCGGGGATTATGGGGGAGGATGAATTGTTGTGTTAAATTGAATTTGACTAGTAGTGTTACACTTACGTTGGGAATGTACAAGACAGGCTCCATGAGGACTAAAAAATGTGACATCAGATTAAAGGAACAAAAGCTAACCTGATGAACTAGGTTGATGGATGAACTTAGGATCATATCTGTCATTCAGATTATTTCATGACAGGAAGTTAGAGAAACCTTTTCTTTTTCCTCTTTAAAAGGGCCTTGGGGTTGCTGGGGATGGAAAGGAGGCTGAGGTTTGGCTAGTTCAAGTTTTATAAAGAACAACATTATTATTATAAACAGTTAACTATATTTTTGGGTCCATATGTTTGGAACTAAATTGAGTTTGTATGAATGAGTTGGAATACTATTTCTGATAGGGAAGCCGTGAGAAAAAAACAACAGGTGAGGGCTTTGAATTCTAGAGTCTCCGCTGAATGCCAGTTAATGATTTTTTAGTCTGAGGTTAGGCTGTGTATTAATGAGGCCACATGTTCTGATGACTAGATGTGAGATTGTTGGTTGTATGCTCATTTGTCTTTGACTTTTTGCTTAAATGTCTCTTTATCTTTTCCTTAAATATCATTATGATATTGTTTATTTTTCTCAGAGAATCATCTTTTCTTAAATATTAGACTACTATTATTAGTTCATGAGAGAGATAAACTTCCTCGATATTAACCAACTTTTCAATTAAAATATGTTTAATGAAGGAGATAAATACTCCATAAACTTACTAAAGATTCACAATAACTATTGAAATAAATTAACAACCATCTAAAGTTTGTTTGTTTCTTTAGTTATGTTGGTTGATTGCTATAAATGATATACTAGTTAAAATTAAGACAATAAATGGTATCGTTAAACTACGTCTCTTGGCTTTCTCTTAGTAATTTTTGTTCACCTTTTTTGAGCTTTAAAATGTAACATTTCTTCAAATTTTTCCAAATCTCGTAGAAGGATTTGGAAAAATTAAAATGCTACCCATTTCCTTTTACCATATTTTCTTCCTGTTTTAAGGGAGTTTCCATTCAAGTGCATTATGCTAGGGGAGATTAAAAGCTGATGTCACCATTTTGCCAAAACAACTATTGCCATTAACTAGCACCACCACTTCACTTTCTGCCACCATACAACATCAGCAGCAGTGTCACCACATCACTATCACACTACTGGCAGAACCACCCTTGCACTACTCTTAATATTTCTGGTAGCCTTAACAATTACATGTTTAATATTTTCTTTTTACCATTTCAATCTTGTGCATAAGTGCGCACTCTTTTCATTTGAATTTGCATTCCTATTTTACCCAAAATGAAAAAAAAATAAAAATGCAAGCAATCATAGAAAGAAAAACTCTTCTAATGTTGCATCCCAATTTTTTGTCCCATATAAAGCCCAACCATAATATCAGTTTTTTATTTTTAATTATATTAAGAATTATTATAAAAGAAGCCCTCAAATTGGATCTTTTATTTGTGTTATGATCTCTTACCAAACAAGTTCACTTGATGAATTTTTATCTGATGATTAAACAATCATAAGTAGGCATGAAGGGCATTCTAGAGAATGATCATTATATCTATATATCAATGGTTTAATATCAATATCAGATTTAGCTATGACTAATTTGTTAAAGAAATGAAATAATGGTTGTGGGTTATAATGATATCAATTTTTAACTGCATAAAACTAGCTTACTGAAATAAAGAGGTAAATAAAAATACATTAGGTTCTAGTTCCATTTTGTTAATGTTAAGTATAAAGTGAATAAGATTTGTATGATCATTAACTTTTACCCACAAAATAAATTGATTGTCTAGGAAATGCCTGGGCTTATGCCTTGAGTCTTGCCTTCACCTTTTGACCCATAGGTACAGGTACAGGTACATATGCACTGGGGACACTCCTTTTGACCCATTAAACTAGTTTTTTTGATGATACGGTAAGGTTTAAGGAAACTAGATCATGTGCATCCAGACATTTAGTTCGCAATGATATTTCAACTTTAACCTCATTGTTCTTAATATTTTAGAGGTAAAAGTCTCCAGTTGCCATGTAAGTGACATTCATATGAAAAGAAACGTAAAGGACATATTGAGAAAAGGAGCATTTTTTAGCCCTGACTTCTATACAAGAGCAAAAGTTTTTGGACACCATGAAAAAGGAATATGGGTTCTTTTCACCAGAGAGATTAAGAATATTGTATTGTTTTGCTGACATATCTCTCTTTCCTCGGTCTGCACTGGCCACTTATTTAAACCTTTCACACTTTTAATTGTGAATCTTTTTAAACTTGTTACAGAAATCATATGTTTTTCTTGCAACAAGGTAGTTTGATTTGCCAATATCTGAATTGTGCTTAATTCTTAAACAAGCAATGCTCTGAGCTTCAATTTACTGATCAATTTCCCAAACTATCATTCCAAATTCTTAATTAACTTTAAGGCACGGATTGTCTGAAAGCTAATGGCTTGGGGGTATTGAACATTGGTTATTTGATTGAATATATATTGTTAATTTTGTGGTTATCCATTTCAAATCGTCTGAGTTTCCAGATAGATTGTAAATTTTGCAATTTCGATAAATGGGTCTTAAATATTGCAGATTTTTTAACTATTTGAATGTCAGATAATTGCTGCATTTTATGCAATTTTGAAGTTCTTTTTGTAATTATCAGAAGCAAAATTTGGACCTCAGCATATCTTCCTCATTAATTTAGACATGCAAGAATTTGCCATATCTGTTCATGTAGAGGATGTGCTGTAATGACATGTTTTTTCCACATGCGCAGTGCTGACAGATCTCATCTAAAGAGGAAACTGGATCTTGAATTCCAGCATCCCGAATAAGAATATTTACCTTAATCACACTGGATTTGGAAATTTCTATAGAGGATATATTATTTCTGGTGCTGCATTTATGAGGCATGCTGTGAGTCTCTCAAGCTGGTTGTAATTATATGGCAGTGTGTCGCCTTTCTCATGATGACTTGCCAGACCCTTCAGTTGGCTATTTTCTGCCCAGAGATCAAAAGGAAGCATCTGTACTGCTGACCATTGCTTTTTTTTTTTTTTTGCCCCACTTGTTTGAAGCTGTGGCCTTGAGTCATAAATAGTTGTCAAACAAAAAAGAGAGAAATATGACTTTTTTTCACCTTTTCAGATAATCGACACTGGTCGGAACACATTTTTACTGTAGTCTATGCTTGAGAGAAGTTGGACACGGTAATTAATTTCCTATATAAATTGTGTTTATTGTTGAGTGTACTTTGTTTTCTCTCGGTGAGCTGCATAAGAAAAGATTTACAAGCACCTAAGAAATTTCATGTGTATTTATTTTTCCCAATAATTGTTCAATGGTCGCAAGTTATATCATCTTTGAATTGAGTGCGGGGCCTGTATATATAATAGATTTCAAAATTAAGATAAGGATTAAAAACAACAAAATATCAATTAAAAGAATAAGGCCTACCTATAATAGATATTCAAGGAGGAAAAAATTGAAAAAAAAATTTAATTTTATAAATTATTTTAAATAAAATAAAATAAAAAAAATAGAAACAAGATTTGAAAGGAAGAAATTTAAATGGCTGGTTTGAACAATTACAGGGGGTTGACATGGAAATCAAAGGTAAGAGAAGCAAAAACAAGGGTTTTTGATGTGAAATTGATGGTCCGTTAAGTACACGAACTATCTTGGGATGGAGGGGCCGTTAAGTAATGACACCTTTGAAGACATTATTAGGCTGTTGGAAAATGCCTTGTGCACTGCTTAAATGGGGCGAGTGTTATTTACCTGTTGGCGTTTCACGTGTTAACTATTTTTATTTTTAATTATATTTTATCTTTATTAAAATACTAAATCATTCATTTCAACTTGATTATAACAAAAAAAATCAAGTTGAAAATATAAAAAGCCTTGCACACCAGCTTAATAATATTTTATTTCAATAGTAAACCTGTCATTTTACTATACTTTTTAAAAAAAAACAAACCTTTTGAC
This sequence comes from Populus nigra, assembly GCF_951802175.1. Classification (NCBI taxonomy): domain Eukaryota; kingdom Viridiplantae; phylum Streptophyta; class Magnoliopsida; order Malpighiales; family Salicaceae; genus Populus; species Populus nigra. The sequence goes on from NC_084869.1 coordinate 4,045,869, forward strand.
ACTAGTTTTTTTTTTTTAAAAAGAAGATCTATACTTAATTTTACCGTGTTGAAAAGAAATATAAAATATCAAATTGTCCCAATCATTTTGATAGTAATCAATGGATCAAGTGGAAAAAACAAATTTGTCCCAATTATTTTGATAATAACCAATGAATCATGTGAAAAAAACCTTACTATTGTCATCAACAATGTCATTGAATTTTGTAAATTAATAATAATAAAATCATTACATTAGTATTGCCTTGGAAAAGAATTTTCTCATGTAGCATGACTTGTGTGTAACACCATTGTAGTCACTTTTTAGTGTTTATAAATTGTTTTTATATATTGGTATTAAAAATAAATTTTAAAGAATTAAAAAATATATTATTTTAATACATTCCCGAACATAAAACACTTTAAAAAATAATTATCAAAATTATAACATAATCACATGTTTATTCTGATGCTCTTATGACTGAAATATACAATCTTTCAAAATGTTCTCATCCCTTAAACCAACTTCTTTACCTAATTTTGTTAGTTTCAAATTTCTGACAAAAAAAAAAAAATCAACTGTGTAATTATGGCTCAACCTCAAACCCTTGACCCTATAACGGTTTGATGACCGAGTCAGTTTTGAAAACCTTGGGTAGATTATGCTTTGCGGCTTTGTTTCATTTCTCGATTGGATTGGTCCAAGACTCCATGCTACTTGATATCAGTAAGGAAATCAATGGATGGATGGCAACGTCTTCCTGCTAGGGAAGGAGACAGCAGCACTACTGCCACTGTCATGACAACAGCAACCGGCCTCAAGGAACCACTGTTAACACATTAACCACTGTATCCATCAGGACCCAACTCAAGTTCAAGCTTCTGAGCACATACAGCATCAAGGTTCAGTTAGAGAATGGCGTGGCGCATGTAGTTTTGTTCACCATCTTCCGTTAACAATGGGGCAGCTTCCATTTGATTGCTTTCTCCTACTGAAACCAAATTGTGGCTGTAACACTCTCGGGACTTTTAGCTAGTCATCTACAGTGGATCAAACCTCAATTGGGAAACATATGAGCCACATTTAACATATAGTTCAGCGTACAATCCTCAAGAAAGCATCCATAACATACATTTCAGATCTCAGGAATAAAACTCAATACAAATGGAACAACACTCTTCAAAGCTTAACCAATCTTGTATTCTACTTCGTGGCCTGGGCAATGATATTGCTTATCGAACTGGCCTGCTCTTTTGCAGTCTCTACCAATGAGTCCTGCAGTTCAAATAGGGTAGCGCTCAGATATCCTGACAAATCAACAAATGAAAACATTGTACACAGGCCGGGAAGGGCAGTACCTGGGCAGCTATTAGCCTAGCAACTGTTTTCTTGCTGGACTCTTGAAGTTCACCAGCTATCAAAATCTCATCCAATACATAATAGGCCTTCAATGATTAAAGCAGCAAGTAAATAAATAAATAAGCAAAGAAACTTTCATATCTATGCATGCAATGAGACAGGTAAAATATGTCTTATTTGCAAGGGCGTGTTTGGAACAAACCACTTCTTCCATCAACCATCACTTACAGCATGGTGTAAGCCAAATTTAACTTTCAAATGCTATAAAAACAAAGAATAAGTTGAACTGAAAACAAGCAAGCATACCTTATGGAAGTTGAAGATCAAGTCCAACTCGCAGACCTGGAGGCAAATCAGAATTACTAAACTTGATATATGCAAACAATTAAATGGAAACTAGAACACCACACAAAGGACTTTGCAGCCCTTGCAATAAACCACATTCTAAGTTTTACTCACACTGCCAAAGTATCGGTCCAAAATCTCAACAAAATGGTGAATTATTTCAAGGACCTCTAATTCATTGTCGTCCTGATCAGTGCACATGCAGAAGTAAAGGCTAGCATATCTGCATGATAATGCACATTGGAACCAACAAAAATTATGAGCTCTAAGATGGATGATGAACATATTCTTGAAATTCACTGAAAAACACTCAATCATATTTTATCTTTACCTTTTATAAACAACTTTCTGTCCTCTCCATTCAACAAAATTACAAAGCTTGGGTCCTCGAGTCAAAATTACTCCACTGAGCTCACGGATTACCTTCTCAAGGCACGTTAAAATACACAAATAAGTATCAATGATGTAAGAAAATGCACATTAATTCTAGAGAAGTAGCAAAAGATAATGTTCAAGATACAATTGAACAGTGCAAAACAGGTATTACATGGGTCAAAAACTCATCAACAACATAGCAAATCAAAAACATATGCAACATCAAGGTGATGATCTACAACACAACAATCTCAAAGACAAGAAATATTGGCACTAACCTTACTTCTTTCCTTTTGTGTATAAGGTGAATACCATTTTGTCAATCTCACTTTTCCTTGTCGACTAATAAGAAGTACAAATTGAATCTGAAATATGCAGGTAGATAAACATTAAAACCACCACTAAAATAGAAACTTTACGCTTTGTATTCAATTCACAATTGCTGAAACAAATTAATTGATTGATCACCAGATCCTGCAGATAAAAGCATTTATTTGGAAAATTTGCATGAGATTCAATGGTTTATATTCATCTCAAGCTCTACATACATAAAAACTAATGCATACATAAAAACTAATGCAATAGTTACTACTTTGTTCACCAGTTCTTCCTGCTCCTTTCACTTCAGAGAACTATTGAAACCAGAAAGTTCCTTCCAATCTAAGTAAGTTTTCATCTATGACATATATGTTCCGAAACAAAGCATGATAATCTTGCTCTTTGACAATTAATTACAAGTTGAACTTCTTAACATTGTATCTAATCAGTTGTAATTTTCAGTAATTAGTATTACCACTGATCTTGTAATGTACAGAAATGACACATCAAGTGTCAAATAGGTCTATTTTCCTGTCCAAGTGGCCTAAAAGTTCCAGTAGTTTTGTATGTTAAGTAAAATTGGCATATTACGCCTGCCATTCCAAAATCACATAACAGATCACACTTCATCCAAAGCACCTTACGCATCGCATGCTTATCCAACTACAGCAATTTCATCGAACAAATTCATCACCCTAAAACTACAACCATTAGATTTCTAATACTCTAATTACATAGCATGTTCATCGAAATTCTGAGTTTACAGATAAAACCTCATTTCCCGCCAATTATAAACCAGTACAACCAATTATTCAAACCATTGAAGATCCTCAATAACCAATCATTGTTTCACAACATGACTGCACATTGAAAAGAAACCCTTGATCCCACATACGCTAAAACCCGGGAAGGGAGGAAAAAATCCCATCAGATGTTACCATCAGATCTAAACTCCCATACATGTTATAAGATGAATATTAAATAATTCAGCACCCTATCCCCATCATAGGTATTGATCCCTTTAACATAACAAATACAGCATCTGAAAATAAATTCACAACATATAAAGAGGAAAACAAAATAGGAATTCTCTAAGACCAAAATTGAAGCAAAATATTCAAAAGAAGATGGGTTTTCAGTCTAAAAGTTACCATTTTGTTTGTGTTGACCGATTTGGTGAACGACCCCGAATCGATAATCTCCACAAACTGAGAAAAGCAGAGAGGATTGAGCTGGATTCAGCAGATGGGTCTACTTGTAATTAGAGTTGTCGCTCTTTGCTTGCTTGCTTTTACGTTGAAAGTTTCTGATGAGCTGGGCGAAGACGGAGAAGGAAAAGGAAGGGAGCTGTGGGTATGTTATCGAACTGGACTGAGCTTAAGAAATTTGTTTCTTAATAGATCTTCTTGGAGCTATAAAGTGCTGTATAGCCCATATCAGTTCAGACAAGATCCATACAGCTTTATGGGCTTGATCGATCGAGCTAATTCATCAATCGATTGTTTTTATTAAAAATATATAGTTTTTTTTTTAATAATTTAATGTTAATTAAATCGAATTGGACGAGATCAATCGAGTTTCACAAAATTAATTCCTTCTCTGATTTTAAAAAAATATAAATAATTATCATGGTTGGTTTCACTTTTATAAAAATGAGAGAGCATTGCTATATAATAATCTAACTCATTACAAATATGAGGTTCTGCAAAAAATCTATCTTTAGCTATTTATATCATTTTACTCCATGGCAGCGATTGGTTCAAAATCTTTTTCTTCAATTTTACTTTTTAATTATATTGATAAAAACACATTTATGAATGAAATATTTAATATTATATTAATATAATAAAGTCTTACATATAATTGTTGATTATATATATTATGTTAGGATATAAAACATTAATCTATTATGTTAGTAGGATTGAGCACCACCAAAATAATACATTAGAAATACCGATTGAGCTCATTATAAAGTTTAAAATTAAAAAGATCTCAAAAAAAATTAATTGAGTTGATTTAGAATATTTGAGTTAAAAAATTATAAATTTATCAAATTAAACATTCATACACTATTTGATTGATATATGAAGCTACATATAAAATTTTATTGCAATTCAAGCTAAGACGAAAACTAGACTTTTCAAATTTTTTATTCATATATGATATATGCTCAGGAACTCTTCTAGAAAAGATAAAATAATATATTTGAAGCCATACTTCAAATCTAATTAAAAGGACTTCTATTAAGATTACTAAAATCTATTAACAAACAATTTTTATTGTGTAAGGATTTCTTATGCAGAATTCTTCTTCTACAAGAAAAGATTTTAGTAATCTTAATAGCATTAGAAGTCCTTTTTTTGTAAGGAGACAAAATTGGTTGCTTGGGAGTTTTGTTTTGCATGGAATTCGTAATTTTCAAGGATACCAAGTTAGTAGCTCATGGTTTCGACAAAGAGATGCTTTTTTTAGATTATTTTTTATACATAATTTTACGCTAACAAGCATAAATTTTGATTTTATTGTTGGATAGAGCTTAAATTTTTCCAAATGATTCTAAAGGCCTTACTTTATATAGGGTTAAAATTTTGTAATGATCAGGTACCATGAAAGCCTTACGATAAAGACCAGAAGATACTATGTGAAAATTATATTAGTTTCCAGTAGATTTTTTAATTTTTTTAAGAATTGTTTTGCTATTTCTCCAATATTTTTTAAGATATTTTTACCTGTTATAAATAAATTTTATTTAGCTTGTATTTAGAGATTTTTTTTAGAAGACTTGGATTTTAGCAATTAGTATCATATGATGAGGTTGCTTATACTTTTAATTCTTCGTTGAATTTGTCTTTGATTTATTAAAGATCATCTGTCTTTGTGGGGTTTTATCCTTATACCTACAATTCTTGGTTCATTATAATCAACGAGTTGGAGTTTTCTCTTTATATCTACGGTTCTTAAATCGTTATAATCAACAAGTCAAAATTTTGTATCCAATAATTTCAATCTTTTGGTTCAGGTAATCATTAGATCGAGTTTTTACCATGAGTTGTTTTTCTTCATGTGTGGGTTCAAGGGTTCTTACCATTTGGTTCCTATCAAGGATATCCAATGCACCATGAAAATAATTTTATACTTGATGGTGTTAAAAAATACACCATAATATAGAACATGTTATATTATATGATTATGTTATATTACATCATATAATATTTCATATATATATATATATATATATATAAAAGATAATACAAAAAAGTATTTTCAATGCACATCATCCAAGGTTGAGAAATATTTTTGAACTTATTTTCTATGAAAATACAAAAATCGAAGTTAATTCATAATCTGCGAAAAATCATTTTTCATGACATTTATTTTCTAAAAATAATTTATACAGCATACAACAAGCTCTAATAAAAAATAAAAAATATTTAATACTATAATGAGCTAGCTTTCAGAGAAAGAAAAAGGATTTTCTAAGGGCTAAAGAACGATAACAAGAAGGGGAAAAAAAACTATTGTCCTTAAAATGCCAAAGATGTGCTTGAACTTTATAGTGTAGACTAGAGTTGATTAGTGTGATAAAATGTTTCACATATTAAAAAAAAAAATTAAAAAAACTAGTTTATCTATAATATTTGTATTACCTGACCCGACTTAATTTATTAAAGTTGGATAATATAAATATTATATATGATAATGGATAAAAAACCTAATAAATGAATATTATAGGTTGAGTGAGAGTTGAGATTTTTGAAACTCACTCAACCCAATCCAACCCATATAACCTAATGTAAGTAACTCGAATTCTTGGTATAAATAATATTTCCCCTTCTCTCTCTTAATTTGTTTCCTCTATTGCCTTCACACTCACAGAAGTTATAGTTGTTAATTTAAAAGTTTAATGTACAATTTCAATATTTTCTATTTGATAACCAAGAGACCATGATAAAACAAATGAAAATTTCAAGAATTCCAATTGAGCTTTTATTTTCTTAATCAAACTGCAAACCCAAAAATACTTTATAGTCTCTTCTTGCTAGTTTGTCTTTATATCATATTGCAACCTAACTATTGGATAAAATGCTTGATTATGATTTCTATTTTATTTTGATTTTATATGAAAATTGTGATAGTTTTTATATTGTCCATAATATATACATTTTAGGGGTCTTATGTAGTTCCAATAGTTACAACTCAATATTTTTTTAGGATCGTCAAAGAATAAGAAAATTAACATGCTCAATTTGCATACATCTATAATAGCCATAGAACAATTAGCATAACCTGATATATTAAACCCGCTCGAATCTAAAAAAATTGAATGGGTCAGTTTTATCTTTTGTAAAATATCAAAAATTGAGTTGGATACAATTATATGTCAAAGCCCAACCCATTATAGTCACGAACAACCCTAGTTATTTGTGGTACAAAGACTTCATAGTTAAGGTCTAAATGTCTCAATAATCTAAAGCATTTATTGAGTTTGAGTTAGTGTATTGGGGAACTCTAATCACACTCTTCTGGTAAAACGAGGAGCATCTCAGAATTACAAACCTCATTCCATAACACAACCTTAAAAGTGGAATGAATATTACGAGGACAAACATTCAACATTTCTAAAGGTATGATTAATTGAATTTTGACAGCCATAACCCAGTTCCAATTTACAAGGTTCCCTATCTAAGAATGGAAATGCGTATTCAAGTTTTGCAATATCCATAATCAAATCTGAAATCAAGATTTTTACCAGAACCCGACCCAAACTTGATCAAGTATAAATCAAACCCGACTCGATCAAGTTTTAGGTATCCATAGGGTATTTGTTGGACATCTCAAACTAGAATTTTCTTCTGTCAATTCAATGACAAACAAAAATAAAGAATTCCAAATTACATCCAATAAAATCCAAAATAACATCCAATAAAATCCAAAACTATATTTTAAATCTAGTCCAATCAATTACATAAAATAACCCATCTCAACCCCAGAACAAGACAAAATACTCTAAAGAAAAACAAAGTAACAATATCCCTAGTAGACTATTTCCTTACAACCATTGTTTCAACATTCAAACTGTTAGGTCTTCTACGTACATCAACTTCTTTTAAAAGATCAAACTCCCCCATTTCTTTTTCAACTCCTTAATACACTTAGCCAACAATCAACCATATTCCTTCTCTCTCTCTAACAACTTCTCTAAATGGCATTCAACATCATTTTTATAACTAACAACCCAAATAATCCTCAAAGAACATAAAAGATAACACAATGAAAGGATTCATGAAGTCTAACAAGATTTTGATCCTTTAACTTCAAAAGGGTTTTAGAGGATGAGTTGAAGAGATGAAGCAAATAAATGAACAAAAAAAAAGGAAAAATATTGAAGAAAAAAAATGGCTAAAGAAGAAAGATGGTGAAACGTGAAACAAACCCTAAATTTTTAATTTATATATGCTTGATAAAAATATAGTTTTTTCAAACTCTAAAGATATTTTATATTAATGTGGTTTAGGTTGGGCATGACATTATCCATACCTTACCTGAACCTAAATTTTTGACTTCATGCATTGCTCGAACTCGACTCGACCTTGAATGGGTAAAAACATTTCCTACATATTCGGGTCAGTATCCATCGAGTTCAGGTGAAATTGCAATCTATATTCTTGTATGCATGAGAGGCAACTAGTCATTTTCCAATGCACACATTTTTTTTTGAAATTAATAATGTGTTAATAAATAAATTAAAAAAAAATAATGCATACATTTAATTAAATAAATTAAGAATCATATGCATTAACAAATATATAAAAAATTTATTAACGCTAATTAAAGACTAAACTAGAAAGTTGAGCGATATATATAACTCTTAACATAGACCATGAACAACAAGTGAGCTAGTAGCTCAACTAGCAATAGTCAAGTGGTAAGAAGTCAACAAAGGAGAGAGGTCATCTCTAGTTTGAATTCTACCACATGAATTTCACAACCCTCATGTAAGTGTGCGATCGACTAGGCCTCTCGAGTTGACGAGCTCTCCACCGTGGTTTGGTTCTTAGGAGTGGTCACTTACATTTAGGTCATGTCTAAGAGTGTGTTCATGATATAAAAATAGTTATGAACCCGATTGTGTTTAATAACTTTAATTCTTAAAATCAATTATTTATTTAATTAAATGATAATAAAAATAAACATGTATAGAGAAATAATTGAAAAAAATTAAAGAAAAAAATATTATATAGTGTTTCAAAAATAGAGCGCCTATTATTATTATTATTAGAAAAAATGTCTGTAATCTTATTTGAAAACCAAGTAAAAAATAAAAAATATTTTATTCAAAAATGTCACAAAATCATTTTTAGTTAATTTCAATTGGAATTGAATACTCGCTAGTTAGGCATCCACACATATATTTAATTAATCTAAATTTAAATCCAAGAAAAAAAATATTCTAGTAAAAAAAGGGTGCAAGATGCCTAGGTTAGTAAAAGAAAAGGCCATGTGCAACTTAACTTTTGTTTATTTTATTTTATTTTATTAAATCTAGTTTCTTTTTTTTTTTAAAAAAAAACAATGTGTTGTTTACTTGTACATTTTTCAACCATCAAAGAGATGGTCGGAAAATCAGGTTATGTTTTTTTGGCCAAACAGTTTATTTTTTTCCAACATGTTTTTCACCTAAAAACATCTAACAAAAATCTTTTTAATGTCAGTAAACTAATAAATTAACTCAAAACACCCTTAAATTTTTCTAAAAATAAAAATTAAACTAGAAAAAAATTTCTCTCAACCTCAATCTATATTTTTTGGCAAGATGAAGTCAGATAACATTTCAATTGAACTTCTCTCATCAAAAGAAACCCGTTTACACAAAGATTGACTTTTTTTCATGGCCAAAATATGGTCAACAACAACTTTTTATTTCCCATGTTGTTTTCTATTGTTTCTCTCTCATCTCAAACTTAGGGAACAAAAAATAAATAAAATAAAGTTTCGGATCGGAAGTAAAATTTAAAAAATGAAAGGAACCGAAAATAAATACACAAAAAATAGAGAGACTAAAATGAACTTTATAAAGAAAATTTGTAATTGTCCACTTGATTTCCCCATGTTTTACACTTTGTTCTTTGTGTCTTGATTTTTTCCTTTTATTTAACAAATTTCATAGTCATTAAATTGACAAAAAAAGATGCAATCTAAAAAAGGTTTGATGTAAAAAAAAAACCTATTTTTTATGAGTGAGTGCATATTAAATGAATAATAAATGTATATTATGTTTTAATTTTTTAATGGAGAATGTATCAATTTTTGCTTTTTAATTTATTAAAATAGCACATTAAAGCCATTGAAAAGTACCTAAAAAGCATCAATTTGATGTTTTTTTAGAAGAAGAAAAAATTTTAAAAACCATTTTGAAAAGCATATTAAACGCATTACCAAATACACCATTAATCAAAAGTTGCACTACCACCTGAAAGTCAATTTGTTGGAGAAAGTGTCTCATCCCTTTGTTTTAAATAAAGATAACAATGAATATCCATTAGTCATGTTTCTATTATGTTCATATTTTATCTATCTATTATTTTTTAAGTAAAAAAAAATATAGATATTCATACTCTATTACTTGGATTTCAGATATTTATTCAGGTATTTATTACTCGAGTACTATTTAGTATTTAACATAAAATAAAATAATAATATGTGTGTTTGTGTGAGAGAGACATGTATGCATATATTAAATGACAAAATTACAAATGTTATACTATGTGTTATGATAATAGTGGGACATGTATAAATTATATTAGATTAATAAATTTAAATGTTATGTGTGTATATATATATATATATCGGGTTTGGATAGAATTTTATATCAAACTTATTAGCAATATTTACATTCTATTCATTATAAGATAATTATAAAAAAATAAAATAAAAATAAATCAATATATTTGAATTGGTATCTAACAGGTTCAGGATAAATTGTCCCTGGTTAGAAGCCAACTCGAAATCCATTTCAACGGCTAGCCCATAGTTCAGCTTTGATATCATCACAGCACCCAGCACCTGCTGGTTTTTAGCTTGCTAGTCGGGTCAATCTTTTTCTTTTTGCTTGTTAGCTGGGCCATTTCATTTGGAAATGGATTTTGAGTATCTGTTTACATGCAAGTCTCCGTATTTTTAATTAACCAACCAATTAGCTAGGAATGAAGCCAATATTTACCATCGGCAAGCATGCATTGTTTACACAAACATGCATATACTCCTCAGTTGAAGGGGAAAAAAAACAGCGAAAAAGCATTGAGATTCGTGTTGAGCAATGCCGTACGTATCTACGAGATAATCATTCTATTCTTGCACATTTTCAGGCCATTTTATTTCTGTACATACACAGACATAGATGTATTTGATAGAGTACTAATGGTAGAATTATGGTAATTCTTGTCAGATAAATTTCTGTCAAGCACAGCATGCATCCACAGCTAAATGCTAATGATGATAAGAGATGATATGAAGTTGAAGTTGATAGATCCGTAGATATTGTCAGCCAGCTACATTTACTTCCTGCCAGCAAATGTTTCCAACATTTTTTGGTGCAGGAAACGAGCAGCTTCATGATACTGTATCCACTGGAATTACTTCATCATATACTCTTTCAGTAGCCTTCTTTGCCTAAATCAAACGAGCGAATTTGGAAAAATGAACAAGATGAGTATAGATTGAGGTAGCACTTCACAGTTAGGGGGATGATAAATAAAAAAGGAAAAGGAAAAGGAAAATGTAAGAGAAGCACACAGAAGAAGGCTATCTTACTTCTTGCTCCCAATTTGTACGAATAGTAATAGTGGCAAGAGAAAAAACTTGCACGATGAGTGCACATATTATCCCCAGCCAAAGGCCCTAGTGAACATTTTTAGCAGAGAAAAAAATATAATGAAAATAAGTTGCTTTCAATTCAGCGAACATGATGAATAACAGCCAAAGGCCCTAGTAAAAAAATTTAAGAGAAGGAAAAAAGAAAAGAAAAAAAAAGAATCCATACCTTTCCTCCAACATGAACGACAAAAGCTAATAAAATTGCAATGGGGATTCCCACCAAATAATATGATCCAAGATTGATGTATGCACCAATCTTCTGCCAACCACATCCTCTGGCAACGCCTAAATGTTCATAAACAGAGTTTATTACAAATTATCCGCGTGATCCTAAGTATAAGTTCTAAAAAATAATGCTCTTAATGCTAGTAAATTGTGACAAAGTGCAGAACCTGAAAGAACACATTGGAGTCCATCTAAGAAGTTGGATGTCGCAACAACAGGCAACATGACTGCTACATAGTCAACAACTTCTATGTCATTGCTATAGGCGTAGCCCCAAACATTGCGAATCAATATCAAGACTATTCCCACCAAAATGCCTTCAGCAACAGCAATTGTGATGACAACGCGAACTGCTAATCGTGCGAGGTATGGATGCTGTGCTCCTAACTCATTTGAGACTCGGGTGCTACAAAGAAGACAATCAAATCGCTCTAAAAATTATCTAAACAGTGCAACAAGGCAGGGATCAGAATGATGAAACTTGTCATATAACTATTTCCAGTTCAGCATAACTTGCCTGGCAGCACCACTTAGTCCGTAAGGGATCATCCAAACAGTTGCAGCTGTATTAAGGCTGAGAACACAGATTCATTAAAATAACAAAATTGCAAATCATCTATGATATCCTCTAAGGATTCACAGGTTTTCAGAAAAAAATGGTCATTGAAGGCTCAAAACAAACCTAATAGAAAGAACTGAAGTCTCCAATTCTGGATTAGGGAGCAGACCAGACATAAGAACCATCGATTCAAAAGACCACATTTCCAAGCTGTTTTTAAAGTCAGCAAAAAATATCATAATCTAGTGATTAGGGTTAGATATGTGATTATTTCTATTGAATACAAATGAAATATGTTTACGAAGAAAATTTACCAAACCATAACAGCTGAAGGAATTGCAAGCCTCATAAAATTAACAATATCTTGGAAGGCCTCCTTTGAAAAGCCTGTCCAAGTTTTTGAACATGAAGAAGAGAACTTGACATAAAGTACCAAAAGTAATACATTGATCCAATAAGAGAATGAACTAGCCAATGCAGCTCCTATATATCCAAGGCCAGATTTGAAAACCAGAACCCAACATACAAGGATGTGAAGTAAAGTCGTGATTCCTGCGCATAGCATCATCGGAAATACTATGTTCTGAGTCTGTAAGAATTTGACCAGGCATTGAAGAAGACCATATGCAAAAAGGCTTGGGATCATGAAACGAGCATACAGTCCAGCTTCCTCTGCTATATCTTTTTGTTGGCCACAGGCAATTAGGATAGGTCTTGTGTTTGCCCAGATGATGGCGAGGGGTATGCTAACAAGTAAAAGAACAACCATGGCTCTCTGCATGTGTATGCTGAGCATATGAAACTGCCTTGCTCCATATGCCTGCCCGCAAAATGTATCAAGCGCACTTGCCATTCCCAACTATTTAAAAAGCAAATCAAGACAGTAAAGAATTTATGTATGGTCAGTGGTAAGAACTAATTTCGTAAAAGAATCCAATCTGAATCAGACACTCTGGAAAAAAAAAACAAAGCATGAAGATATTATTTTACGAATCATTTAGTCAGAAAAGTATAGTGGAGAAGCAATGAAGCATTCAAAACCATTTCAATCTGCTCCCGTTAGATGCTAAAGGATCTGCATTAACTGAGGTCTGAGAGTATTGAACAATTTAACTGTTTAGTTGTTTCCCGATGGTTATGTACACCAAATATATCCAACATGTTGCAAAATGATGCAGCTTATGAATGAAGCTCTCCATCAATGTCCCAACAAAATTAAATTGTCAGACTTTAATTGATGCAACAGCAAACTAATCTGATAGAAGCCATTCAAGGCTTCAAGCACTTAGAGGCGACACTTGCTATTTAGTAATTACCACTTTTTCAAGATATAAATTCGTGTTTTCAATTTCCCACAATACATCAACAGCAAGTCCTCAACCCCGCAAACCAGATTATCAGCTCTCAATGTACTACTCCTATAAAACACTCACTTTCACTTTCATGTTTTAAGAGCTGTATTAATGATTATGAAACAAGTTTTGGTCATGCTTTTGAGCAAAAATAACGATATTACTGTGATTTCAGCACAATCAAGACTTCAGTATATATAGCAAACCAGATTTTTGTTTCATGGCCTTTGTGGGTTATTCATCATTACATTATTAGAAAACTAATTGTTTGTGGCCTAGTTGGATCATTCATCTCATCAAACCCTAACTATAGCCTAATCATTAAAAAAGAAAAGACAAAACCAAAAGAAAACAGTACCTATACACTACATGTGAAGCATATAAAAACAAAAAATGGGCCTACAGTTTTTTTTATGTTTTGATTAACTTGGCAGAGGGGGGCTCTTTAGCACGTTACACCTCGATTTCTTGCATAACATCAAATATTTTATTCCTCATTCCCCTGGATAACATTAAAGATTTCCCTCTCCTTTAATTTTTAATAAGGAAAGGGACAAATTGTCACACTCAGATAGCCTTTATAATAATAAAAGTATTATTATCACATGTCTTATATGGAACGACTGACAGAAAATATATATTAGTTAATAATTAGGATGCCAAATGACTGTTTTTTTCAATTCAGGCGGCGATAATGCTCCAAGGGAAGCCATGCCCTTTGGACTGTATGACATAAACCACAGACAAGGACAAGACAAAAAGAAAAATATATAAAATAAAATACTCAGAAGACTTGGTAGAAAGGGAGAATCAGCCCCTATCAGACAGTCTGGGAAATCACACTAATAAAATTGAAGGAAACTGATTTAGGTTGGCTAGTAGCCAGAAATATCCAGTTCTTTTGCTTGCTATCTTTTAGTGAGGAGAACATCTTATGCAAAATATGATCACGAGTATCTACGTTGAAAACGCCTGATCAAACATCTTAAGAATTTCAAGGGATCTGTTTGCTAAGGCAGATACAGCTGCAGAAGTGCCCTTGAACATCCTACACATGTTACCAATTAAAATCATACAACGTTATAGAGCAACCTAACAGTATTGTGGTTGGATGAAACCATTATATATAAACCATTGTTCTTCTTTAGTACTGCCATCAAAATCCATCTTTGTAGGTATTTAATTCTACAAACAACTGTAACACGGTTACGTAAAAATTGCATAGCTTGAATCCTTTCAACTCAGAACACAATCAATGCTAAAGATACTATATTTTTCACTAAAATCTTACAAAAAGGGAAGTCATCGAGCACTTGCTCATCACATTTTTCAGTTAGCATCCATCACATACTGTTATATCAACTGATCAAACAGTTCTAGTAGAAGTGTGTCACTTTCCCTGGTATTATTTACAAACATTTTGATAAAACAAAAAAAGGGGAAATAAAAAGAAAAAGAAGCAAACTTACCAAAAGGCTGAAACCAGTGACACTCGCAAAGGAAGTGGCCATTGAAGCACCAGACAAGCTTAACTCACCAAGATGACCTACAAACATCACAGAAATCATTTGTATACAATATTGCAACAGACTCACAGATATTAAAGGACCTGCTAGCCATAGCTGCCTTTTCACTTCTTCAAGAATCTCCTTCTTGCTGATACCCCTTTCTTGGTTTCTTTCTTCGTAAAGTCCGACACCGTTTCCTTCACATAAAGGTGTATTAAGAGACAAACTTTGCTGCTCTCTCTCCATTTTCTTTCAAGTGGGAGATTTACAAAGTGGAAGATAAATGTTCTCGCGATAAAAGACAAGTGGTCTTGAATCAGTATGTGTCGATGATTAAAGTTATAAAGTAAAAAAAAAAAAAAACTATCATTATAATAAGATAAAGAAATTAAATTCCATCAGTACGTATGACAAAATGACCATAACTGAAACGAAGACAAAAACTTTAACGCAAATGGCGGTCGTCAATTTCGGAGGATGTAATTATCTACTGAACCAGACAAATTACTCGGTGGATAGAAATTAAGCGGTCTTGTGCTCCCTTTCAATTCTAATCATTTGAAGTTTATACAAGGGTTTTTTCAATAGGCATATGTGATCTTCCTTGCCATTAATCATAAAACCCTTCAATTATTGCATCATGTAGATATTTCTCTCTAATTCTCTACGTATGAATGCGACAAGTCTAGTCACTAAAGATAATAGAATTTTAATAGAATTATGCCTAACTATAGAAAAAAAGAAATACCTTATTGAAGTCAACACCGGTCTATATCCATCTAAAACCAGCCAAGTTTTGTATGTAGCATCTTCTATCACAGGGATACCATCCTTTTTCTATAGATCCAGTTACAGCCACCTATCTTCTTTCCTTAAAGAGGTCGAACAAGCTACCAAGTTTGATTCTTATGTAGTAATTCCATCTCTTTATGCAAGACAACAACATTCTATAATTAGCACTAGTAATGGCATCCATATACGAAGAAGGCTCATCAACATCACATGTATCTTGTGCAATAGACAATTCATAAGCAACATAATTAGTACTGTAAAACTAAGCACGATTTGGTGTTTTCTTGGTCTTTGTCCTCTTTTCTTTAACAATATCATATTGTACCTCTTCCTCGTTACCATCAACTTTAATATATATCTATACCTCTTTAAGAACCTACAACTAATTTAAATCATGATGATTATGAGTAATATCTTGCAAATGACTGTGATCACTATCACTTAACTCCACCTATTTTGAACAATTTTTTTTTAAAAACAAAATCCATAACCACTAATGATGTGAATTAGCGAGCATCACTAGAATCAATTAGTGGTACTAATTGAGTCTATTCTCTGAAACTAAGAGGATCCAACAATAATTAAATAATCAGATTTTAGATATTTGGATTAACAAGTTACAAAACTGTCATACTATATGTACTATTTAGGCTGTACATGGAGCTACAATTGGAATTTATATGATTCTATAAAAAAGTAGCCATATATAATATTTACTATTCCTCTGACAACTCAAATGGTCAACCGGTTCAGATTGATCAAGTCAATTGGTTGACCGATTTTTGTAAATTTCCAGGTGTTTATTCTTGATGAACAAGTGGTTGACTGATTCACTTGGTGTATCCAAGCAATCGACCAGTTCAACTTAAAACCCATATTTGACAGTTTTAAACCTTGTGAATCTTGAACTGATTAAATGCATATAAATTATTTAGCGCTGCAATGTGAAGTGTATGGATTCATTTTAATTTGTGTTATCAAGTAAGATATACAGATTTACACAATTTGCACTAAAATGAATTCTTAAGAACTAAGTCTTCACTTGCTTTGCATCTTGGACTTATTAATTAATAAGAATAGATATAAAAGAAAAGGACACCCCTATATTTTGCAATATAATGCCCCTTAGAGACTTTAAAAATTGACAACAATCTATACATATATGTTTTCCCCCTAATCATATAATCACCTGTTTTATATGTATTCTTTATTTTTGCTAATTCTCTCCCCCTTTGTCATCAATGAAAAGGAATAAGAAAGCATAACAAGCCATAGAGAAATTGAATATGAAAACATGCCATAATATTCAAAATGTAATTATCCATTACAAATTGGGAAAGAAAATAAAAAAACATAAAGAAAATTAAATATATAAAAACATAAAAATGCTTATGGCACAATCGTCTAGGGTTGTGGATATCGAGAGAGTAGATTATCATCATAGTCTTGATATTGTGTAAGTCACTTGCCATATGATCTTGATTAGCTATAATGTGAGCTTGAGAGTCTCAAAGATAACTCATATCCATCTCAATATGGGCTATGTGATCTTCCATCCTAGATCTCTATGAATTAGTATCAATATCTTCAAAAAAGGAAGTTATAAGTGGCTTCTTAAACATGTTAACAAACTCGTCATCACCACCAACATGTAATTCTTCTTCATCATGCTCTTTCTCAGCATAAGCTCCCACTTGAATTTTAGCGACCCAAACACCTTCCTCATTTAATAGAAATTTCATTTTAGTTAGGGTTATATTATTTATTTCCATTGCTTGCAAATATGATTTTCTATCCGTACTCATTAATAAAATACTGCAATGCTCAAATATAAATGTCAAGGCTTGACCATAGGGAAGATGCTTTTGTTTCTGATCGTTAGCCATGATTATATTTTGAATTATAATATATGGTAGATTAATAAGCCTATTTTTAACTATACAATCAATCAAGCACATGTCCATGAATGTGACCTCATCATAATACCCTTTTTTAGGCAAAATATTATATGCTATGATCCTATGCAGTAATCCAGGTTGTAAGAGCACGTCTTGGTTCTTAATCTTTGCTCTTGGAGAAAAATCATTCCTACAAGTATGCAAAATCACCGATTCATCATATATAAAACCTTCAATTATAGGAATTATGTTGATTTCAAAAACCTTACGACTTTCATTTGAAATTCTTAAGATATCTACAAGCATTTGATGGTCGAATTCAATATGTTTATCTTGTAGTATACTCACAATCATAGGCTCAACATTAATCCTCATATTTGAAAAAAACATTCTAATAAGCTTAGGATAACTGGGTTTCTTTAAAAATAATAAATTCCTCCAACTTATAGATGCATACATTTCATTAATACCAAAGGCATGCAAATCAGTTATTAATACTCTTTTAATAGCTATTGACCTATTTGCAAAAGAATTAAGAAATTTTTAACTTTATCACCTTGATATGATGTTGGATCATTAGCCTTTTTGCTCTTTGATTCCACATTCCTTGAGCATTTTTTAGGAGCTATTGAGCTTTAATCTTCAATAAATTAACTCCAATTGGGTTTGATTTGGTGGAAATTGATTGAAATTAAAAGATAGCCTCAGTTAAGGTTATAGAAAATCAATTTGAGGGTTTTTGTGAGCTGCCGGGAAGTGATAGTCCCTTATATACTGTCGAGTAACCAATCGACCAATTACCTTGATTTAGTTTGATCGGTCGGCCGATTGAACCTCAACCTTGAAATTTCTTATTTTTCTCTTTTGATTCTTTTTATGCCCTTAAAAAAAATTATTTCCATATGAAAATTATATTCAAAACCTAAAGAAATCGAGGGGTCAAAATCTGAAATTTTAGGTAGTAGTGACA
The DNA here is from genome assembly GCF_951802175.1 of Populus nigra. Taxonomy (NCBI): domain Eukaryota; kingdom Viridiplantae; phylum Streptophyta; class Magnoliopsida; order Malpighiales; family Salicaceae; genus Populus; species Populus nigra. The sequence continues at coordinate 4,064,423 of NC_084869.1, forward strand.
TTATATGTGCTTTGTCTCAACCGGTCACCTGATTGATGTAATTATATGAACTGGTTGACCAGTTTACATAGAATTCATATTTTTCTATATTTTCTCTTTTAGATATATTTTATGAGTCCAAATATATCTTTTTGTCCAACTTATAGACTAAAAAATTGAACCCTACTTAAAACTCAAAATGTCATTGTTCACACAGTAGCTTATGCTTTGTTTCTCTACTTTAATTGGTTGGCCGATTGAGTTAGCATGATGAACTGGTCGACTGGTTCATCCTAGATTTGCACTGTCATGAATTTTCTACAGAACATATGTTTCATACAAAAAAAGGCCTAAATTTCTCATTATTTCACAAAAGCGATCCTTACTTAAAAGCTTTATAAAAATATATGCTAATTGATGTTCTGCGCTTACAAAATCAAGTGTAATATCACCTTTCATCATGTGATTCCTTAGGAAGTGATGTCTCACTTCAATATGTTTTGTACGTGAGTGTTGTATATGATTCATAGATAGACTTATTGCATTAATGTTTCACACTTAATAGGTATATGATCAAATGCAAGACCAAAGTCTTGTATAGGATTCTTAGACAGACTTATAAAGAGATTCGTTAATAGTATTGAATATAATATCATCAACATATATTTATACAAGTAAGTTATCTTTATCTCTTTCTTTGTGAAGAGGGTGGTGTCAATTTTGCCAATGTTGAAACCATTTTCAATAAAAAAAAATTTTAATCCATCATACCAAGTTCTTGGCGTTTGTTTTAAATCATATGAAACCCTTTTGAGTTTGAAAATATGATCATAAAATGAAAGTATTCAAAAACTTGTGGTTGCTTAACATACACATCTTCCATGATAAAAAAAAATTAGAAATGAACTTTTAAAATCCATTTAAAAGATTATAAAACTAGTATGACATGCAAAAGCTAAAAGCATTCTTATGGATTCTAGTCTAACTACCGATGCAAAGGTTCTTCATAATCAATATCTTCTTCTTGATTATAATCTTTGGTAACTAGTTTAGCTTTGTTTCTAACAATGGTCCCATACTCACCAACTTTGTTCCTAAAAATCCATTTTGTTTTTATAATAGATTGATTTCTAGGTCTAGAGACTAGTTCTCAAACATCATTCCTTTCAAATTGGTTTAACTTATCTTGCATAGCTAAAATTTTATTTGTATTCTTTTCTGCTTCTAGAAAGGATTTGGGTTATATATGAGAAATAAATGCATAATGCTCACTAATATTTCTAAGAGATGCTCTAGTCTTAATACCTTTAAAGTTACCAATAATTAACTTAGAAGGGTATGAGCTTGCATACATTAGCTTCTTTGGTGGTATAAAAAGTTACTTACCATCTCTTGTTGATTGCTAAAGCTTAGTTGATCTTTGTCAATTTCTTTATTAAGGCTCAAATATGGGTCTTATCTTAAACTCAAATATTGAACACTTTCATTAATGTCATATAGAATCTCAAAAATTTTATCATTTTGAGTTTCCTTAAATATGGCATGCATGAATTCTTCAAGACAAAGTATTATATTATTATATACTTTATAAGCTTTGCTAGAGGAGGAATAACCAAGAAAAATACCAACATTGGATTTTGAATCAAACTTATCCAAATTATCTTTGGTGTTAAGAATAAAATATTTTAAACTAAAAACTTTAAAATATGAGAAGTTGGGTATCTCTTCAAAGCTTATAAGGAGTCTTTTTCAACTTTGGTCTTAAGGTAACACGATTTAAAACATAGTAAGATGTGTTTATGGTTTTCGCCCAAAAACATTTAACAGTATCAAATTTATTTAACATAGTTCTTGCCATTTTTTGAAAAGACCAATTTTTCTTTTCCACAACTCCATTTTGTTGGGGAGTTCTAAGTGTTAAAAAGTTATAGTGGTATCCTTTTTCTTCATAAAATGATTCAAACAAATCACTTATAAATTTTCCACCATGATCTCTCCTTAAGTTTACGATTAAAAAACCCTTTTCATTTTCAACATTCTTTGAAAATTTTACAAATTTATAAATAGTTTCATCTTTTGATTTTAAAAACAAAACCTATATATTTAGTAAAGTCAACAACAATCACAAACACATTTATTACCACTTATGCTTCTTGTTCTAGTCGGTCCAAATAGATCTATATGTAGCAATTGTAATGGTCTTTTGGTTGAAATGTGGTTCTTGCTCTTAAAGGATATTTTTACTTGTTTACCTATTTGACAAGCATCATATAATCCTTACTTTTTAAAAGCAATATGAGGAAGACCTTTAAGAAGTTCATTTTTGATAAGTTTAGAAAGGATATCCATACTTATATAACCTAGTCTTCTATGCCAAAGAAAATTAACATTAATGCTAGTAACAAGACAACTTTCTATTCTCATGCATGCATTAATATTAATCTTTTAAACATTTCATTTTCTATTACCAATAAAAAAAACTTTATCATTTTCAAGAATTAAACAACATGCATGGTCAAACATAATTTTATAGCTTTTATTATACAATTGATTAATACTTAGCAAATTATATTTTAAACTATTTACAAGAAACACCTTTTATATTCAGGAAGATGACTTACATCCAATATTGCCAACTTCAATGAATTTTCCTTTTGAGTTGTCTCTAAAAGTGATTTTTCCACCTTTGATCTTGGTAATGCTTTAAAGCAATGAATCATTTCCAGTAATGTGTCTTGAGCAAACACTGTTCAAGAATCACTCCCTATATTTCTTTGATTCCTACATATATAAATTCAAGATAAGGTTCTTGGTACCCATATCTTCTTGGATCCTTTTATGGTAGTTCATGTTTTAACCCAAGTCATTACTAACTTTTTCCTTCTTCCTAGGACATGCATAAATCAAGCGACCAATGCTTCCATAATAATTTCGTGTTTAGTTTGGATCATATAATTGTTTGGCTTTAACAAAGTAGTTCTTCAAATATTTTTTATTCTTTTTAGGTTGATAGCCTAAACCTCTTTTGTTGAAAATACATCTTTGACTAACAAGCATGGTTTCTAAGATCTTAGAACCTTAAATGAATTTAGCTAGTGTAGTGTTAAACTTATCAACCTTTTCCTTTAAATCCTTGTTTTCCTTTTCAAGTTGGTTCATTTTATTGTAATCATCAACTATAATGCATGCTTTCTTTTTAGAGTATCTTTCTCAACAAGTAAACATGCATGGTTATTTTTAATAAGCTATACTTGGAACCAAACTTCTGTATTCATCGTACAATGTCTCAAATACATCATGCAATTCATTGTAAGAGAAGTGGTTATTTTTTTAATAAGCTATACTTGGAACTAAACTTCTTGTATTCATCGTACAATGTCTCAAAAACATCATGCAATTCATTATAAGAGAGGTTAGATTCATCATCCGAAGAAAGTACCTCATTATCGCTTTCAATTTCCAAGAAACACATTTTACAACATGCATTTTATCATCACTTGAGCTAGAGTTCAAGCCATCACTCCATGTTACTTTCATAGATCGTTTGTGATGGTGGTTCTTCTTTTTATTTTGAAGGAGAGGGTAATCAAACTTTGTATGTTTCATCTTGTTGTACTTATAGCATCTAAGTAAATCATCCTAGCATTTCAATAGGTATTGTCATTACCATCAAAGATAGGTGGCCTAAAAGTTGATCCTTCATATTGAAAATTAAAACTAGTGGTTGTCATTCTACTCAAAGTCTAAACAAACTTATATAAATAAGAACTAGGCTTTGATACCAATTGTTTTTTTAGGATTAAGGAAACAATAACACTTAAGGGGATGAATTAGGTGTTATATTAATAATAGAAAACATGGCAATTAACTCAATTAAAAATAATAAAAAACATAATTAAAGTTCTTAAAGTAAAGAGTATAGGGATAGGAATTGCAAACTTGGTTTTTAATGTGATTTAGCAAGCCTATATCCATACCTTAAGTACCAAACCAGTCTTAAGTATTATATTCTTTACTAATTCATGCCAAAGATTACACTGTCCTTGATGAATCATTACCAAGCCTTTTTTCACCACTTGAAGAAATACTCGCTTTAAGATTTTTCACCTTGTTGATGTACTTTACCAATGACTAAGAATTTTTCATTTAAACTCTTGAAGGATTACAGTTGTTTGAATGTAGCAACACTCTCTTAAAGAGTAAATAATACAATTGAAGCTTATATCTCTATAGCTTACTCAATAACACTTAAAATGTATGAAGATGTTTAAGTGTAGTAGATGTGAGAATTTATACTCTTGTGTAAGAATATAAATGTTTTAATGCATAAATATGAGTATAATTTAGGATTGATGATTTTGAAGTTATTTTTTCTCTTAAAATATCTTATATATATCGTCCAAACAATATGCAAACTTGAGATGATATTCCTTTTATTATTTTTTGACTCAATGGAGCATCTACCTATACATGTATCATATGAGGCAAAAGTTAGAGGCTCAATCCAGTATAGATTGATGTATACATTTGAGAGGTTAGTTATTACACATGTAGTGTAATTAAAAATGTATTTTCATAGTTTTCTCTAATTGAAAACATTCGTTTAATTCCATATAGGTACTTGTTCAACCTTAAGAAAAATATTAAAAACAAGGCACACGTTAAGGCTTTGATACGTGCGACATATATTGTTGAAGAGAGCTCAATATTTATCTCGTACTATTTCAAGCCTCAATTGTGAACAATAATCAATCGCATTCCAAGAAATGATGATGGTGGTGAAGTGCTTTCGAGTGAGAACTTGTCAATATTCTCCAATCTTGGATGACTCGCACAAAAAAAATGCTATCAGTGGGAGATATTTTTCTGAAATATAATTCAAACAAGTACATAATTATGTGCTATTTAACTGCGATGAACTGAAACCTTTTATTCAGTAAGTATACTACTTAAACTTTGTTGTTGATGAACTATTTCTCTTTTGTAATATCACAAACTCATACATGGTTGAATACCTTGTAGGCAAAATGATCAATATTTACTGTCTAAACTCATAACTAACCGAATCTCAAATCTTTTGATTACAAGTTGAATAATTTTTCACATGGTTTAGAATACATGTAAGTACTTTTAATTATCATTATGTATTGGGATACTTAATTTTGTTACACATTTCTCGTTCATTGTTGATTGTTGTACTTTTATGTACCAGGTTTATAAATTGGGAGGGAATGCCAGTGTTACATTGTCTTTATTAAGTTTGGGTCTTGAAACAAAGGTGAAGTGCTACAATATATATTTTATCAATGGATACATGTTTCATACTAAAGAATATGAGGAAGGTAGAAAGACATAATAGTGGGGTTTGTGTAAAGGGATCAACTTCTAATGAGTTCAAAATTGACTATTATGAGAAATTAGAAGAGGTAATTGAATTTCAATATCATAGCGAGCATAATAAAGTATTTTTATTCAAATGCTATCGGTATAACACCATTGACAAAGGAATCAGAGTAGATCTCCATCATGGTTTGGTCAAAAATTAATTTAAAAGCTAGACTCTGCAATGTTAATGATCTTTTTGTTTTCACCAAGCAATATCAACAAGTTTATTACACATACACCCATTCCTTTAAAAAGAACTGTTCAAAATTTGATTTGTTATCCATATTGAAAACTAAACCCAGGAGTCATGTCGATAGGTCAGAATTAGAGCGATGAATTAAATATAGGAGATAATGTCTTTCAAGTTAGTGAGTTAGTTGATTCATATCAAGTTTCTCCATCGATTGACTTAGAAGAAAATTCAAATTTTTACGTCTTCGATAATATTTTTGTTGTTATTGATATTGAGGAGTTGAATGTTGTTTTGAGCTTCAATGGATAATCACAAGTCAATAAGGATGATGATAACAATGAAATCAACATAGAAGATTGCGATGGAGTTGACTACGAGTCAATTAAAGAAGAAGAAAATTTTGACAAACTATCTAAACATGAAAGTTAATGCCATAAACTATAATATAATATTTATTGATGAAATTCTCTACAAAGAAGTATTTATTTTATTGTTGTTATGTAAACTTGTGTTATTGTGTTATGTGTGCAACTTTCAATTTAAGTATTTACAGGATGTATAGATAGGGAATATAGATACAATCTAGCATTAGACACTATTTCACACCGATAGAAATACCGACGGTTTGTGTTCTTCGGTGTATTATAGAGGCAAAGAAAACTATTCCCCTCCCCCTAGCATTGTTCATGGAACATCACACCGATATCAATACCAATAGTTTATGTCCGTCAGTGTAATCTAGAGGCGAAGGGAATTGTTCCCCTTCTCCATGCCACTGTTCATGAAATAAATTACACACGGGTATACCGACAGTCTGATTCCATCGGTATATTCGAGAGGGGAAGGGATCTAGTACCTTCACATGTCGGGGATGGTAATTAAAGTTTACTGACTGAGTTGCAAGTTTCCCAACAGAATCACGAGGGATTGTTAACTATTTAATGCGTTAGTAATTAATGCATTTCTGACTGTTAACTATTTACTATTTTATCAACAAAATCACATACGAAATGAAAAAATCTGGAGGGGTTTTTGAAATTTTTAGTGCGAAATGAAAATTTCAAAAGGACTTTACAGATGGAATCATTGATGAACTATTTAAAAATAATAATATTTAATAGTCATTCAGTAATTCTGTCTGTAAAACATAGTATAAAAACCCAACGAGCGCATCAGAAGTTCATTTTTTTCTATCGGCTAAATCTTAGTTTTTTCTTAAATTCTCTCCTCAATTCTCTACTATTACATTTTGTCTTTCAAACATTAAGGCTAGAAATCAAGCTTTCTTTCTCTCAACATAATCAATAGGTATATGTGGTGAATGTTTTAAAGTATTTTCTTCTTATTTTTCTTTTTTTCTTCGATTTATTAACAATATTTTTTTTGTATCACATGTAGTTCAACTTCGAAATTAAACACTCCATTAAGGTAAGAATTTTTCATTCCTTAGGCCTATATTTGTTTTTGTATTTTTTTTTTGTTTTTCTGTCTATGTTTTTATCTATATTGCAATAATGTTTTATTTTTTTATTGAATTTTAATTGTTATTGTCAAATTTGTAGTTTAATATCAATTGAATATATAGGATTAAATTTAATTACAAAACATTCTTATCAATTTAGGATTAAAAATATTATCACGTAGAAAATAAGAATTTTCTATGAAATTGAATTATTCAAAATTATTGGTAAATAAAATAAAATTAACTGGTTTGTAGCATATATGTTGTCTATTTGCTGGATGAAAATTTTTGGGTAGTTTCCTGTATAGGGGAGGTGCTGCCAAATATTTTTTTTTTAAATCAATTTTTTTTTATTTTTTTCTGTAAATTTATGTAGATGCATATGGGGAAATCAATTGCACATTGTGAGTAGAGAATCACAACTAGTTCTTCTAGAAACGATGATAACAACAATGTGTCATTAGATGCTGACCAAGAAAAGATACCTAAAGCACATGCATCGACTCACAACGCTACCTCTTCAAGTGCAGTTTCGGAATGCAAACAATGTCTCTTCACAAAAGAATCCATTCATCCGCAAGTACGAGGCGCAGTGAAAGGATGACCTTACAATGTAAGTTTGTTTTGCTTAGAGTTAGTTTATGTTTAACAATTTATGAACAAATAATATTTTATTAAATTTATCAATTTTGCAGGTTCACAAACATTGAGGCTGCCTGAATAATAACATCGACATTTAAATTGTCGATGGAAATTTTATTGTTTCAATGGAGCCAGGTTTTCAAACATCTTAAATGGAAACCGCAGTCCATGCATAGTTTACAAGATTTAAGGTTAGTATTAACTTAATTTTTTTACTATTTATTATGTTAATTCGTTTACTTTATTAAAATTATTGAATTGTTTTTATAAATTTTTTCTGCAAGGCTAAATTTGAGTAGGGTAAAGCAAATGATAATGTTGTAAGGAGGGTTTGAGAGAATCACGTTACAACCGGTAACATCGAAAATAGTAAGATAATTCTTTTTTTAATTTCAAATATTAAAATTTCATTTTTTATTTACTCATATAATATGTTTATAGCATATAGGTTGCGTGATTTTTGGTATGAGGCACAAAAGAAATCTAAAAAATATGTCAGAGAAAGAGCTCTATCAGGCTAGAATGACATGACGGTTTGGAAGGATTTTAGGCCATCATACATCTCAGAGAATATATGGGTAGAATATATTTAGCACATGACATCCAAGCATTTCACACAACGCTCATAGTCCGGTACGGATAATCAAAGCCAACAAAGTCACGGTTCGGTTACGACGCACACTAACAACTCTGTTCTATTCATTTCACATGTAAAGTGGATGATAAAATTTATTTTAATCACATATATTTTTAATTAATTTTTTTGTTATTTATAGAAATATTTAACTGACAACATTTTTTTTCTTATAGGCTATGACTCTTAGACGTGAGCCAAGCCCAATAGAGCTTTTTATGGAGACGTACTTATGAAGTGGAGACCACCAAAAAGGGGTGCAATATTTTATCGATAGTTGAGCTCAAAGCTTTGTCGTACGTTGGTTGTCAACTATTTTCTTTCTTAAGTTATTATTTTCTTGAATTTGATGATTTCATTTTGTATTTTCAAGAGACATATAACAGTCGATTGAAGGAGAGATACAAGGATGATCCTTCGACCCACACGGATTTCAATCCAGATTTATGGTTGGAGGCAGGATTGTCTGATGGACCTGATCATAGAAATCGGGTGTACGGACTCTCCAACACTATAGACAAGAACTAGTGGACAACCTATAATGTTTCAACCGTTAAGAGTTCACAATCGATACCGAGAACTCAGTCTCCAGAGTTCGCGGCATTGTTAGATTAAGGAGTGCAATAATGTATGACCCATCTCAATGAAAAATATGAACGAATCTTTATGGATTGTGAAGAACTCCGTCGAATGGTCATGGATATTAGATCATAAATGGGTGTTACATATGCACCCTCTTATTGACTCTATGATCCCGGGAATGATCAGCCTCCTCCTCCTCCAGTGCCGCTTTTGTTATAGTTTCATTGTATTTGAACGTATAAATATTTAGCTTTTATATTAAGATAATTTATTTTTACATACTTGAATATTATACAAATTTATTTTTTTAATTATTTTCCTTTTCTGTTCAATAGATTTTTTTTAAAAATATATTTTTAAATTATTATATATGGGGTTACTGACAAACTTATTTCGTCGGTATATTCCAGAGATTTGAAAAACAATTACTGCAAATACCACTTTAACTATTACATCACCGACAAAATTATTTCATCGGTATATTTCAGAGAGTTTGAAAAGAATTACTACAAATCACTGATGGAATAATTCTGTCGGTATATTCTAGCGGGTAAATGTTTTTTTGACACGATTGTTTATTTGTAAAACCATCGGGTTTTTTAATTACCAATGTTTTTTTAATTTTTGACACGATTGTTTTTTTTTATTAGAAATTACCTACGTGGTTTTTTCCAACGACCAGTTTTCATCCATGAATCCATTAGTAAAATACTCACCGACAATGTATTAGAGTAAATACCAAAAGAATATTTTATCGATAAAACTGTTAAATGTGGTAGTGTTTAATTTGGTGGTTTGTACGGATTATTCTTAGAGAATAAATAATCGAACGACTTGTGATTTGCGACGATTTATTTTAGAAAAGTAAATCAAACCTGGAGAGAAGAATTGTTTTTAGTTAATCTTTGCACAAACCTTATACGACCCTAAATTGCCTAACAATTTCCTTGAACTTCCTTAAAAAAATTAAATTACTATTTTTGTTGTATTTATGTGTTTCAAGAAACTCAACATTTTGATCTTTCATTCTTATCATAGTTGGTTTCTTTTTCTTTGTAACTTTTGAGAAATTTCTTCAAAACTTTTAGAAAAGAGCTGCTCTCATCTTAATTTGTCATAGGTCCATCAAACTAAATTAAAATACAAAAATAATATTTATTGTATAAAAATTAAAACCTTTCTCTTTTTAACTCATTTTTTTTAAGAAAGTAATTGAACTTTCACACATTAACATAATACAAAAAAAAATAATTTTTATTGCTAATTACTTCTACTGATAAATCAGTGCAACTCTTTAGTAGTTATTGTTCCCATGAGTTTTTATCACACATATATACTAATCACTAGCTATTAAATACCAAAATATAATTTAACTCTACATCTCTAATTTTTATTTAAATATAGTTAAAATTAATTTTTTGGATTTCAAATAATTTAATAAATTAAATTAATATATTTACAAATAATAGAAACAATATATTATAATTAAAATGAAAAATCAATAAATTTGTGGAATAATACATTTGCATAATACATAACAAAACACAAGTGCCAACTAAAAAAACAAGGGTACTGGTAAATCTGTGGCAGAGACACAAAACACGTTGAGAAATAAAGTTGGATGATAATATTGATCTAAAGGATGAGAAATAAAGAAAAAGGAAGAAGAAGGTCAGGTGATACACGAGAATGCTACTGGGTCCGTGGAGTCCCTCGCAGAGAAGACCGAATCATTATCAGTCTCCGATAGATAGGCTCGAGAGTTCTTTTACTGGTTTGGAAAATAAAGAAAAGGAACATGTTGAAGCCATTTTGCTGGATAAGGACTGTGAACAAAACGACAGGGAGCTTGATAAAAAAAAAATCTAACAATTAACGAAAAGTCAAGAAGAATTAGTAAAGATATTTAACGAGTTGGAGATTTATGCTCTGTTGGAATTAATTTTGAAACATACGTTCGAAGAATTCATTTAATTATTTTTTCAAAAATATAGTTATTTTTTCAGTCTCTTGAATTATCTCAGTATAAATATATGTTAAGAATAATGTAATTTAAGTCTAAATTCAAGTTCATGGGATTTTCTTTTTCAGGAGAGTAATATTACACCAAAGAGATTGTTTTTCAACTTCCATTCTCCTGAATTTTTCCTAACAAAGTGTTGTTAGAATTAATTCAATCTAGTGGGGCATTTAATGGTTTAAGGGATTAGAGCATATGTGATTAATAAGGGATAAATTCTAAACATAAATGGATGATTGAGTGATATCCAAAGAAGAAAAAAAATAAAAGATGGAAGATGATAGAGCCAAATAAAAGAGTTGTGACTTTGCATCAAAAGAGGTAGAATAAGTCTAAGAGAGAGGCTTAGAGCAAGCTAGCAAGTCATTACACCAGAAAAAACACGGTACAAAGAAGATCACATGAAAAAGAAAAAAGAGATCTCTTTCTAAAGGAGGAGATGGAAAATGGCCAAGGAGCCATGATAAAAAAACAGAAGAAGAAGCCACTAGCCCGATTAAAAGTCAACCAAAATAGAATGGCTACTTGAAAATCTAAATCTTCAAAATAGATGTTTATCTAGATAAATGTGACAATATTCACAAGAAGAGAAGAAAAATAGCATTGAGTAGTTATGTTTAGACAAATACAGTTGTTGAAGAAAAACATATTGAAGAGATGACAATGATATTCCATTAACTAGCCCTGATGAAAAGAGTGGATAAGATAAAAATACAAGAAATATTTCTCAAGATGAAGATGGAAGATGGAAGATGCAAACAATAATGGCAATAATGTAGTTGTCCCAAAGAAAAAAAATTAGAGAAGATGTTGAAGTTTTTATCATCATAAAGAGTACATGAGAAAGTTATATTAGCCATGATAAAATGATCATTCAATATATTGCAAGATGATCCTTCAATAGATTTAAAAAAATTAAAGGATTGCAAGATTTTCAAAATTAATAAAAAGTGTTGAAATTAATTTTAAAACTTACATCAAAGAATTCATTTAGTATTCTAGGTGCATGTTTGTATTGTAAAATGATTTAATTATCCTATGAGTCTCTTAAGTTATCCCTGCACTAGTATAAATATATATGTTGAGATTATTGTAATCTAAGTCCAAGTCCAAGTTAATGGGACTTTCTTTATTAGAAATGTAATATGATATGAAAGAGAGTTGTTTTCCACTACATTTCCTGTAAACGCTAGTCTAAAAATAGTAAATCAATGTACAATAAGGAAATCTTTAATTAAAAAATTGATAATAAGAAGGGGAAAATTATTAAGAATGGGATGAAAATCACCAATAAATTTATTTAGATTCCAGATGGAATGAAATAATGAATTGGTATAAAAAACAGTAACCTAGTTATAAATCGTGTAAAACTCCACAATTGGATAAAATAATTATTTTAAAATAAGGATTTGTGAAAATTCAAGGTGATTTTTTTAAATAGAAGGGAATTCTGAATAAATTAATGTGTGGTTTTTCATGCAAATAATATTGACAGTTCACTTAACTTGAATATTGGTCCAAAATGATTGGATCAATCTTCTGTTAATTGATACATGTTTGTTGTAAAGATATGATTACTCTTAAAAAAAACTTGATTAGTGATTGATTGCATAAATTGGTTGACCGTTTAGGATTACTAAATAATCCAGTTGACCAATTGATAGGAGGAATAATAAAATTAGCTACTGTCTAATTCGATCGATCAAATTGGTCGATCATTTGTTTGACAGCTAGGGACAACAATGAAATTTAGTAGTAATTGGTGAACTGATTGGTTGTACTAATGTGAGTTGGTCAACTGTTCTAACTGACAGTGAACTATTACTTTTTCAAATAAAGAAGAACTATTCCTATAAAAAATATATTATCAGAAAAGAATGACTCACTATGAATTTTATATATATGTGACAAATGAATTTGATTGTGATAGGTGTTTGTGACATTTAAATATTGCTTGAAGAAGTTAGTCAAGCTCGCATATAGGTCTGGACTTGTTTGGTTTATTCTCTAGTGAAAAGACTTAGATTTAGATTTAAGTTGATCCATAAGAAAAAAAAAACTATTAAAGAAAGGAATGAAATTGACTACTATCTTCATGTTATAATTAAGATATGAGTTAAAACTTTTTATCTATTGGTGTATCATGCTTATTAAACCTTGGAAATAGAAAATCTATTAACTACCAAGAGGACGACCATAATGTTTCTTACCATTCAATGACCATAGGAAGCTTAAAATTGCTCTTTAGAATTCTTCAAAACATTGTTAAATTATAGTTGGATTGATTGTATGTTGATTTACATGACCATTTAAATTGTCCAAGATTCATAATGTACTTTATAATATTGTTTCTTATAAGTAAAATTGGATTGATCATCTCGAATTTTGCCATCAGTAATGATGGATAATCACAAAAAATTAACATTTAAAGTTAAATCTAAGAAGAATATAGATTTAGGCAAGAATAATTGTGAAATAAATAGTCCTTCTAGTAAGAAAAAGGAAGAAAGTTCCAAAATTTAGGCATGAGACTATGAAAAGGAGACTTAAAGACAAAAGGTAAGCATTTGAATTTGATATTAGACGCAAGTAGGAATTTAAATTTCACAGACATAATTTTATGAGGGGAAAATGTAAATCCTAGTCCAAAAATAGTAAATTAGAGTTAAATAAAGAAATCTTTAATTGAAAATGATATTAAGGAGGGAAAAATGGAGCTAAGGGATTTTTATTTTCCTTTTCTTCTATTTTTGTCATTCCAATCAAGGTGTTTATGGCATGAAAGTTTAGGTTATTGATTCTTACTCAATATACTAAATCAAATGGGGGAAATTAAAGAGAGAGGAAGGTTGGAAGTTTTGGAGTTTTGAGAAGAAAAGTAAGGAAAAAATTAAAAGGAAAGAGGGAGCTTGGGATTTCTTGTAAGAAAAATAAGTCCAATGGACTAAATTAGTCATGGTAAGTGGTTCTAATTAATATATTTCATGTGTTAAGGGATTTTTATGTTTGAATTGAAATTTTTCTAATTCTTGAATTTCAGGATTATGATGTTTTTGTTTTGGAATGTTAAATTGATTAGTTATTATTGTTGTTGGGTTATTGATATGCATAAGAATGGTTTGAATTGACTAACGTTGTGGAAAAATTTAAAGTCTCTATTTATAGAAATTAGGGTTGTTGAATAAAATTTGGGGGGAAATGTGATAAGTTTTAAATTTCTTAATTTGGCTTGAAATGGATATTAGATAAGTAAATTTTTTTGAATAATTGATTAAAAGACAATGGGTAATTATTAGTATAGGGCCAACCATGAGGAGAATTGATGTGTATGTGTGAGAAATTAGATATGGATTAAATTTTGGGTTTGATTTTGAAAAATTATATTATGCATATATGTAAAAAATATGAATTTTATATTAAGAAAGAGGGAAGTTGGTTTAAAACTTGGGAGAAAACATGTCCATTAGATATATAGATGTGATTAATTTTGTTTGGAAAGGATTTTGGTAGCATATATAATTTTCATGTTATAGGTATGTTTGGGTAAAGTAGTGAATTTTAGGTGGTGGGTGATTTTTAGTAATGTTAGATGTTTATGAATGATGGTAAAAGCCTTAGAAATTGGAATGGAAATAGACTTATTGATTAAATGGATGCTTAACATGTTGGGATATATAGTTAGAAAGTGTTGAGATGGGGTTTGGAAACCTTGATGTTGATTTATAAATTTAAGTTGATTATGACTCTTATAAATGAGTTAGTGTGTGATTGGGCTATTGTTGAGTTGAATTGAGAAGGATGTGTATGTCTAAATGCCAAGTTTATAAGAGTTTAAATTAAAACCCACCATGTGTTTGATAAAATATAGATATTAAATTCGTCGATGAAAAAATGATGTTTTGGACATTGAAATTTGTCAATGAAAAATTATTCACTTGGATTTTAAAATAATGTGTGAACATTAAGATGAATTAAAAAAAAATCTATGTTAAAACTCTAAATTGATAAGGTAAATATTAGTTGTGATTTGTATTGTATTAAACATGAAATTGAAATATTGGGATGTATGGGGATTCAAGGGTTAAATTTTTATTAGCAGTTTGAACGATAATTTTTTTTTATTGTTTTAGGAGTTGTAAAAGAATATCTAAAGTGAGACTAGACTTCTCGGGAGCTTGTGTAG
This sequence comes from Populus nigra, assembly GCF_951802175.1. Lineage (NCBI taxonomy): Eukaryota > Viridiplantae > Streptophyta > Magnoliopsida > Malpighiales > Salicaceae > Populus > Populus nigra. Next base: position 4,079,503 of record NC_084869.1, read on the forward strand.
TGGGAGCTCAAGATAAGGGATTCCCTCCCTTACTCTTTTTTAATTATTTAAAATATTTTGGTAGTGCTTAGATTTGTTTATTAATAATTAATTATGTTTTGTAATTGGTCGCAAAAGCAATAATATTTTACAAGTGATTTATAATAAACCTCAACGACGGTAACCATTAGATAATTGAAATAATTTGTGACGATGATATTTAGTGGATAATCAAAATAAAACGCAACAATGATAACTGGTAGATAATTATAATAAATTGTAATGGCAGTAATTAGTAAATAATTGTAACCAACTGTAATGACGATATCTAGTATATATAATCGAAATTGATTGCAGCGGTGGTAACTGATTTGTAAATAGAATTTGACATCGATGATATGCTAATCCACAATGGTGGACCTCATAATACAATCTTTATAAGCCAGGCACATGAGTAAAGGCTACTGATTAGGTGTTTATGAGCCGACCATATAAGTGAAGACTACTGATTAGGTGTTTAAGAGTCAACCATATAAGTGAGGGGTATTGATCAGATATATATTTGAACAAGCTACATAAGTGGGGTATACTAATCAAGTGTATATTGAACCAACCACATGAGTGGGGGGCTATGTTTTGGAAAGTATTTAAGTTGGACACAGGAACAATGATTAATGTTAAAATCAAATGTGGTGTAAATATTGCTATGGGGCAAGAAAGTAAATGATTGGGGACATACACATATAGAGTAGGAAAAATAATATATGAAAATTAAATTGACCACGATGGTGGAAATTGGATATGAGAAAAAGAAAATTGACAATAATGGTGGAATTGATGTGTGAAAGTTTAAATTAGCCACAACGATATGCCTAGTATTTTAAATGTTAATCCATCCTTAATGGTAAGGGTTATTGGGCATGAAGTATGAGTTACAAATTTCTAAAAGAATTAGTGATTGTGAACAATGAGTATGAGTTTGGATATGAAAATGGATCAAATGAACCCAATGAGTTGATTAAAGCATTAACAAATTTTATGGATGAATGGATTAATCTAGAAATGTATGGATTAATCATAACTATTATGTAAATGAGCTAAGTGGGCACAAAAAATATTGAAGGTGGAAAAATATTTTAGTGTGCCTTAAATGGGCCAGAGAAATATTGAAGTTGGGGAAATATTGCTATGGGGCAAGAAAATAAATTAGAGGCGAGATACGCATATAGGGTAGGAAAAATAATATATGAAAATTAAATTGACCACGATGGTGGAAATTGGATATGAGAAAAAGGAAACTGACAGCAATGGTGGAATTGATATGTGAAAGTTTAAATTAGCCGCAACGATAGACCTAGTATTTTAAATGTTAATCCATCCTTAATGGTAAGGGTTATTGGGCATGAAGTATGAGTTATAAATTTCTAAAAGAATTAGTGATTGTGAACAATGAAGAGTATGAGTTCAGATATGAAAATGGATCAAATGAATCCAATGAGTTGATTAAAGCATTAAAAATTTTATGGATGAATGGATTAGTCTAGAAATGTATAGATTAGTTATAACTATTATGTAAATGAGCTAAGTGGGCACAAAAAATATTGAAGGTGGAAAAATATTTTAGTGTGGGCCCGAGAAACTTGATGAAAGGAAACCTATGGGAGAAAGGAACAATCTAATAGTAGATGGAATTCTACCACATCCAAAGATTAACACAAGAATGAAAGAGGTAAACTCTTATAAATGATAGAATATGAAATATAATGTGGCTTTCCCTCGGGTGAAATTATCAACCTTTCATTAAGAGAATCCACGGGATAGGATAAGAAAGTGTAGGAAATATTTTAAGTTGCATCTCACTCCAATTTATCAATGGGTTAAAATAACTTCCATATACTTAGAGGGAAGGGCTAAAATTTGGATTCATTCTAAGTAATAAGGATGATGTGAATCATATCGTCATGCAATCCACAACAAAATTGAGAACCAATCTAAAAGCCGAATATCAGGTTTGAAACCCTGACCTAAAGGTAACCCTGTACCTAAAAACCAAATATACTAGAAAAAAACTTGGACACAAAAATAACCTTGTACCTAAGAAATTGAAATACGTGAACGACGTCACGAAGCTACAAAATCTTTGATAAGTCAATGTATGATCTTTGTCCCTATAAAGAAAGGTTGTTTACAACACATAAAATAAAAGAAAAATCTTGTTCATTCAAATCATCATAGCTACCAAAACTTACAGCCATAAAAGCATTATATAATCCCTTCTAAATAAACCTAATTGACCTCTTTTGGTTGTAAGTCAATAGGCCTTAACTAGCAATCAACTAACACAAGTCTAATACTGAAACAAACCTTAAAACAATATCTAATGGGCCAAAACAAACCCAAAACTACGAATATTCAACACTAAAATAAATAAATAGAAACATCATCAAGCAAAGTTCTCTTGCTTGAAATCACCATGCATGGCTGAAACTCCCTTTTTTTCTTTTCTTAAAGGCGTTGATGAAACTTCATGCTCCATATTAGCAAGAAAACTTTGTTTTTAATTACTGAAAATTTTCCCTTAAAATTGCTTGTCTTTAGTCTCCTTGATGTGCTAAGAAATCCTACAAAATAAGGAAATGAACAACAAAAAAGCATTAAACAATCCTTGTATTCACTAGAATCCATAATACACAAGGAAACAATGTTTCTCTAATTTTCACACATTCTTGATAGATTTCAGTCCTGACTTCAAACACATCGTTCTCTATCGTTTGGATGAATTAGTAGGCCTACCATATATCTTTTGAAATTTATGGATGTCTAATTTTTAACCTAATTGAAATCTTAACAAAACTTTTTCTGTTTCTTTAGATATCGTTCAAAAAGTAAACAAAGGTCTAGATAGAAAAATTTGACAAGATTCGTCTAGTAACTTCGACCCTCTGAAATAATCCCTTTCTGAACCCTGATTGAACTGAAATTTTAACTAAATGTAGAAAAAATGTGTCTAAATTTTTTTGTAAGAAATTTATCTTGATCCAACGGTCGAGTTGAAAGTTATGTTCAATAACGTAAAACTGAACAATTTAAAATTTTACGTCAAAATCAGAATGTGACCTTACTTGGACCGTAAGGTTTGGCAGTAAGGAAGATGTTGTAAAAGAATTCAATAAACTAACACAAGAGAAAAAGATGAAAGAATACATATAAAGGTTTGAAGAACTCAAGTTTATAATGATAATAACTATAAATTCTAACTTGCTAGAATGTTACTACATTTATAGTTTCATCAGCGGACTAAAAGAAGATGTTAATCCAACATTAAAGATCCTGAAGCCAATCACTTTGATACAGGCTTTTGAAAAAGCCAAATGGTAAAATGAATCAAATATTGTTATACACTACTAGAAAATTGACAAATACATATGGAAACACTAATGAAGTTTTCCATCCCTGTATCCATTGGTAAACATCAATAAAAAAAATTTCTTGGTAAAACTGTTAAATTTAGTAGTTAATGGTTAAAAGAAATAAAATCACCATTAAAATGACTACTCTAGTTGGCACGAGTAAATGGGCATGCAATCAACCTTCAAGACCTTAAAAGCCAAGTTAAGAATGATATAATTTAGGGCTCAAAGCAATTTCTAAATCACTGCATGAATAAAGAAGATGATTAAAGAAATGCTACAAATATGGTGAAAAATACAGTCCTATCCACCTATGTAACCAAAGGGGTATATATAAGATTGAAGGAAATGATAAAAATGAGGAAGTATTTGTGGAAGTTAAAGAATGAGTCAATAATAGAAAAAATGTTGAAAAAGATCATATTGAAGAATATGGCTTTTCTTTAAATGTATTAGAAGAAAGCTATGCTCATAATACTATCAGGATCAAGAGAAGCTATTATAGAAGGGATTTGGTGATCTTAATTGACAATGAAAGTATGTATAACTTTATTGACGAACTAGTTATTGAAGGAATTAAGAAAAATGTAAAAAGAACTACCATATTGGATGTAACAATAGCTAATGGTAATGTAATGAAGTGCAATGCTTACTACCCAAGCTCACATGGTTTATGCAAGGGTACCAGTTTTAGGTTGACTTGAGGTTGTCGAAATTAGGGAAGTGTAACATGCTTTCTGGATTAAATTGGTTAAGAAGGTATTATCCTATCCTAGTTGACTTTATTAAGATGCAAACTTTAACTATGAAAGATGAGAGGACAATAAAGTTGAAGGGAATGGTACAAGAAGCAAAATTGTAGATGATTAATGCAACAAAGGTTCATAAAAACCTTAAAGAAGCTAATGGTAATGTACTGAAGTGTAATGCTTACTACCTAAACTCACATGGTACTAGTTTTAGGTTGACTTAAGGTTGTCGAAATTGGGGAAGTGTGACATGATTTTTGGAGTAAATTGGTTAAAAAGGTATTATCCTATCCTATTTGACTTTATTAAGATGCAAACTTTAACTAAGAAAGATGGGAGGATAATAAAGTTGAAGGGAATGGTACAAGAAGCAAAATTATAGATGATTACTTCAATAATTGTTTATAAAAACCTTAAAGAAGTTATATTTGGCTTTGTTAGACAATTATTTTCTATGAAATTTAGAGAGGAATCAAGTAAGAAGACTGAGAATGTAAAAGTTAAAGATTATTGGAAGAATTTCAGTTAATATTTGCTAAACCAAAGCATTTAACACCAGTCATAAGGTTGGATCATAAAATTTCTCTTGTTCCAGGAGCAAAACTAGTTAAAACCAGGCCTTATAGAAACTATTTCATTCATAAAGAATAAATTAAGAAGTTAATGAAGGAAATGTTGTCAAATGTGATCATTCAACATAGTTATAGCCTTTTTACATCTTCAGTTCTTCTAGTTAAAAAAAGAAGATAACACATGAAGATTATGTGTGGATTACAAGCAATTAAATAACCTCACTATCAAGAACAAGTTTCCATTTGATTTCATAGATGAATTAATGGATGAGTTAAATGGATTTAAGTTATTCTCAAAGCTAGATTTAAGGTCCGATATCACTGAGTGAAGATGTGTTATGAAGATGTGGAAACAACTACCTTTAGAAAAACCATAGGCATTATGAATTCAAGTTAATGCCTTTTGTCTTGACTAATGCTTTATCTATATTTCAAGCATTAATGAACAACGTGTTAAAACCTTTTTGCAAAGATTAGTGTTCATCTTTTTTATGATATCTTAATATATAGATCTATAATGAAACTATACATAAATCACCTTATTACTATTTTGGAAACATTAAAGAACAACCAATTGTTTGTAAAATAATCTAAGTGTTTATTTTATGGGGAAAAGGTGAAGTATCTAAGACATATTATTTCTTCTAAAGGAGTTGGGACTAGTCATAAGAAGACCATGAAAATGAAAAATTGGCCTATTCCATATTTTGTTAAAGAATTAAGAGGTTTTCTGGAATTAACAGGTTACTACAAAAAATTCATTAAAAGCTTTGGCATCATCAACAAACCACTTATAATTTTTTTTTAAATAACAGCTTTAGATAGAGTGAGAAGGCCCAAACAAATTTCGATCAATTTAAAATAACTCTATGTGAAGCTCTAGTGTTGGCTTTTCCAAGTTTTCACAAGGTGTTTGTACTAGAAACTGATGCTTATGCTACTAGGTTGAGGGTGGTGTTAAGTAAAGATGGAAGGCCTTTAACTTTTGTAAGTCAATAACATATAGGATTGTCAATTTATAAGAAAGAATTCATGGCTATTTTCATGGAAGTAGATAAGTGGAGGCATTACATGGGATGTTGCACCTGACATCACGACAAACTTTAAAATTTCTCTTGGGAAAAAAATAATAGATATCTGACATCTTGTTCTTAGAGGGGAAAATGTCTAGTTAAGGAGTCGCCACCTAGTATTATGGTCACTAGAAACCCTAACTGGTCAACAAAGATTCTATGGTATGAGACTGGTTACGTGAAATGAAAGATAATATCACCCCTTAAACGTTTTACCTGAGATAGGTTGCAGTGTTTTCCCTCTAATAAATGTATTCTAAAAAAACTAATACAAAGAAAGCAACATCATCGGTACATCATACCAATATATGATATAAAACCCTACTTTCAAATCAACTAAAGTACCAAAAGCAAAACCTAAATGTCTCATCTCAAATATTGAGTATAAAACCCTAATTTTACAAATTTATAAAGCAAAAACAACCAAGTCACAACATAAAATCAACTAAACTACCTCAAAATCTTCAATTATTCAAACAAATAGATTGCCATAATAGCATTATCAACAAAAGATAAACCCTAACCCTAACTTAGGACTTAACAATGCAAAACCCTAAATTTATAAAATGAAAAAGAAAAAGAAGAAATCAAACCTGAGATGGGTAGAGGTAAGGTACTCTCGGCACTAGATTTGTGAGTGGGTGAGGGTGGCTGTCAGATTTAGGAGGGAGGAGGGTTGTTGTGGTTGTGTGGTTGTAAACAAATGAAAAGGGAATAAATGGCTTAGAGAGAAAAGAGAATTGTCAAGTTTTAAAAATGCCGACAAAATCTCCATCCGCAATTCTATTAAAAAATTGACACATCAGCCATATCGGCATAATTACTGATAAAAAAATTTATTTTGTTTTATTCCTTTACAGTTTTCATAAAACATTATTGATGAAAATATTTTAGCACAACTTTTTTCTGTGAATAACGATGGAATATTTTTTGTTGGTGTTTCCGTTGTTTTTTTTTTAATTTTTTAGTAGTGTCAATACTTGATCTCATAACAACTATTTATTTGTTTCTCACCAAGAGATTAAGTAGGGACTACCAAGAGACCAAGAACTCGAGATCATGCTCTAGAGTTTTCTTTTAGTAGCGCAATACCTTTTTAGATGCATTTAAATGAACTAAGATGGAGCATTAAAAGAGTTAGCTTAGCTGATTGACATTTTAAGGTATGTATAGACATGTAAGAGTATAGTACTTGAAAGCACCTACGGTGTTTATAAATCCCTGGATCATTTAAAGGATCCCCTATATATATATATATATATATATATATATATATATATATATATATATATATATATAAAAGATATGGTGTAGAAATAGGGTTTGCATCAACTGTGTTGATTCTTATGAGTAAGTCAGGAATGTACTCTTGATTTAGATGTAGTGTATTAGCATTTTGATGAACTTGAATTTCTAAGAAATAGAAAATAGGTCATGTATCCTTATTGAAAACTCAATACTTAATTAATGAATAAGTCTTTGTATTGTTGTGGAAGAGTAACTAACAAAAATAATGCCATCAATATATATTAGCACATAAAGACATGTTACAAGTATAAAAAATATAAAGTGAAGTATAAAAATTAGAACCAACAAAACCAAGTTTAACAAGTGCTTGTAAGAGAAGCAGAAACCAAGATCGAGGAGATTGTTTTAAGCAATAGAGAGACTTGTATAAGTTACCTATAAAATCTAGATGATTAGGGTCCTCAAATCCTTTAGTTTGTTTCATAAAAATTTCATCATCAAGAAAATTATGGAAAAAGACATTAGATATGTCTTGTTGATATAGGTGTGAGTCATTGTGCAATGCCAAAGATAAAACAACGCTAATTATAATATTTTTTACAGCTAGACCAAATGTCTTATTATAATATACCACATTCTCTTGATGAAAATCTTTTGCAATAAGACATGCCTTATAGCAATCAATTGTCCCATTTGCCTTTTCATCAATTTAAAAACCCATTTTTTTTTACATACAATAGACTTATGTTGTGGTCTTAGACATAAAGACCAAGTGCTATTGATAAGTAGAGCATTGTACTTATGAAACATGGCATCTCTATATTGCTAGTCCTTGATTATAAGTTCTAGGATCTAAAGAAAGAGTAATAGCAAAGAAAGCATCAATATGGTAATTGTTAGTATGATAGAGATGAAAATTTAAGTACTATTTAGGCTTTAAAAATTTGATTTTTGATTGAGTAACAATGCTTGAGGTTGTTGTTGATACATGAGGAGTAGATGATGGGTTGGAGTCTTGATGTTCAAGTTTTTTGTGTATTGGTGGAACATAAAGGTGTTGGGTAAAAGGCACTAATATAACCAAACTCATAATTGACAAGTCCGAATTTTTTCCCCACTTTGTAAAATTAAAATAGGATAAACCAATCAACACAAATAAAATATGAAATTAAATAAATACATAACACAAGGAACTTTTACATGAAAAATCTCATTGTGGGGAAAAACCACAGATTATAGTCCACCCAAATTCCTTCACTAATATAAATAATGGAATCATAAAGTTATTTCCTATCTCAGTTATTCATCAAATTCATTATCATAAGGATGAATTTCATCAACAACAATAAAGAAAAAGAGATAGATCTCACCAATTGGATCTTTTAAAAGTATCTAAAAGTGAAAGTTTCTCATTGATCAACATTGTTTAAGTTGAAGAGCTCATCCTTGGGAATAACATATTAAAACCTCATCTTAATCTAGTAACAAATCATCATCCCATTAAAACTTAAAGATGAAGAACACAGTTTTTTCTTTACTATCTCTTTTTTTTTTGTGGCCAAAAGCTCTTTTTTTTTTTTGTATATGTTGGCTCACAATGAAAATAAATCAAAGTTGGTTTTTTCTTACTTAGTCACTTATATGATGTAAAAGGCTTTAAGCATTTGTCCCTTTTTTTATTAGTTTATTAGCCTAAAAGAAAAGGGAACAAACATAACAATAATCCCTTCTCCTAAATCATTTGGAGGATTTTATCAAGCATACTTGCCTGCTAAAAAACTTAAATTTCTCTCTTAATAAAGGCTTAACCATCATATCCAAAACATTGTCATACGTAAAGGCTTGGTCATCATATCTAACACATCACCAACCATATTTGTATCTATGTATCCATCTAGCACATGTTTATCATTTCCAAAGCATAAGCTAAAACTAGACCTTTGAGATACCTAATATTGATTTTCATGCTAACCAATGTTCTTTACCATGATTAGAGAGGAATCAACACTAGCAACATAAGCTATATTCAGCATTGTGCAAACCATATTATACATCAAGCTACTAATTATGGGTGAATAAGAAACCTTCTTCGTCTTATTTATTTCTCTCTCATTTGAAGGAAAATGTTTAGAACTTAGCTTAAAGTGGTTGGAAAGTAAAGAACAAACAAATTTGGACTTGTTTATATTGAGTCTCTCCATTACCTTTTATTCCAAGAAATGATATTATTGGTTACATTAATATCGATATTTACTTGAACTTGATTAATTAATTGATCCTAATAAGGGAAATTAATGATGCTAATGAGGTTTATTAGCATCGACATAACCACCCAAAGGATAGGAAATAAAAGAAAAATAGATTTGATTAGCTTTCTTAGACAATGGGGAATGCTAATGATGTCAAGGTGGATACCTTTACATTAGCATGTTCCTTAAAGTTTATGATTAGTTAACCAGGGAAATAGTAGCTAATGATACTAGTGAGTTGGTATCGATATTTTCTTGATTAACCATTCATTAGGCGATGATTAATGATATCAAGTTGAAATTGATATTGACATTAAGAAAATTATCTAGGTTATGGATATCTAATAGTATGATGATGTTAATGTGTGAGAAGTTAAATAAAAAAGAAAGAATCAATGTATGATAAAAGATGTTTTATCTTTGAGTTGAAATAAAAGAAAAAAACGATTTAGTAATACTTTTCAGAATATTAGTTATTATTAGTTATCTAAATGATTATATTTAAATGTTGTACTTTCATGATCATCTCACTCGCACCAGGTATAATATTACTTTATCTCACTTTTGTTAATACAAATTAAGTATGTTATTCATCTTTTAGGATTGTAATGTATTCGTTAAACTTTGAATTACTGATGTACGAATATAATTGTTCCTCTTTACATTTATATTCCTATAAATTCACAAACACATGTTGGTTTTTATTTTCCTTTAAAACTTTTATAATTGATATTGTGTCATATCATATGGATTAATGTGATATGTTGAGTACAATTCATGAGATTGATATCCTGGATGATTTGATTGGAAATTGAGAATGTGAATAAAAGTGAAACAACTCTCGGTCGATAACTTGAGATTTTCTAGTATAAGGGAGGCTTTTCTAGAATTTTAGTAGAAATTACAGTTAAACTTTAAAAAAAATTGTTGAAATTATAGTGAAGTATATTCAGTTTGTTATCAAATCATAAAAATACTAATGAAAAGTATATTTAAAAGTTAGGTTGTTATAAAAGATGACTTTGGCAGTGGGTTTATCTTGCAAGGAAAGAGACAAGATTGGAAGTGGTGGAGCAATGACGGCCTTGTTGTGATTTCGGTTTTGGTGTTGGTGGGAGAGGGTGGTTGAGTTGATCGACATTGATGGTGTTTGTTGAAGATCATCAGCCTTAATCAAAGCCTTTCCATATATACACAGCCCTAATCACAGCACAATCATATCTAATTCCTTCCTTTCCTCTTGCTCACAATAATGTATAACGTTACCTTTCTTTCTCATGTAATACGTTACATACTGGATGTATATAAATACAAGTGCAGTCACCACCAAATTAGTGTGGCAGATTTCAAACATTCTCATGGTATCAGAGCTTTCATTGGATTAACATCACACGATCCAAATGGCCTCTAGTTCATCCGATTCTTCTCCCACTCTTCTTCCTTTCAACACCATGATTCACATGGTTACAATCAAGCTCTTCTCCTCCAATTATCTTCTATGGAAGAGTCAGCTTCTTCCTCTTCTTGACAGCCAAGGTCTGCTGGGTCATGTGGATGGCACCCTTGTGCCGCCACCACCATTTGATCCTCCCACCTCTCAGACACCAAACAGCAGTTACCTAGCATGGAAAGCAACTGACCAGCGCCTCCTTAGCCTTCTCCTCTCCTCTCTTACAGAGGAAGCAATGGTTGAAGCTGTCAGCCTCTCCACATCCCATGAGGTCTGGACAGCCTTGGAAAGCACCTTCAGCCACCGCTCTAAGGCTCGTGAGATTCATCTCAAAGATGACCTTCAATTGATGAAGCGTGGCACCCGTCCAGTCACTGTCTATGCCCGTGCATTCAAGGTTTTATACGATCAGCTTCATGCAATTGGTCGCCTAGTTGATGAAACCGACAAAGTTCACTGGTTTCTTCGTGGTCTCGGGCCAGATTTCTCCACTTTCTCAATTGCCCATATGGCACAAGCTCTTCTCCCCTGTTTCTCTGATCTCGTCTCTAAAGCTGAGAGTCTTGAAATTTTTCAAAAATCTCTAGAGACTTTAGCGCCTCTAGTTGTAGCATTCACTGCCAACAGAAGCTCTTCTCATCGTGGAAGCAACTCCTTTCACCAAAATCGTGGTCGTGGATACGGGTCCAGTAGCAACTCTTCTCATTCTGGACAGAGCCATACTCACACCAACCAAGGTCGTCGTCCACCACGCTGCCAGATCTGCCGCCTGGAGGGACATTATGCTAATCGCTGTAAGCAGCGCTATGACTGGCATGAATCCACAGCATTCCTTGCTGAATCTGATTGGCTTTTGGATACAGGGGCTTCAGCTCATATGACTCCAGATAATTCCATATTGGAGTAGTCCACAGCTTACACGGGTAAGGAATGTGTAATTTTAGGGAATGGTGCGTCCCTACCCATTACTCATATAGACAATATTTCCCATTCCCCAGATCTTAAATTATTAGATGTTTTGGTTGTTCCTCACCTTACTAAAAATCTTTTGTCCATCAGTAAACTCACAAATGATTTTCCTTTATCAGTTACTTTTGCTAATAATTTTTTCACTGTTTAGAATTGCCTAACAGGAAAGGTGGTGGCAACCGATAGACGTGATGGAGGCTTATATGTGCTAGAGCGCAGCAATTCTGCATTTATTTCTGTCCTTAAAAATAAATCTCTTCATGCTTCATATGATTTATGGCATGCACGCCTTGGACATGTGAATCATTCTATTCTTGCTTTATTAAATAAAAAAGGACAACTTCATCTCACCTCTTTACTGCTATCTCCTAAATTATGTGACACATGTCAACTTGCAAAAAATCATCGCTTGCCTTATACTCGTAATGAACACCAGTCATCAAATGTGTTAGATCTAATTCATTGTGACATATGGGGTCCTTCACCTATAAAATCTAATTTGGGCCATAACTATTATGTTTTGTTTATTGATGATTATTCTCGCTTTACTTGGCTTCATCCTTTGAAATTGAAATCTGACTTCTATGATACATTTATTCAATTTAAAAAATTTGTTGAAAATCAATATTCTTCTCGCATAAATTTTTTTCAAAGTGACGGTGGTGCAGAATTTACAAGCAATTGCTTCAAAACTCACCTTCATTCCTCGGGTATCCATCATCAGCTATCTTGCCCATATACTCCTGCCCAAAATGGTCGAGCTGAAAGAAAACATCGTCATGTGACTGAAACTGGTTTGGCCCTTCTTTTCCATTCTCACACTTCTCCTCGCTTCTGGGTTGATGCCTTTAGCACTGCAGCTTACATCATAAACCGATTGCCCGTACCGCTTCTCGAAGGTAAGTCCCCCTTTGAACTTCTATATGGTTCTCCTCCCAATTATGAGAATTTTCATCCCTTTGGTTATCGTGTATATCCGTGTTTACGTGATTATATGCCAAATAAATTTTTCCCTCGAAGTATTCCTTGCATTTTTATGGGCTACAACACTTCTTATAAAGGGTTCCGTTTCCTTGACCCTTCTACATCTAGAATATATATCACTCGACATGCTCAATTTGATGAAAATTACTTTCCCTCTCTAGATACCTCTCAGGCTCAATCCATGTCTTCCCTTTAATTTTTCAATTTTTTGGAACCAACCCGTCCCTATCAAAACATGCCTGCTTCTTCCCCAACGCCACATTCCCCGCATATTACACAGTCCGGATGTAACTCATGTATTCTTTGGACTGATCCTGTGAATGAGCCTATGCAGATGGACGATTCTATTGCAGGTTCTTCTCTGCAGCACTCGGACCCCAGTTCAACTTCCCTTGAACCCACTGAACCGGCTCCTCCTCTTCCAGTTGTTGTCTCTCAGATGAGTTCTCATCCTATGCTTACACGAGCCAAAGCTGGAATTTTTAAAACTCGGCACCCGGTGAATCTTGCTTTTTTGGGATCCTCTGGTCTTCTCTTAGCTCTTTTGGCATCTGTTGAACCAAAAGGATTCAAATTTGCTGCTAAGAATCCTTCTTGGCTCACCGCTATGGATGAAGAAGTTCAGGCTTTGCAAAATAATCACACTTGGAATTTGGTCCCTCGACCAGCTGACACCAACATTGTGGGTTCTAAATGGGTGTTTCGGACCAAATATTTGCCTGATGGTTCCATCAATCGTCTTAAAGCTCGCCTTGTTGCTAAAGGCTATACACAGATACACAAATACCTGGTCTTGACTACACTGACACTTTCAGCCCGGTTATAAAGGCTACCACTATCCGTGTTGTCCTATCTCTAGTTGTGACAAATAAATGGCCTCTTCGTCAACTTCATGTCAAGAATGCATTCCTCAATGGTCATCTTACTGAACAGGTTTACATGGAACAACCTCCTAGGTACATTGATCCTCGCTTCCCTAATCATGTTTGTCAATTGAAGAAAGCACTTTATGGACTCAAACAAGCACCTCGTGCTTGGTTTCAGCATTTCAGCTCTTTCCTCACTCAACTCGGCTTTTATTGCAGTCGTGCCGACACATCACTCTTTGTCTTTCACAGGAAATATGACATTATTTATTTGCTTTTTTATGTTGATGACATCATCATTACAGGCAACAACTCATCTCTTCTTCACAGTTTTACTTGTAAGCTTCATTCTGAATTCGCTACTAAGGATTTGGGTTCTCTGAGTTACTTCCTTGGTCTTGAAGCTACATCCACAACTGATGGTCTCTTTATTAGTCAACTAAAATATGCTCGTGACATTCTCACTCGTGCTCAGTTACTTGATAGCAAGCCTGTTCATACCCCCATGGTTGTTTCTCAGCACCTATCTTCTAATGGTTCTATGTTTTCGGATCCTACTCTTTATCGATCTCTTGTTGGGGCCCTTCAATATTTGACCATCACGCGTCCTGACATTGCTCATGCTGTCAACTATGTCAGTCAGTTTTAACATTCTCCAACTAATGACCACTTTCTTGCAGTAAAACGCATTCTTCGTTATGTCATAGGGACTCTGCATTTTGGTCTCACCTTCCACTCCTCTGCCACTCCTACTACTTTAGTTGCTTATTCTGATGCCGACTGGGCTGGATGTCCTGACACTCGTCGCTCCACCTCTGGTTATTCTATTTACCTTGGTAACAATTTGGTTTCCTGGAGTGCCAAGAAGCAACCTACTGTGTCTCGTTCAAGTTGTGAATCTGAATATCGTGCACTTGCTCTCACTGCCGCAGAATTGCTTTGGCTCACACATCTCCTTCGTGATCTGAAAGTTTCTCTTCCACAGCGGCCTCTTCTTTTATGTGATAACAAAAGTGCCATTTTCTTAAGCTCCAACCCTGTTTCTCATACGAGGGCCAAACATGTTGAGTTAGATTATCATTTTCTTCGCGAACTTGTTCTTGCCGACAAGCTTCGCACACAATATGTTCCTTCTCACTTACAAGTAGCTGATATCTTCATCAAAAGTGTGCCTAAAGCTCTCTTTTAATTTTTCCGGTCTAAGCTTAACATCGGTTCCAACCCGACGATCAGCTTGCAGGGGGGTGTTGAAGATCATCAGCCTTAATCAAAGCCTTTCCATATATACACAGCCCTAATCACAGCACAATCATATCTAATTCCTTCCTTTCCTCTTGCTCACAATAATGTATAACGTTACCTTCCTTTCTCATGTAATACGTTACATACTGGATGTATATAAATACAAGTGCAGTCACCACCAAATTAGTGTGGCAGATTTCAAACATTCTCAGTGTTGGTGGCCAGATTGGTTTTGTCGGCTGTTAATGTGGAGATGGAGAAGATGGGTTTAGCGTTATGGAATGAAGAAGAAAGAGGTTTTTTTTAAAAAAAATTTCAGTTTCGCTTGATTATTTAAGAAATGGGTCTAAACTTACCTTGTCCTCTTTCTTTATGTTTATCATTTCTTTTGAAAAATCTTATTTTTGAAAATATTTTTGGAAAAGGGGTGAAAATTAAGTAATGACAATCATTAAGGGTGGCATTGAACCATGCCAGAATGAATTGATCGTTTTTTTGTCGTAGTTGGGACGTAGGATTAACAACTGTAGCATTTCCCTCTGCATTAACAATGAACTGAGGGAAAACATCAGACCCATCAACAATGCTCATAAGATCATAGCTTCGCAAAACATGTAGGCATTATGAATTCCAAATGAGATAGTTGTTTTCATCAAGTTTCACAAAAACAAGTGCAGTGATGTTAGGCAGAAAAAAATGGAAGAAGGTATGACTGTGGAAGACATGGATGATTTGTAAGCGTGAGCTGATACCAAGTTGAAATTTTGAAGAAAAGGTTGATTTAAAATACTGAGTTCAGTCCTGACTTTGTATTCAATTTATAAGCAAAATTTCAAGTACAAGGATGTTGATAAAATATAATCACAACTGAAGATGGTATCATAATCTCACTTCTTAATCTTTAAACAGATGAGAAACAATTTTATCTTGTACAGTAGCAACATCTTAATCTTTATCTTTTTCTCTTTCAATAGCAAAATCCTTACTAACAGAAACTGAGCTGTAGCTATACATCGGAGCTGTGTTGTTTGAAGCAGAAACTGAAACTATAGTTGTAGCAGAAGCTAAAGCTAGAGTATTAGCAGAATGGTGTCTGACACTTGTGACTTGGCAAGATCTAGAATTTAAGCCATGGCTCGTCCATCAAATTGATAAATTAGGTAGTACACATGCATGGCATCTGCTTTTCCCCTAATGGAACATTTCGTTAGATTAGCAATATATAATTTATTTATGTATATGATCGAATATAACGATTATCAAAACAAAAAAGTCAATTGCTACGAGTCAGCAACCATCTATGATTTCATGAACTAAAGCTGCTTTGGAACTAGTTCTAATTATGCACAGGGTTTATTCTCTTTGAATACTTGTATATCCAGCATGGACATATACATGCAGAAAAGTGTTTTACTTTTAGTGCTAGACATACTTGACGGTTTGCTTATGTTAGTGAGAATGACACTTTGGCAGAAGCTTTAGCAAGCATATGACTGAAAGAAGTTGGGGTATGGGGCTTTGGCTGCTTGCTTGCTCATTGCATTGAGTTTTTTCACCATCTTTAACACTTATTTGGGCCCTGTACCACTTTATAAATCCTCTCTTATTTCTTGCATGCACTTCAGCTATCAAAGTTTAGAAGGTCCTCATGCATCGATTTCATCAGACTTCGAAGTTGTTTCATTAATTATGGGCACATTTAGCTGAATGTTTAGAATATCTGATGCAATTTTTTCTAACTTCCATTGATTTTCCAGTGAATGTGAGGTTATCGGTGGGAGCTGATAGGAAAATATATGTTGTAAATGACACAAGCAGCTCTTTGCAAATAGCTAAAGGTAAGTTTTGATCATGAATTCTTACATAACAATGTGTCTAGGTACCCAAGGACTAGCTAGCTCTTTTCAGTTGAATCAATGATTGGCTATTATGCCAAATAAAATGATTATATCTAAATTAATTAGCTCAATGCAATTTTTCATTTTGAAGATGCAGAAATTGTTACAAACAATACATTCGTCATCAATGGTGCCATCACCTTTCAAGAGGAAGTAGTTAGGGGTAATTTCAAAGATTAGAAAATCTCAGCTAGTTTATGTATCAAGGACTACTGATAGTTCAGCTGGGCATATAATGAGTTTCAATGTCAAGGAAGTTTATATTACTATCATTTATCAAAGCCTTGCTAACAAATTTTGAATATGCATATAAGAAAACGATCGATGAGACAGGCAGCTCCAGGAAAACAGTCGATGGTAAGTTACTACATAATGACTAGCTCAAACTGTTTCATTTATGCTATCTCTGTGTTGAACTGAAGAAAGTATGTAATTTTGTATGTTAGTTATTTGATGTTTTTTTTCTGAATATGCAGAAATTATAATCAAGGATCCACTGATGGTCACTGATAGAAACAGCTCTCAGCAAATAGCTACAGGTGAGTTGAACCTCAGCCTTTGAATTGATGACCTGTTCATAAATCCCTGACTTGGCTCCTGTCGATTTTCCTATACACAGGCAGATGTAGTGAAAAAGAAGGAAAAGACCGAGCTGCAATGCAATATCATAGGAAGATCAGAGTTCTGTGAGATAAAAGGGGATATCAGGATTGATAGAAATTCTTCCACCGCTTCCATTGTCTCGTCTGCAGATATCTTGGCAGCAGAAAACACCTCATGGAGTATCAGTTTGCTATAGAACATTAGTTTTTCCAACAACAAAAATTGCTAGAAAAGAAACCATTAGTTTAAGGTCAAGAGAGTTGACTTCAAGGATTCTTACCGAGGATAAGAATAAACTATAAGCTTTGTTAAAATGAGAATTAATTTCTTGGAAAGTAGTCTTGTCCATCCTTTTTGTGAGCAGGAAAAATATTTTTTCTGCAATCCTGTTCGAAAATATCACAGTCAAAAGGGTTAACACCTCCAGGAATACAATTGAGTGTCTCCAAAGTGTTAAGCACATGGATTAATTTGTAGGTTCAAAAAGTCGAAAGCAATTTCAAGTAAACTTTACAAGATTTGGAGAGAGTTTAAACATGATCATCCGTCTTTGTCAGCTTGGTTGCTTCTTCAGCAATTTTCCCTATCACATGGGGTGGGGTTCAGAAATAATATAATTAAGAAAAAAATCATCAGGTGTAGCTTTTCACTTTTGTTGTTGATTCAGCTGTAAAACTAAAATATATTTTGTTTGTTTTTCCATTATTGAAATTGAAACTGACATCGAATTCAGCAACAAATCATATACAATAGATTAATTTTTAATCTAATTTTACAACAGCATCTCCAACAAGTTTTTAGTTTATTTTTTTATAAAAAATTTAGTTAGTGTTCTTTTTCTTCTTTTTTTTCTTTTATTTTTGTGCTTCAATTTTTTTTTTTCCTCGTTGTCTTTGAATTTGTCTTGTTAAAATCATTCTAATAATACTAGTAGCGTAATCATAGAGTTTTGATGTACTTTAAGGATCATTTGTTTTTTTTATTAGTTTTTTCTCCTTTTTCTTTCTTGTAATTATGAAGGAATAGAAGAGAAAAAACATAAAAAAATAAAGAGATTTTAAAAATACACCAAAACTTTGATAACACCACTGATATCATTGGAAAGATCTTAACAAGAAGAATCCAATAATACCAAATAAATTAACAAACAGTAAACTAAGTGGGCCATATAAGTCGTTCAAAGATGTGGGGATATTCTTGTTTTTGGACAGCTCATATGATCCACTCTAGTTATTGTTGGTGACTTTTCTAGATATTATTAAATTCGTTCTCGTTAAGATTTTTTTAACAGTATTAGTAGTATTGTTATTGAAGTTTCAGTATATCTTCAAAATCTTTATTTTTTCTTTTCTTTTTTTTTGTTTTTTTATTGAATCTTTTGTACGCTAATTTTGTAATTTAAAATAATAGTATATAATGCCTGCGACTCCCCTTTTTTACTATATTATTTTATCCAATATGTTTTTTACTAAATCCAAAAACTCTTCCTATTAGCTTGTAAAATGATGCCACGTGTTTGTCATAGTAATACAATCATGCTATATATATCTTTATAGAAAGAATTGAAGTTCTCTGCAGCGAAGGCAATGTACGGGGAACTGTCACCACTTTTGTCTCTATCTACATAATTTTTATTATTATAGAATGCTGATGTTATTAATATTATTTTTTAATTATAAATTAAAAATTACTAATAAAATTATCAATGAAAAATATGATTTCATTGTATTTTTTATAACTTATCAATAAAATTATCCGTTGATTAATGGTTATATATATTGGCATTTTTCATTACCAATAATAATAATAAAATATTGATAAGATGTTTTTTAACAATGAATTTTTATAAGTAATTTCATTAATAATTAATATACTAAATTTTTTTTATCTAAATACTAATATAATATTTCATCCATATTTTTAAATTTTCTAGTAGCGTCATATTCTAAATATGATTTATTAAATTAATAATTTATATAGATTTAATGATCTGTAAAAAAATTATTAATTGGTTTAAAATCTTAGAAAGTGCAGGCAATTTTCTAGATATCTTTCATTTGACTGTACATTGCCAATCGGCTAATTATTGCTTCCGTCATTGAATTCTCCAAGATTTTCTGTTCTCACCTTCGCCCAAAAGTGCTGGCGATTTTGTTTAATTAATCTCTATTATTATTATTATTATTGTTATTATTATTATTATTATTATCCAATTGGGCAGGTTAATCAAATCAGCATGTATTTGGTAGAAGAAGACATGTTGACGATTAAAATAAGCTCAACATGTCAGAGAGGCAGATTTTTCAATTTATTATTAAATGAAGAGCTCTCTCTCTCATAGATATGTATTATTCCACAAACTTGTGTATTAATTAATAATTATATTTTAGGCTGAATTTGATTCTAGTGTACCGATCGATGTCAAAGTTGGTCCATCCTGCCCACCACAAGTATAATACCCACTTCTAATTATATTTTAACTACTAATATTTTTTTATTGAATTTGAAGAAACTTTCCAGAAATCGTATTTTATGAGCTCAAGTGAGCGAGTAAAACCCCGACTGTTCCAGGTTTTTACAAGAAATGCATGTCCTGACTTGAACTCGAGATTTACTGTTCAGATTTCAAACTCTTTGGCATCACACTACACCCTAAGAACTAATATTATTCCTTATGACAATAAAATTAATGACAATCAAATCAAGCTAGCTACTAATATTATTCTTTATGACACAAATTAACTTTTCATTGTTGAAATTATCTTTTTAATTTTTTAATTTATTATTAACTATTTTTCTTATTTATATTTATGCGTTGTTTTTTTAATTGGATATTCTAGCAAAAGATATATAAAATAGATGACACATGAATGTTATATGATCATATTCACATATAATCTCATAATTATATATAAAAAAACTATAATAACAAGTAAATCCTAATCAAGTCTCAAAGAAAAGAAAAGTGAATATAAAGACTCAAGTACATATCATAAAGTTTCTGCATTTTTTTCTGGCTTTGAAGTTATTGAGCAACATTAATTGGAACCTCGGTTTTTTACGATTGATTAGATAATTACATGTATTTGATGGATTGAAGAATTTTTTTTTTTTTCATGAATATTTATTTCTTTTCTCAAAGAAAAGAAAAGTGAATATAAAGACTCAAGTACATATCATAAAGTTTCTGCATTTTTTTCTGGCTTTGAAGTTATTGAACAACATTAATTGGAACCTCGGTTTTTTACGATTGATTAGATAATTACATGTATTTGATGGATTGAAGAATTTATTTTTTTTTCATGAATATTTATTTGTGTAAAATAAGACCATTTATATTTACCACATGTGGAATTAATTTTAAAAAGAAATAGTTAATATGCTTTTACTTTAATTTAAGTATTATTTCAATATATATTTTAGTATGCATACTAGCTCGTTAGTTTTAATCTCTTATGTATTATGTATGATCTAATATTTATTTTGTATGCATACTAGTCTTATTTTATGATTGTAAGTTTACAATAAACTTATAATTTTGCATGATTATAAACTAAATAATGTATGCTCACATATCTAGTTTCATGTGGCCATTTGGACAACAATCTTAAAGCTTTAATTATTTAGACTTTGTTTAGTTTATACATGCATTTTTGCAATTTTGTATGGTATTTTTGTTTAATTTTATTTAAACAAACTCATATTGGCATGATACATGTTAAAAAGATCTAAAACTATATAATTGTTTTTTATGATCTTTCTTTGTTGAATTATTTATTTCTTTAGATTTTATTGTTGTAATGATTTTTTATTAAAATTTAGTTTTTAAAATAAAAATTTTTTTTGCCTCAAATATATATTTATATATACTTATTGGGAAACCAATTTTGATTATATAAATATTTTGGCTTTTGTGTTACCAAAAAATTATTTTATCATGACTTTAACTCAAAAATTGGTTGTTTCAACCTATATTACTTCGGCAAGTATTAATTTGATAGTGAAGATTCCACCATCATTTTTTGTAGTAAACAGTGAGAAACCTGAAAAGTTCAATAGATTCAATTTTAAGAGGTGGCTACATAAAATGGTGTTTTATGTGACCAACTTCAACTTGAAAAAATTCTTGTTGGAAAGTTTTGGACAACAAGTTTAAGGTTGAAGTTGCTGATATGGAAAAGTTAATAGTCGAATTTTTTTTGGATTTCAAGATGGTGTAAAGGAATAGTTATAAATTAAGTTCAACAGTTTCAACTCACCTTGTATGATATTTACACTAAAAATATGTTTATAAATGAATCCTTCTAAGTGGCTGTAATTATTGAAAAATTATCACCGTCTTGAAATGAATTTACAAACTACCTTTAGCATAAAAACAAGCAAATAAAAGTTGAAGATATCATCTTGAGTCTAAAGGAATAGGAGAACAATAAATTATCTTAAAGAAGACCTAACTTCTCTAGTATAGCCTTTAAAGAAAACTTTATAGAATAAGTGGCAATGTTCCACAATAAAAACCAATAAATAAAGCTTATTGAGAAAGGGAAAAGTATTATGAAACAATTTAATGGAAAATATTTTATATGCAACAAGATAAGAGGCGCAACCAAGGGTTGTAGAAATAGAGCTCAACAAAGTAACCCAAGAAAATGAATAATTATTAAAGTCAATATCATCGAAGTTGATCACCTCGCTAATAAAGTTTTAGAAATAAATATGTTTTTTGTTGTTTATCAAGTCAACCTGATTAAAAATCTTGAATAGTGGTGAGTTGACACTGATGCAACTAGATTTGTATGTATTGAGAAAAGGATGTTCTTTGCTTACAAAGAAGTTGATAGTGAATAGTTTTACATGGGAGATTCATTAACCTCCAAGGTACTTGGTGTTAAAAAAGTCATTGTAAATATGACTTCTTAAAAAATTTTAACCCTCAAAAATGTGTTTTATGTTGTTGATATTAGGATGAACTTAATGTTTGGATCATTGTTAAGCAAAAATAATTTTAAATTGGTATTTGAGAGTGAAAAACTTATACTTTTAAAAAATAGAGTGTTAATAAGAAATGATTATATGAGTGATGGCCTCTTCAAAATGAATGTGATGACTATTGTAATCATAGATGAAAAGAAGAATAACAATAATGTGTATTCTTCTTACTTATTGATAAGGGATGTAATACAACACGTAACTCTCCATGATTGTAGGAGATAATGTAGCTAGATAGACTTATGTAATTCAATTATTGTTCCCTATTGTAACTATACCTGCATAACTTCTATAAATACAAACTCTCCCAGCACAGAAAACTGTGGCTTTACAATTCCTTTCATGGTATCAGAGCAGTATAGGATTAACGTCCACCGATCCAATGGCTTCAACTGCTCTCAATTCTTCCCTTTCTCTTCAAACAATGTTTCATATGATCACCATTAAACTTTCTTCTACCAACTATCTTCTCTGGTGAAATCAGATTCTGCAACTCCTTAACTCCCAAAATTTACTTGGCTATATAGATGGATCCCTGTATAAGCCTCTAGAATCCATCCTCTCTGAATCAATCAGTATTCTCAACTGCAAACATGCTATCTGGAAATCAGAAGACCAGCACCTACTTATACTCCTTCTTTCATCCCTAATTGAGGAAGCCATGGCTGAAGTTCTTGGTCTCTCTACTTCTCATACAGTATGGACTGCACTTGAATCATCCTTTAGTCATAGATCCAAAATTCATGAAATTCATCTTAAAGATGAACTGTAACATCTAAAACGAGGATCTCGCAGTGTTACTGAGTACTCCCGTTCCTTTAAAGCACTTTGTGATCAATTTGCTGCCATGGGCTCTCCTACTGATGACACAGATAAAATTCATTGGTTTCTTTGTGGCCTAGGCTCTAAGTTTGCGAACTTCTAAACCATCCAACTATCTATTTCTCCTCTACCTTCCTTCCGTGATCTTGTCTCAAAGGCTGAAAGTTCTGAAATTTTTCAAAAATCACTTGAAACACTTATTCTCCCATCTGCTGCCTTTGTTGTCACTAAAGGCCATTTCAATCAGCAACGCAATGGAGGTTTTCGTAAGTTTCGTGGCAGAGGAGGAGGATCCTTCTATCTTGGACATGGCAAGGGACATGGAAACTCTTATTCACCACGTTGTCAGATCTGTCGCACTATTGGTCATACAGCTGCAAATTGTCCTGATTGTCACCTTATATTGTAGCCGATTGGTATACTAACACTGGAGCTGCTGCACATATGACTCCAGACTCCTCTCAACTGGACAAGGTTGAACCATATAATGGTAAGGATTGTGTAATAGTACGTAATAGAGCTTTTTTGCCAATTACTCATGTTGGTACTCTTTCCCCTACTCCAAATATTAATTTTTCGGATGTTTTAGTTGTTCCCCAGCTCACCAAAAATTTGTTATCCATTAGCAAATTAACTTCTATTACATTCATTGACACATCGTTTCTCATATAGAATCGCAATACAGGAAAGGTGGTGGCAACCGGTCTTCATCATAAAGATAGTCTTTATATGCTAGAACATAATCAATCAGCATTTATTTCTTGCCTTAAAAATAATTCTCTGCGTGCCTCTTACGATGTCTGGCATGCACGTTTAGATCATGTTTCACATTCTATTATTTCCTTATTAAATAAAAAAGGTTATCTTTCTATTACTTCTCTACTACCTTCTCCCAAACTGTGAGTTGCTTGTCAAAATGCTAAAAGTCACATACTACCTTTTAATGTCAATGATCAACGTGCCTCTCATGTTTTAAATCTCATTCATTGCGATATATGGGGCCCTGCTCCTGTTACATCTTCATCAAATTTTTGTTATTACATTATATTTGTTGATGATCACTCGCGGTTCACCTGGTTTTATACCATGACATTAAAATCTCAAGCTTTTATGATTTTTAAGCAATTTCAAACTCTTGTTAAGGTTCAGTTCTCTTGCAAAATCAAAACATTTCAAACCGATAGGGGATCTGAATTTATAAGCAATCAATTCCAATCTCATCTCCATACTTCCGACATTCATCACCAAATGTCTTGTCCATACACTCCTTCCCAAAATGGTTGTGCTGAACGTAAACATCGTCACATCACTGAAACTGATCTAGCATTGTTATTCCATTTTCAGGTTCCTTTATCACATTGGGTTGATGCATTCAGTACTGCTGTCTTTACCATCAATCAGTTGCCCTCACCTATCCTTGACAGTCTTTCTCCCTATGATACTTTATTTGGTAAGCCACCTATGTATGTTGAATTCCATCCTTTTAGTTGTCGTGTGTTTCCTTGCTTACGAGATTACGCACCTCATAAATTTGCTCCACGTAGCACTGTTTGTATTTTTCTTGGATATAACATGTCTCACAGAGGATTTAAATGTCTTGATCCTTCTACACAACGCATTTACATCACCCGTCATGCCCGATTTGATGAGCTTAATTTTCCATTTACTAATACATCCTCTTCATGTGATCCCACGTCCCTCATTACTTCATCTTTTAATGAACTTGCTATCACAGCTATTCCCACTGCAAAACGACAAAATTCTCCATCTTCTCTTGCACCTTCTATATCATCTTGTGTTCCTTGTACCACTGATCTTGCCGATGATTTTGTGCAGCATTTATCCTCTGAACCGACTGCCATAAGTGTCTCTCCAGATGAAAAGGCTATTCCCCCTGCTATAACAGAAGCCATTTCTGTTGCTTCTCTACCATCAGACCAACCTGCACTTCCCTCTAGAGCTTCTACTAATCTTCATTCGATGATCACTAGAGCTAAGGCTGGTGTCTTCAAGCCCAAACATCCTTCATATGTTACAACCTTGATGCCTTCATCATTGGTACATGCTTTGATTACTACACAGGAACCACACAGTTATTCATCTACCTCTAAACACACCGGTTGGGTTGCTACTATGAATGAAGAACTGGATGCCCTTTTCTCTAATGACACATGGGACTTGGTTCCTCATCCATTTCATACAAACATTGTTGGTTCAAAGTGGATTTTCCATGTCAAATATCTAGTTGACGACACTGTTGATCGTCTCAAAGCACGTCTTATTACCAAAGGCTATTCCCAACTTCCAAGTTTGGATTTCATGACACCTTCAGCCCTTTCATTAAGGCCTCTACTGTGCACCTTGTACTCTCACTTACAGTCTCTTCTCACTGGCCTCTCCACCAGCTAGATGTCAAAAACGCCTTCCTAAATGGTTTGCTGAATGAAAATGTCTATATGGAGCAGCCCCAAAGCTATCATGATCCATGATTTCCTCATCATGTCTATAAGTTAAAACGGGCACTATATGGCTTGAAGCAAGCCCTTCGGGCTTGGTTTCAACAGTTCAATATGTTTCTGCTTCAAATTGGTTTCACATGCAGCACTGCAGACCCCTCTCTTTTTATCTATGCTCGCTCCAACATCATGCTTTACTTCCTGCTCTACGTTGATGACATTGTAGTTACTGGCAACAATATCCCCTTCCTCCAGCATTTCATTCAACAACTTCATCGTGAGTTTGCCACGAAGGACTTAGGCACATTGAATTATTTCCTGGGCTTGGAGGTTTCCTCCTCTGAAAACGACCTCTTCTTGAGTCAAACAAAATATGCAAATGATATTCTAACCCGTGCACAACTTCTAGAATGCAAGCCAATACCAACTCCCATGGTTGTCTCATAACAATTGTCCAGCGTTGGTGATGCCTTTCATGATCCCACGTTGTTTCATTCCATGGTGGGTGCTCTGCAATATTTAACAACACTCGTCGCTCCACCTCCGGCTATGCAATCTTTCTAGGTGACAATCTCATATCATGGAGTGCTAAGAAACAACCCACTGTTTCTTGTTCAAGTTGTGAATCAGAATATCATGCCTTGGCTCACACGGCTTTTGAAGTTGTCTAGCTAACTCATCTGCTACGTGATCTCAATTTTTCCTCATCACACTAGCCATTACTACTATGTGATAACAAAAGTGCATTGTTTCTTACTCTCAATCCAGTATCACATAAAAGGTTGAAACACACCTCACTTGACTATCACTTCATTCGTGAGCTAGCAGCATCAAGGACCATCCAACCTAAATTTATGCCATCCAACATGCAAATTGCTAACATTTTTACAAAGAGCCTGTCTCAACCACTGTTCACATTCTTTCGCTCCAAGCTTCGTGTTCATATTAATCCCACACTCAACTTGCGGAGGGATGATAAGGGATGTAATACAGCACGTAACTCTCCATGATTGTAGGAGATAATATAGCTAGATAAACTTACGTAATTCAGTTATTGTTTCCTATTGTAACTATACCTGCACAGCTTCTATAAATACAAACTCTCCCAGCACAGAAAACTGTGGCTTTACAATTCTTTTCACTTATTACATTACTTTTATAAATGATTACAAAAGGTACTACTATACCTATTTCTTTATAAGCAAAGATGAGGCTTTTGAAATATTTAAGCATTTCAAAAATGAAGTTGAAAATTAACTTAATAAGAAAATAAAAGTAATAAGAAGTGATAAGTTTAAAGAATACGAAGCATTTGGTGAATTGTGTTTCTAAAATGATATTATCCACCAAACTATCACTCTTTATTCTCCTTAACAAAGTAGCATTGCAGAATGTAAGAATCAAACTTTTAAAAAAATAATGAATATCATGTTGATAAGTTTAAGAGTACTTCAGAACTTATAGGAGAATACAATTCTAACTGTTAATTATATACTTAATAATGTACCCTATAAAAAGTTAGAAAAGATATCATATGAATGATTAAAAGATAGAATACTTTCCTACAAATACTTCAAAGTATGAGGTTGTCTTGCAAAAATAGGAGTACCTGATTCTAAAAAGGTCAAGATATGAGTTAAAACTATGGATTGCGTATTTATGGAATATACTTACAATAGTAGTGCATATTGATTTCTTGTACATAAATCAAGTATTGAGAACATTCATCCTAATACTATTATGGAATTAAGAAATGCTATATTCTTCAAAGATGTGTTTTCATTAACACAAAAAAATTGTTCACTTAAAAGAATGATTGAGGTTAATTCAAGTAGTCATTATCAATCAGAAGATAATGAAGTTGAGCCAAAAAGGAGTTGAAAGGAAAAATTGACCAAAACATTTGATTCTAATTATCTAATATACCTGCTAGAAAATGAACCTTAGACATATTATGAGGCAATGTCATGTCCTGAAACATTTTATTGGAAGAAGGTTGTCAATAATAAAATAGAATCCATTAAAAATAATCATACATGGAAACTAGTAAATCTTCCTCTCATAAATAAACCATTAGGCTATAAATGGATCTTCAAAAAAACAAAGGATGAGATTTGATAGCAATATTGACAAATATAAAGGTAGACTTGTTGTGAAAGAATTCAGACAACAAGAAGGTGTGGATTATTTTGATAGATAATCACTTGTATCAAGAATAACTTTCATATAAACTTAATAGTCATTATAACTATTAAAAAGCCTGAAATATATCAAATCATAAGTGTACATTTGTCTAAAAGGTAAAAGGATAAACTAATTGTAATATTCTCAAATAATTAGAAGTCTAATATATATTATAAACTATATAAGACTTGATATTACCTACTTGTTTAGCAAACTGAGTAAATTTATTAGTAATACATGTATGGATCATTAAGTTTTCATGGTGTCTTTTAAGTGTTTTTAAATTAAAATAGTTGAAAAATAGATTTTTGGATCCACAAATTATGTTTTTTAATTTTTCAGTCACCTCTTTAATGTTTGAATTATGAAAAAAAATATGATAAATAATTACTTATAATCTCCCTATTTGTTTTTTTTTAAAATAAAGGGTGGGTCATCCACCCCTTATTAAAAAAATAAAGCCTAAGTGTGGTTCTAAGATAAGATGCCTAGGCTTTGTTTTTTAGAGGCTCAAATACGTTGGGCCACCTAGGCCAAGCCCGTGCCTGGCTTTTTTATTTAGATTTTTTTTCTTTTTAGTATTTTATGAATTTAGATTTTAATGCACTATAAAAAAATATTTTATCTTTCACAAATAATATTATAGGTTTGTATGGAAATTTTAACTTTGTTTTTTTCCTATTAATATGTGTTTTTAAGATTTTTTAATATATTTTAATATAATTTTATCTCATTTATCAATAATTTTTCTTCAAATATACAAAATATCGTGATTTTTTAAATTTTATTTTAATATCATAATGAATTTTTTCTTAGGAAATGACTCTTATATTTTATAAACCGTCCTGATTTTATGTTGATCTTGGTTTTATAAGTACTTATTTTTTATTATTACATAAAATATAGTTTTAAAAAACACATAATCAAGTCTGAAGTTTTCAAATTTGACCCATTAAACTTGGTTTAATAACAATATAAAAGAGTTCCTCATAGCCAGAACTTTTATATATATATATATATATATTTTGTCTGATTGACAATAGTGTGGAAGTAACGTGGTTTTGTTTTATATTGTGATTTTATCCCGTGACACCTAATTATTGGACGAGTAAAAATAATAAGCACATAAACTACCTAATTCCACACATGTTAACATTCACTGCATCAAATTAATGACAATTAAATCAAGCTAATTACTAGTATAATTTTCCCATTCTTTATATATAACACATGATTCACTTTTCATTGTTGAAATTATTTCTTTAATTTTTATTTATTTCTTACTAACTACTTTTTCTTATTTATATTTATGGGTTATTTTTTATATAATTGAATATTCAAGTAAAAGATATATGAAATAGATAACACATGAAAATTACATGCTGATATTCACAATATAATAAAAAAAAAGTAAAAAAAAAAGAATAATAATAACATGTAAGTATTAATCAAAGAAAAGTTAATATAAAGAATCAAGTACATATCATAAAGTTTCTGCATTTTTTTCTTGGTTTGAAGTTATTGAATAACATCAATTGGAACCTTGGTTTTCACGGATTGATTAGATAATTACATGTATTTGTTAGATTAATTTAGAATTTTTTTTTTCATGAGTATTTATTTATGTAATATAAGACAATTATATTTCATGTTGTCATTGCGACATGTGGAATTAATTTGAAAAATAAATAATAATTAAAAATTAAAGAAATAATTTGAATAATAAAAGGTAAAAAGCAGAAAAGGATGTTTAGCTTGGAGGTATGGTGATTTGTTTTCAAAGATACAATACATTTTAAGCACAAATCATATTTAATCACACCTTCAAAAGCTATTAAAATATGTTTTTTACTTAAAAAAAATACAAGCTACCTCTCATCCAAACACTTTAATCTTATCATTCACATTGATCTAATGTGGAAAAATAATCCATTCGACAAATTAAACAGTATACAGTAGCAATGGAGGTTTAGGCTGTGTTTCTACCATGATAATATTACAGAATTAAGGAGGTAATTGCTCATATATATTAGGCTTTTATATTTGTCAACTTTCTTGAAAATCGGCATCTTAAAAATTGAATTGAGTAATGCACTGCATAACGTGGAAAAGAATCCTAAAGTTTCTTTATGCAAATCAATGATAATATTAAAAAAAAATTCCCTATTTCGTACAATCAAATTATATCAACTGATAAAATGGGAGTTAGTTTCTTTGGACTTTTAATTATTTCACCTTTTGCTCCCAGAAAAGAAAAAAAAAACTTTGATGAAGATGGTTAATTTACAAATAATCCATTAATCGTTTTGGTTTACTCATTAGATAAAGTGATTAAGAAAACCACTGATTTAAATAACTATATATATAATCTTTTATATATAATTAGGTATCATGTACATTTCTACTCGTGTAATGGAAGAGCTAGCTATATCTAGGGTGATATAGAGCCAAGGGTGGTTGTATTATCGTGGGAAGCTAACTACATTATTTTTATTTATTTAATTCATTTGATTTGAGAAGACTGATTAGTTAATTAATCGTGTGTGTGTGTTTCTATATATATATATATATATATATATATATGGGGCACACGTATTCCATCGAAGCAGACAAGAACTTGCCTTATCATAATGCAACCCACCATGCATATTGAGAAATGTAGATTGTTAACATGTCTTAGTCTAATCTACCAAACTTGTTCTTAACTTGGATGTCTTAACCTTCACCCTCTAGTTCAAATTAACGCAGTGAGTTGACTCACATTGTCGGTCGAAGAATGAGCTTATTTGTTATAAACAAACCTTGCAGGTTAAGACGTCTTAGACTACATTGGCATTGCTCGTAAACTAGCTAAGTGTATGTTTGATTTTGTCGTTGTATTTGTTTTTAGCAGTAGAATTCATCACTAAAGCAAAAAAAAACAGCAATAAAAGCATAAATTTATTACAGTAAATCCAATATATAGCATTGAATGCACTTCACCTTTTAAGTCGTGTTCGTGTTGTGCAAGCTCTAGGTACCACGATTATATAGAAAAATATTTCTTGAGGCAGACTAATTAACTACAGCGAAGGCTTTAATATATTGTTTATTTGGTTTATACCTTTCAAAAGCTGGAATCCAAGAACGGCATTCAAATTATTTTCAGAATATGCAAGAAATATAATACCTAACCACTTAATTATAATCATGATAGGAGATGTTTGTCATTACAGTCAACCACAATGTCCCTTTCAAGTGCCCATAATTTCATTCATTTGGACAATCTTCCTAGAGCTAACAGAATATACGTGAGGTTGGAATAGTTTTCCAATAATAATAATAATAAACCTCAACGTCCTCTTATTGAGATACTTAATGGCCTCGGGATTTTGCTTTACCACACCTATTATTGAACATAGAGTGCTTAACAACTAGATTAGAAGCTTAATATGCGCAGCTTCTTCTCTGAACAAAGATTTTAAAGCCTGTTCTTAGCCATAACAGAACAATGTTTTAGTTGTGCGAGAGATCATACTGTGTAGGGTTTTGCTTCGGCTGGTGAGGATGATTTATGATACCGTGCTTGCTAGAAGCTTCAGCAAGCATGAGCAAAAGAGGTTGGGATACTGGGCATTGATTGCTTGCTTGTTCATTGTGTTGAGTTTCTTCACCATCTTTAAACCTTACTTGGGCCCTCTACAAGTTTGTAAGTCCTCCATTATTCTTGCACTTCTGCAGTCGAAGCTTAGAATATCAATTTCTCCACATTTAGTTGAAAGTTTTAGATTTATTCAGTATGCTATTCGCGGAGTTCGCCATCTTAACTCCAATTGGTTTTTCAGTGAATTTAAGGTTATCAATGGGAGAAGACGAGAAACTTCATCTTTATAATGATACAACCAGCTCCTGGCTGATAGCCAAAGAAGGTAAGTTTTGATCAACAAAAATGTGTCGAGAGCTATATATGGACTCTATATCCATATGATATTATATTATATCCATATGATATTTTTAGTGTATATATATCGATCTAACTTTCTTGTTTTGATAGTTTTTTGTTATATCTTAGCTTATATCCATATATTGTTGATTTCTGATGATGCAGAAACTATAGACAGTACTTTGATTGTCAATGATAAAAGAAGCTCCCAAGAAGAAGCAGAAATTATGAGTGGGGCATTAGTTGTCAATGATACAGATAGAACTCATGAAGAAGCAGAAAGTAGTGGTAAATTCAACATTTATGTATTTTCTTTTAAGAAAATCATCTACACACACACACAAATTATGCCAAATAATGTGTTCAGTATCTGTACTTGTTTAATTATTTTTATTATTATTGGTTTGTAGAATACTTGTCTAACATAAAATCAATTTAATTGATTGTTGAAGTTGCAGAAAGTATAATGAATATTTCTTCAATTGTCAATGGTACGAGCAACTCTCAAGAGGTATTTAGGGGTAAGTTTTTCTTTATATATATAAAATCAGCCGGTAAAGCATCATTTCTATAGTTCAGCTTGTGTTTAATCTCTTAAGGAATCCAACTTAGAATAATTTATTCTTGATTTTAATGCAGAAAGTGTTACACAGAATGTGAAGACCAATGATACAATTAGTAGCTCTCCACAAAAAGTCAAAGGCAAGTTTTCATAAATGTTTACTTCAAAGAGAAGAAAAAAGAAAAGTGACACTGATAATTATGTCAATGCAGCATGGTTAGCTGTGCAATGATGAGTTCAAGAATGTTGGTTTATTGTGACATAAGTCAATTGATGTTGCAGAAATTACAAGCAAGGATGATTTCATGGTCAACAATACAAACATCTCTCTTCCAAAAGCAACAGGTGAGTGCTCAAGTTCATTTCTTAGAAATCATTACTGATTAGTCTAAAAAATTGAACAATTGAGGATGTGAAGAGAGTGAACATCGCATGATGATGAAAGTTCATGAATCTCTGGCTTAAGTCTGATAACCATGATTACTTGTTTTGAAGATGCAGATGCTGTAACAAAGAACAACAAAATGGAGCCCCTATGCACTATCATGGGTAGATCAGATTTCTGCGAGATAAAAGGGGACATCAGGATTGATGGAAGTTCCTACACTGTCTTTATTGTTTCATCTGAGACTGATATCCTGGCAGCAGAGAATACTTCATGGAGGATTAGACCTTATGCGCGAAAAGGTGACCAGACGGCAATGGGCGCGGTTAGGGAATGGACACTAAAACTTGTGGCTGGTGGTTCAGATATCCCTCAATGCACTCAGAATCATAGTGTTCCGGGGATCCTTTTTTCGGCTGGTGGATATGCGGGAAACCATTTTCATGCCTTCACTGACATAATTGTTCCCCTATTCTCGACTGCTCGACCCTATAATGGAGAAGTACAGTTTCTTATCACTAACGGTTGGTCTGCTTGGATCGCAAAGTTCAAAACAATACTGAAAGCACTGTCTAGATATGAGCTCATCAATATTGATAATAGAAAAGATATACATTGCTTTGGTAGCATGACAGTCGGCCTTAAACGTCCATCCTACAAAGAGCTCAGTATTGATCCTTCAAAGTCCCCATACTCAATCAAAGACTTCAGGCAGTTCCTGAGAAGTTCCTATTCTTTAAAGAAAACAAGGGCAATTAAAATCAGGAATGGGGCGAAGAAAAGGCCGAGGCTTCTAATCATTTCAAGAAAAAGATCACGAGCATTTACAAATGTTGGTGAAATTGTTAACATGGCTGAGAGATTGGGTTTCAGAGTAGTTGTTGCAGAACCTGGCATGGATGTATCAGGATTTTCTCAGATCATTAATTCCTGTGATGTGGTGATGGGAGTTCATGGTGCTGGGCTAACCAACGTTGTTTTCCTTCCTGAAAAGGCTGTCTTAATCCAAGTAATTCCCTTTGGAGGAGCAGAATGGCTTTCAAGAACTTTCTTTGAAGAGCCTGCAAAGGACATGAACATAAGGTACTTGGACTATAAAATCAGGGTAGAAGAGAGCACTTTGATACAGCAATACCCAGCTGACCATGCAGTTTTGAGGGATCCCTCTGTAATTGGGAAACAGGGTTGGCTTGCATTTCAGTTAATATATTTACAGAAGCAAAATGTAACGATAGATGTGAATAGGTTTAGACCCACTTTGGTAAAAGCCTTGGAGCTTTTGCATCAGTGAATACACTACGATTTTTCTCATGATATTTTCTTTGCCTCATCACCACAATTTTCAATTTTATTCTTAAAGCAAAACCTTCGACACCTGGGTTATCATTGCGGGACATCCAGGATTTTGGCCCACAGATAAATATTGTGACACGCATTCGGCAATGATATCGTAATTTCAGTAGACCTGCTCTGGCTAGTAACCATTACTGTTATAGGATTAAAAAACAATTATGAGATTAATTTTGAATTAGTCTATCTTCAGAAGGCCTACAATCATTTTAAAACCCCACTGATAAATCCCACGAAATCGATCATGCTGGTTGTTGGTGTTACACAATCCTCATTCGTTTACAAGTAACTGCTCTTACCAAGCAAATGAAGAAAATGACAGCAAGGAATTCAAGAGGGAGACTTTGTATAGACAACTTGGCATGGAATAAAGACACAGCTCCTCCACGGCCATGTTGACCTGAAGCATATTTTAGTTAGCTGTCCTCAAGGATATACATACATACCAAGACGCATTTCGTAACATAAAGTCTCCAAGATTAGAATGATTAATCTTACAGACAGTTTGGGTTGCTTAATCATCAGTCATCATGGCATTACAGCATCCCCGCAAGCCGGGCTCTTGTTGTGCAAAAAGAAGGTGGTAAAATCCACTCAGGCATTAGCAAGATTGAGGAGGATTATGAGACATGGGGATTGGAGAATGATGGTCAATTGCACCTAAAACATCTTTAATTGATGGGCAATTAATAGCCCTTTGGGCGATAGGTGAATAAACTCCTATATATGCATGTGGTTGGTTATCAAACTCTGAAAAGATGAACACCTACCCCAACCCCTCTCACGCGCATACAAAATGAAAGTGAGAAAAAGGCAATCAAAGGTCAAACCAATGTAAAGTTGGATTGTAAATTATAGCGATTGCCTTAGAATAACAAAAACTAGTTATACTTGAAAAAAAAAAAAACACCTCATCCTGAGAAAGTTTATGTTTACTGAACAGTGTAATTGTTAGTGTGCGAATATATGTCTTGGAATAAATTGATTGGTTACATATCTCTTAGAATTTTTTATATAAATATATTTAATTTATTAATAAATATTTATTTATATTTAATATTCATCAAATATTTAATTAATGAATTTAAAGTAAAAATAGAGACTTAAAAATAAAAATATTTTGCAAATAAAATTATAAAGTTGTTATAATTATGATATTTTTATTACATTAAAGTATTTTTTCTAAATGTTCCTCGTCAATATTCTATTAAGACTGAATATTAATTAGAGTTGTTAAGACTTATGCATATTTTGTTCTTTCTTTTATGAAATCAAGCAAATGTTCTTATAAGTTGAGGTATAAAAAATGCCTAAAACTAATATGTACATTGAACTAACCTGCATGAGAATTTCACAAGGAGATATAATATATATCTATGGAAAAGCTCATATGACGGTTGTGTAATTGATCATTAAACTTGAAATCACTAAGTTATCTTATATAAAAAATATTATGCTTTGATCCTGCTACAGGTTATCCTAATTAAAAGTAACAAGCGGTCAGATATTGAGTATAACATGAACTATATGAATATATTTGAGTAATTAAGAGAGGTTCATCACCCTAAGTGAATTAAAGAAAATATTTCATCTGTACATAAATTGTATTAATTGTAAATCCTTGCACAAGGTGGAATAAAATTTAAAAAGAATTTCAAATTTTATTCAAACAATCAGACTATGATGTTGAGAACAAACATGATTTGATAAGGTAGACAACACTTCATGCTATAATGTCTAAATCAAAATATTGTTACTAAAATTATAATAATTACACTGAGAAAATAGTGACTAAAATTTTAATTCAAATCATTTATAACTTTGCAAGTATATAAGAAATCATGACAAGTTGCTAGAAATTATACATGATATTCAAATATAAATCAATCAATTATTGAATTGATAATAAATAAATTTATTTAATCTTATTTTATTTAGGATTGTGCTTTATATTTGAGGAAACTTATTATAGAACCAAAGGTTACACATATAAGAATCATTGGTCAAAAATTAAACTGGGATGATTAATCAATTGTGACTTGATTATAAATAAGTTTTAAAAATTAAGGACTGAAATGTAATTTATACAGAGAATTATAATTCTAAACCCAGAAAAATCAAGTAGGGACTTGATTGAATAAATTTATATAATTTTTCTAAAATAATATATGTGATATTATTCAGAGGGTAAATTGATATTTTGTTGTTTATAGGTTTTCAGGTTTCCCTATAAATAGAGTCGTATGTCTCTAATTTACAGACAACACACAAAACAGTACAGAACACTTAAAAAACACAAAAGAAAAAAAGCTAGTACTCAAAGGCATAGCAATCCCTTTCTCCTTAAAGGGTTTAAAATATTTTTCACTAGTAGTTTGTGTGGATTATTGTTAGAAATTGAACACTTATATTTAAGTAATCTTTGTATAAATTTTAAGCAACTCTAGATATGTCAAATGAGAGCTTGGGATTGCCAAAAAAAGTTTTAAATATATCGTTTCCACTACGTTTATGTGCTTCAGGAAACCCAATAGTAATGATGATTTTGTCATTCACATAAAAAAATCCTTGAACTAGATATTAGAGGTAATTCGATCTTTTCACAAGATTTATTAGTCATTATTAGATTAATTAAGGAAAACTATGTTTTTTTACATCTCTAAAGCATAGTAAATTACCTACAAAAGAAAAAAAATTAAAATTAGCATACAAAAGCTTTTTTGTACTTTCAGCCTAGTTTTTTTTAGTTATAATCAAGTTCACTAGGGGTAACTTGATATTTTAATAAATATAAAATATAAAAAATATGTATGGGGCGTGCTGTGATAAGTACTTAAAAGTGCATTTTTATTAAGGTTTTATATCATTATATTGCACTTGAAATATCATTAAATTTCTTAACTTAAGCATGTTTTGCACTAACAAGTCTGATAATATAATATATCTTTAATTTATGGTAAATATTTATTTTAAATGCAAGTTTTGAAAATAAACATATCTCACAATTTAGAGAATTGTTTAATGTGTTTAACTATTAAAATTGAGGAGACAAAGACAGAGTTAAGCTTAAAGAAGAAATTATAGTTTGGCTGATTTAATTCAAACTGGAACACCATTCGATTTTTAAATCATAACTAGAGTTAGCTTAGATTTAGGTGTGGTTTAGATTGATAAAAATCTAAGACATAGGCCTAAAACATTCATGAAGAGTCTAAAATTTAACACTATCGTTTTGAAGTTCCAATCTTAATAAATACAACAGAAATCTAAATTTATCATGCAACCCAAACAATATTCGATGTTCAACTCATATCTCAAGTTATAGAAGTCAAAATAAGCCTTTTTGTTTTTGGGAAACTAAGACAAATACTCACAACTTTCATGAAGACCATCTGTTCAAATTTCATTGTTATTAATGATGTGTTGTTCAACCATTAAATCAATAGTTAGCCACCAAAACAATAGTTAACTACCAAATCAATAGTTCTAAATTTTAGCTTATAAAGGAGGCATTTGTCATACATTTAGGCATTTTGGTTTTCAGATCAAGATCTTGCTCTTGCTTTCTTTCTTTATATTTTTGTAATGTTTAAATTTTATTTAATGTTATATTCTCATTAATCTCTTATTTATATTTATCATTTCTTTTACAATACTTAGTTAGTTTCTATCATAGCTATGTTCTTATCTTGTTTATTTATGTTTTTCTTCTTCATTATGTTTAGTTAAGTTTATTTTTGTCAAGGTGAAAATATTACACTAATTGTGTAAGAATAAGTATAATACAAACTTAATATGAACTTTAATGTTTATATTCAAGAAAGTTTGCTATTAACATGTTTTATAATTATTATTTTCCTCATTCTTAATACCTTACTTGTTAAGTGATGAGTCTAGATTCATGATGTACAACCTTTGGCACAACAAATACTTGATTCTTTCATAGCCTACTGTATGGATAATCGACACTTATGCTGTGAAAGGAACTTGATTTGTTGTTAACATAAGTTAGTATTATGAATACTTGATAAAATTTACAAGCATTGACGCTACTCAAATAAGGTAATTAATATGATCATGTTAATAAATTAAAATGAGTCATTAATGATAAAAAGAGTTTAGATTGTACTTATTTGAAATACCATTAGTGAATCCTCTAACCTTAGCAATTGTTTTATCTTCGTTTAATCTTTACATTAATATCACATCTTAATGTTCTCTTTAACTCTATTTCTTTTATTATTTATGGTTTTGTATAATTAACATCCATGTGGATTGACCTCAACTTTGTTAGGTTATTTATTACTTTGACACCCCTACACTTAGAAGAAGACATCAATCATTTGATCATGTCATACAGTACCGTGCCAATGTGTGAGAGATGCTCGTGATCTTCTAGCGACACTTGCAGAATCTCCCGCATAAAAATTTTCCTTCCAGTATGTCATTAGAACTATCATGGCATCTTCTTCCTGTTAGGGATGTGTATGGTGTCAGTGGTGGGGTGGTTTGTCCCCAATGGTGCTTTCTTTCTTTCTTTTCTCTCTCCGCCCCTCAAAAATTGTGTTGACCATTCAAAATTTCAAAGTTGTTCTCTTATTTATTGAGATTTCAACTTCGGTTCTTATTTTTTTATTTTAATTTTTGTTCTTGGTCTTTTTGTGAAATTTTAATTTGTTTTCAATTTCATCCTTTTTATTTTTCAATTCGGTCCTTGTTTTTTTTTTATCATTTTTTAATTTAACCATTCAATAAATTTTTTATAGTTTTCCTCTAATTTTGTTTTTATTTCAGTTTTGATCCTCATTTCTTTAATTGATATTTTTTTGTTTTCAATCCTTTTGTATAGTTGAATTTTTTTTCACTTTCATTCTTTAATATTTGATTAATTGGGAATTGGACTTTATGGTTTTTTCAAATAGGATGCTTCCAACATAATAACCCAAGTCACGAATTTGAAAAATTAACACGGGTTGACATCATTTTATTTATTTATTTTCTTTTATGATTTCATCATCATTCCACATTGGTTTTTTTTAAAAAAAAAATAGACTTTGCGATTTTATTTATTTTCTTTTCAATCGGGTTATCCCATCTTATGACTTGGGTTACAATTTTGGCAGGATAACATAGGTTGGCTCAGCTCTTTTTATGGAGTCAATTTTTAAGAAAAGGAATTGGTTTTTTTTTAATTAATCTTCATCATTTTTTATGTTTTGGCTTTTGTTGGGTTATTCGATTTGCATAATTTAGATCGCGAGTTTTGTCTTACCTGGTTTTAAATTTTTTTAAGTTAATTTTGTTTGTTGATTTGTTTTTCAATTTCATACTTCTATAGTTGGTTTGTTAAGAATCAAGGTTTGTCATGTTAATTCGAATTGACTCAAGCCGAGTTTTTTTTCTTTTTTTATTCAATTTTATTTTTTTTGTGATCACTTTTTGGAATGAGTTATATTGTTTTTTTGGAAAAAAATTCAATTTATTGTTATTATTTTTTATTTGATTTATTTATTATCATTATTTATTTTTGATTTTTTAATTAAAATAAAATCAACAACATGAGCATCAAATTTTTCTTCTATCTTTAAAACAAGCATGTGATACATTAACATTAGTTTTAGAGCAAAGAATAATAATAATCTAATCTCACTGCATAGCGCGGGTGCACATTTAGCATTAACTATAATTGCATTGACCACCACTTGCGATCACACATATCTAGTATTAACTCCAAGTATGTTTAATAAATTATAATAAATGGATTAGAGAAAAACTTAACAATCCTTTAAACAAAAAATAAATAATAAATTTGTAAAGAAAAAATAAAAGGTTGAAAGTTGAATAACAATTTTAAAAATAAATAAATAATAATTAATGAATTCATAAAATCATCAAGAAAATATATGTTTGTTAAATAATGAATAGATACTCATTATGTCTAATTATGAATTTAACACTCGTGTGTGTTGGACTCCCTATTATAAATTTAAATTATATTATATACATTATCTAATTTGTATTTCAATAAATACTTGCAGTGTCTTATAAAGTTTTTTAATTTTCAAACATCGAAATCAATACTAAATTGGGAGTAACATTAGAGTAAAACTAAAGTAATTAAATCATTTTGTTTTTTCATAATGAAAATTATGTATATTATTGCATGATTTACGCACACAATATTTACGTACATATTATTATAAAGCCACTGCTGAATTAATACATTATACTTTTGTATTTATATTTTATTTTGAATTTAATTTTTTTTAATACGTGAATACTTTAAGACCATGTGAATTATTTTTTTTTAACTACACTACTGAATCTAGTAGTGGTAGAATTGAAGAAACTGTTTGGAAAAGTGGTGCAAACTGAGTTTCTAAAAAATTCAAAAATTTTTTTTACTAAAATTTAATATGTTTTGGATCGTTTTAATGGGCTGATATTAAAAATAATTTTTTAAAAATAAAAAAATATTATTAACATGTATTTTAACATAAAAATTATTTAAAAAATAACCGTAACCATACTGCCATATACCAAAAAAAATAGAAAAATATGAAATCAGGAATTCTAACGCCAAAGGTGTACATGTTTTGCCCCTCGTACTAGTTTGGAATCAGCCCATGCTGTCATCCGTTGTCTTAGAATCCGGATTGGCTCCACCAGTTGATTTAGAATTGATTAATTTTAGACCGTAATCTAGGTTTAAAAAAAAAATTGATTGAATCTATTAAAACCTTCATCAACCCATTGATTTAAAAAAAATTATCAAAATCATATTTTTTTTATTATTTAAAAAAAATTATTTTTAAAATTAACTCCGATAATACAAGCCAAACTTCTTAATCTATTACGCAGGTCTTCCATCATATTGTGTTTTAAAACTAAGTTGTTATCAACTCTACCCACCACAATATTTTTAGGATATAACTTAATGTATCTGGAAGTGTGGTCAAAAGCCGCATCTGAAAAATTTTGAATTTTTTTAATGTTTTTCAATTAAGTAATGTTAATAATAAATTTAAAATATAAAAAAAGTTATTTTAATATATTTTTTAAAAAAATTACTTTAAATGTCAATATCAATATCGTCAAGGTTAAAACATCATATCATAATTTAATTATTTGGCAATTATAGAAACGCAAGCATATTCTTTCTTCTTGTGTTATTTTCCTCCTCGAGACGTAGTATCCAACATGGAAAAGGTCAAGACATGCAAACATCACATAGTTTGGCCCTTACCACAGATCCAAACCCAACAACTTTTGTCGATTGCTACCTTTGCAGCTAACAATACCATCCTATCTCGATTCCTCAAAAACACGCAAGAAAATTCTCGTATCTCTCATAGAATGGTTCCAAATTCCCGAAGCCGCAATGTTGCCACTCTCTTTATCGATCGATTCAAAGATTACTTACTTCAAAATCACAGAACTAATATGAATGTAAGCATTTCCTTCTCAACTACCAACCACAATGTACGTACAGCCCGTAAAAAGATTCTTAATTTGTGCTAGGAAATCCACATCTCTAATTTATTCTACCTGTAAGCATGCACGCAATTTTGCTTTAGGACAGCAAAAGGCATAAGAAAAAACCAAACATTCCAAAATACTAGGTGCATCTCTTTGTTACTTTCTTCCAGCTCTAGCTATAAAAGCCGTTGAACGTAGTCCAAATCAAGAAAGAAACAAAAGAAAGAAAGAAAGAAATGAATGCCCTCTATAATCTAGCTCTATGTCCGACTTCATGCTCTCATAGCACTCCAAAACATAACACAAAGTGGAAAACTGAAGTGAATGGGACTGCAACAGTGGCTTTCAAGGGAAAGGCATTGTCCAGAGCAAGTTCTGTAACTGGCAAGCAAAGAAGAATTGTCTCAGCTGCATCTGTTACAGAATTGACTCGTGTCAGTGAAACTAAATGTCGACAAAATATCCCAACCGAGAAACAGTTGGTTGATCCATTTCGTCAAGGGATCATCACTGAAGGGGGTGTTCGGTACAGACAGACTGTTGTTATAAGGTCATATGAAGTCGGTGCTGATAAAACTGCAACATTGGAAAGCATTCTCAACCTTCTTCAGGTTAACTACTTGACAGAAACATTTTGTGTCTTTGTGAAGATTACTGAGAGCATTCTAAAACATTTCACTTTGAAATTCTCGTGAGTATGCAGGAAACAGCTTTGAACCATGTGTGGGTATCTGGACTACTAGGTGATGGATTTGGTGCCACACATGGCATGGCAAGGAATAACCTCATATGGGTTGTAACAAGGATGCAAGTTCAAGTTGATGAATATCCCATCTGGTAAGCCGTCACTTGTACGGAAGAAGATTATTGATGCATTGACTCGCATAGTTCTAGTCACATTTTGGTGAGTTAAAAACGTGGATACTTGAGAAGCTAACTGTTTTTTGCAGGGGTGAAGTAATGGAGGTTGACACATGGGTCGGGGCATCAGGGAAAAATGGAATGCGGCGAGATTGGCTTATCAGAAGTGATGTCACCGGAGAAGTCTTAGTTCGGGCTACAAGGTATATATGACTCTGAACATCCTCATTCTTTCTTTCAAGGTTCCCTTGGTTTTCTCTACTAAGGCGTTGCAAATCTGAAACAGTACTTGGGTGATGATGAACCAACAAACTAGACGGCTTTCAAAGATGCCAGAAGTAGTCAGAGCTGAGATTTCACCTTGGTTTATAGAAAATAAAGCATTTGAAGAAGAAATTCCTGAAAAAATATACAAGCTGGATACGAATGCCAAATTTACAAACAGCAACTTGAAGGTGATCTAGTATATTACCTTCAATATCAAAAATAGACTTCGGACATCATAGCCATACAATTTTCTCGGTCTAGAAAACATTAATATAAGCACAATCAAACAACGAAGCGATCCTGCTTTTGCCCTCAATCTAGATTCTAGGCTCAGGAATATGCTGATAAGTTGCCTGCTGTCTATGTAGCCCAAGAGAAGTGACTTGGATATGAATCACCATGTGAACAATGTTAAGTACGTTAATTGGATGCTGGAGGTAAAGACATAATCATCCTGGCAAACCAATCTCATTACAAAATCTGGATAGCCGAACATGAGAATTCTAATCCTCGCTTTCTATACAGACCATCCCACACAAGTTTTTGGAGAACTATCAGCTAACCAGGATGACTCTGGAGTATAGAAGGGAATGCAGCAGTTCAGACGTGGTTGAATCACTGTGCAAACCTGAAGAAGAGAGTTTTGAAGAAAGACATCAAGACAGAAATGTTGACAATGGAGATTCACTAGCGTCAGTTTTATTTCAGGATGGTAAACACAGCAAATCATTCAAAGCATACACCCATCTTCTACAGATTACAGGAGATAAGGAAAGTGAAGAGATTGTTCGAGGTCGAACCATTTGGAGAAGAAAACTCTAGACTGCACTTGGTACCTAGTGAGCTCATGCCAAGAAGAGCTGCTAGGCTATTATATATGGTAGCAACTGTCATTACATAAAAATTCTAGCAGACAAGAATGTTAAGACTTCCAGTACAGCCTAGATAGGAACCAGGTATAGGACATAGTGACATACACGAGGGCGGGCTTAGCATGCTTTGTCTACCGTGTTCGTTGGCTAGTTGTCATTTAATAGCTACGAGTAGTTGCTTTGATTAATTACATTCATTATCAGGTGTTCAACGTGACAGCTACTTAGCTTGATTTTACATTTTAAAATTAATGACAATCCATGAAAAAAACCATGCCATTCTCTTCATTTTAATTTGAAAGAAGCAATTTTATCCCCGAAAATAAAATATTCAATTTTAATTAGTCATCAATTTGGTTACCATTAACATTGAATTGTTAATTTAATATATTCCACATTTTTTATAAATTAAACTGTGAAATGAAAATCACAATATCATGATATCCAATCCTAGCAACATGTATTTAACTCGATCAGAAATAAAATAAATATATATATATATAAAGGAAAATAAAGTCATGCTTGGAAATACCTTTTATATCAAGGACCAAAGAATAGATATCATTTATATCTTAATCAATATGGTTTGTTGAACAATGGATGAGAATTATGTTTACCTACAAGACTCTGCAACTATTCTGAGAAACTCATAAGATCTCACAGCACAGCTTTCCGTCTCCGAAGCTGTGAAAGCTGACCACACCATCCAATGCCAAAAGGTGGGCGAAGGTTCTGCTGCTGAAGCTCTACCATCTATGACATCAGTTACCAAACATCGAGGGAAAATAGATGGATGAATTTAGTGTACATTTTTTGTTTACAAACGAATCCTCAGTTGCTCTTCTTTTGTTAAGAATGATTATGTCCTTCTGACAGTAGTCTGAAGAAGAGTGACAGTGGCCCTTCAATTAATTCTGCAATATATAAGGATAGATGAGATCTTTGTGGTTTGTGGTGGGTTACTCAATATTACATTACGCTGCAGAAATAATAAAATAAAATTATTAAAGAGTATTTAAAATTTTTTTAGATAAATCTAGAGATCTAGAGTTATATAGAAATTTATTATTTGAAGATCTGATTTTTATCGACTTTGATTAATTTTTTAAAAGTTAGGTTGTCGCAAATCACAAGTTATTTAATTGTATGGTTTCGAACAATAATTCACACGAATTACTAGTGAGAAATTTCTTAAATCCCTATTTAAAAGAGAGGAGTTGTTATGTCTAGAGTCATAGCTCTCTATTTTATGACTTATGTAGTTTTTTTTTCTAACATACAACAACTAAAAAATAAAAGGCATGACTTATTATTTATAGAAAAATCTAAAAAACCTTATAAATTGGCAAAATATCAATTTTCCTCTTGAATAATATACATATATTAATTCAAGATAATTTTAGAAATTAACTCAATCAATTCCTTGCTTGATTTTTCTAGGTCT
The DNA here is from genome assembly GCF_951802175.1 of Populus nigra. NCBI lineage: Eukaryota > Viridiplantae > Streptophyta > Magnoliopsida > Malpighiales > Salicaceae > Populus > Populus nigra. Next base: position 4,124,388 of record NC_084869.1, read on the forward strand.
AGAAATATAATCTTTGTATTAATTATATTCTACTTCTTAATTTTTAAAATATATTTTAATCAAGTTATACTTAATTAAATCATCCTAGTTTAATTTCTGACTAATGATTCTTAATGTGTGTGACCCATTAGGTTCATAATATGATGGCTCAAATATAAATTATAATTCTAGTTAAATATAATTAAATAAATTAAACAATTTAATTTATTATCAATTCAATAGTTGATTAATTTATATTTGAAGATCAAGTCTAGCAACGTTTCATGATCCTTTAAATATTAAAAAAGTCATTAGTAATTTGACTTAACCTCTCGATGACCGTTTTCTTAGTGTAATTAATATCATTATGTCAATAATGTTTCAATTTAACACTAAAGCATGAAGTATGTCTTCCATGTTAAATCATGTTTGTTTTCTACATAATAGTCATTGATCGTTTAAATAAGATTTGAAATTCTTTTCAAAACTCATTCCACCTTATCTAAGGATTTCTCAGTCAATATTATTTAAGAACATATGTAATATTTTTTTTCTAATTCACCTAGGGTGATGAATGCTCCCTTGATCACTCAAGTACCTTCATATAGTTCATGTTATACCTAATGTTTGCTCTTTCATTACCTCGATTAAGATAATATGTAACATAATCAAAGCATAATATTCTCTATATAAAATAACTTAATGATCTCAAGTCTAAAAATCACTTACACAATTGTCACGTGAGCCTTTCCATAAAAATAGGTGATCTTTCCATATAGAATTTTCATACGGGCCAGTTCAATGTACATGTCTTATGACAAGTACCTACATATTAGTTCAAGGTATCCTTATATCTCAGCTTATGAGAACAATTGTTTTATTTCATCAATAACATAAAATAAAAGGATGGGGATTGCCATAATGCATTGCTTGATAAGCTCGAGAATATGTGTGACCACCTTACTAAAGTCTCAAGTTCGATTGAACCAAAGATCTTTAACTTTAAGATCACCATCCATCACATTCATATAATCAATTAAGTTTCATAATGGCCTTTCTTCAAGCCACAACTCATACCAAATCTTCAAGCCACAACTCATACCAAATCAAAAGGTCCTCTTTGGTCAGGTTATAAATGAAGCCTTCATGCATGTGGGAGAAGGCTTTAAGAATGGATTACCACATAAAGGAAGAATTTGGGGAAGCATTTTCCTTAAATAAATTTTTTATGACAATAAATATTAACCCACACTTTATTCCTACAATAAAAAAAAAAACATTATAAGCTTGTTTCCTAATAGAGCAATGCTAGTAGTTATTGTCTCTCTAATTCCCAGGCCATTAAATTTCCTTGGGCATGATACAGACTCCCATTTAACCAGGTGTACACCTTTATCTCCATTTGTTCTTCCTCAAATAAACCTCTTAATTAGCCTATTAATACCATTACATATAGATTGAGGGAGCTAAAAAATCTGTATAACATAAGTGGAGATAAATGATAATACTACTCTAGCTAAGATAACTCTCCCCGCCTTGTTTAGCAACCTTCTATTCCAATCCAAAAACTTCTATCGAATCCTGTCCAAAATGAAACTAAAATCAGACCATTTAACTCTCTTCTAGATTAATGGAAATCCGAGATACTTACTAGTTTGCTTGCAAATTTAATTGTTGATAATTGGAAGATCTCATGTTTTACTTGTCTCCAGATATTTTTTGAACACATCACCCTCAACTTCTCAAGGTTAGCCTTTAGACCAGAAGCATTACAAAAATATGCTAGCACACTAGTCATAGTCTGCATCTAAGTTGTATTGGCTTTAGAAAATAACATGAGATCATCCACAAAAAATAAGAGATACTTGGACCTCCTCTCAAAATATGAATTAGTTGCCAAGTCTTTTCCGAGACTTTCTTTGTTATTAAACAAGCCAATTTCTCCATACAAAGCACAAACAAAGTGTAAAGAAATTAAATCCCCTTCCTTAAGACGATATGTCAGAGAAAATGAGGGAAGCTTAGATCCATTTCAAAGGAGAGTTAAAAAGGAGGAACGAACACAAAACATGATCAGAGTCATAGTATCGATAGGGAAACCGAAGTCCTCTAAAGTGGTCTGCAAGAAATCCCAATTCACCCTATCATAAACCTTCTCTAAGTCAATTTTCACAGCTAAGGTACCAAACTTGCTTTTGGACTAATGCATATAGTGCATCACTTCTTGAACCACCAATGTATTATGAGTATTACTGCGTCTAGGAATAAAACTGCTCTATAAAAGGCCAATTAGTTCATCTAAGTGTGGTCGCAACCTATTCACTAGCACTTTTGTAATGAGTTTGCAAAAGACATTACAAAGGCTAATAAGGCTAAGTTGCTTAACACTTGTGAGCCTCTCATTTGTTAGTTAGAATTTATACATGAAAAGTTGAAAGTTTGAACATTTCATTAAATAAAAAATTTTATAACAAATTTTTTATTTAAGTTAAAATTTATTTCTAACCAAATTTATTTATTATTTTTCTATGAGTTAAAAGTTAAAAAATAACTTAAATCAATTAACAAAATCTTAATCTCTTATTTTTTTTTTCTTTAAATAAAATAAGTTTTATCTTTTGATGAAATCTGAACTATCGATGCCTTGAGTTTAGTTGGAAAAAAAATGGTAAACTAACTATACTATTAATAATATTTAAAATCATTGTAATTATAGTGTCTTCAAGTTATAATATTATCAAATACTTTTATTTATTATATCATTATAGTTTATTATCCAAAACACTAATTCTCTTAGGGTTTTTTATGTGTCCCAATACACAAAACACTATTTATTACAATAGTGTCATGACTTTTTTATCCCTTGATTATTTTGTCTTTTGTCTTGGTTTTGGGGGTAGGATGATCTTTTTACCATGATATAAATGTCTTTTAAGGATTGTATAGGGTTATTTTGGTAATTGGATTTTTAAATGCATGGTAAAATTATTAATGTAACCCTTTAATAAAATAATCTAATGCCTTCTGCACAAGGGTGTTTTCATATTTTCAATTTTTATAGAACAAATGAATAATTACATTACCGTTACAATTCAAATTTATTATCCTTGAATTCAAGGGCTTGGTTGTAATTTTACTAAGATTTTGTTTGTTGATATTGTTTAGTCTTAAGAGAATTTTTGGTTTTTGCTCACAAAAAAAAAAGAGGAAAAAGCTGATGACACGTGTCTCGTATGTGTTAGCCGCTAGGCCGCCACATGCAACTAGCTCCAACAGTTATAACCGTGATTCCGCCGCATCATTTGATTCGTCTCGACATCCACTTTCTCTATGATTGACGCATGTATGGAGATTCAGCATGGTTTGACCTCAAATTATTTTTCTTTTCTTTCTTTCTTTTCCTTCTATTTCTTCCTTGGATTATGTGTTGGCCATCCAAAAATTCATACTAGCCCATCAATTTATTTTTTTCTTTTGATTCAGACCCTCTTCTCTTATTTGCAATTGTTTTATTTATATTGATTGTTTCTAATTGGATTTTATTTTCAATATCATCCCTACTCATTTGATTTTTTTATTTGTTTATAAATTTGGTCTTTATTCTTTTAATTTCTATTTGTTTTATTTTAAATCATTTTTTTGATGAATTTGTTTTTTTTTCAATTTCACCCCTAGGCATTTATTTCATTTAATTTTTATGTCAAATTTGGTCATAATTCTTTTAATAGTTATTTTTTAATCATTTTCTTAATGGATTTGTTTTGTACAATTTCATCCTTGAACATGGAATTTTATTTAATTTGTCCTAAGATATTTAATTTTTATGTTAAATTTAGTCCTAATTCTTTTAATTTCTATTTTTTCCATTGTTTTTTTTATTGATTTTTTTTCTCAATTTCATCCCTCAATATTTGCTTGATTAAGAATCTTGCTTCTTTATTTTTTTTTTAGGTTTGCCTTTATTGGAGGTCACCCCAATATCATGACTTAAGTAATAGATCTAAAGGTTTAGCTCGAGTCAACTTCTGTTTTTTTTAAAGCATTTTTATAATATTTTTTTTGCTAGTGTTTTTTTTTGTTTTCCTATTTATAAGGACATTCCAATTACATGTCGTAGGTCATGTGTTTGATTTGTTGATCTAGGTTGGCTGTCAAGTTCGCTCAAGGTTTTTTTTGTTATCTTTTTTTTTCACAAGTTTTTTAAATTTATATTTTTAAATTAACTTATAATAAACTTCTTGATAGGACCCCATTCCAGGGTTTCATAGATTATGAGTTTTTTAAGATTTAGTCATGTTTACGATGTTTGTTTGGGTTTACTTGCTTTTTACGAATGTTTTCAATTCCATCCTTTATGATTTTTTTTAATTTTTAGAATTTGGTCATTATTTTTTTAATTGATATTTATTTTATTTGGGATTATTTTTTATTTTTTTCATTAAATTGCATCCTCCTTAGGTTTTTCCTATTAAATTTTATCCTCTTATTTTTTTTTGTTATTGCAGGGTTTTTTTAATTAATACCTTTCAAACAATCTCATCATTCAAAATTAAATTGGTTGAGAATTATGTTTTCTGATTGAATATGGATAAAAAAAATTCACGGGATGCGACATTTAAAGATTAGACCAGGTTTAAGAGGTTTGCCCTGTTTTTTTTTCTAAATTGTTGTTGTCTTATTTGTTATCCTTTTTTTTAACTTTTGTTTTCTTTTTGTTTTTTTGTTTGATTCTATTGGGTTAGCCCTCAACAATTACTTTTTTATTTCACCCCCATCATTTTTTTAATTTATAAATAATCTACATATTACAAATGATTTTTAATTTCACCCTTATGATTTTTTAATCTTTCAGGTTTGGTCCTAATTCTTTTAATTACATTTTTTTTTCTTTGTGATAATGTTTTTTTATTGGATTTCATCCTCATTGGGTTTTTTCCTATTAGATTTTAGCTTTATTTTTTTTGTTGTTCGTTTTCTTTTGTAAGTTTTTTTTATTAATAGTTTTTTAAATGATTTCATCCATCAAAATTAAATTGGATGACATTTAAACTTCTTGATTGAACTCGAGTTTATAATTTAACAAGTTGTAATTTTTTAGACTGAACCAAGTTTAGGAGGTTTGTCTAGATTTGCTTGGTTTTTTTTCCCTTTTTAAGTTGGTTTTTTTTTGTAGTTTGACTTTTTTTTTCCCGATTTTCCTTCAATTAGATTAGTATTAAGTTGTTTAATAATCCGAAGAGGCTCGGATGCGATTCTTCATTTCTTTTCATTGTTTTTTTTAGTTTATTTACTATTGTGTGTTTTTTTCATAAATATTTAAATTGTTAATTTAACCAATGACTTAGAATTTAAATTTTTTTAACCCATTATTTCTTTTATATTTTTTTCCCGATTCTCCTTCAATTAGATTAGTATTGAGTTGTTTAATAATCCGAAGAGGCTCGGATGTGATTCTTCATTTCTTTTCATTTTTTTTTTAGTTTATTTACTATTGTGTGTTTTTTTCATAAATATTTAAATTATTAATTTAACCAATGACTTAGAATTTAAATTTTTTTAACCCATTATTTCTTTTATATTAAAAAACAATTGTTTGGCTCGTGATAACGCGTGTACAACATATCTAATCTTACTGCTATGTAACTTAACGAATTACATCATAATTATGCTAGTTACTAATATGGCAACAAATCGTTGCTCAAAAGATATATTATCACCTTTTAAATATAAGTGATTTCAAATTGTCAAGTATAATCATTCAATGAATCCTAAAAAAGTTATTTTGTATATTTTCAATAAAAAAAAAATACTTGTTCATTGAAGAAGAAAAAAATATCATTCAAATTATAAAAAAAATTATTTTTAAATAATCTAAACTTTATTTTATCATGCCATAAGTTTAAAGGCAATTTAATTATAATATCTCCAAGTAAATAATTCTTCTACTTGTAAGTGAGTTAAGTAAACCATCGCTATATTTAAAACTATAATGTTTCTCTAATATTTTTTAAATAATATTAAATATTAAAAATATACCATAAGAAAGGTCTAAAAATACATGTAAATCTTGGATTAGTGAGTCCTGCAACATGAATCTCACTTTAATGCTATGATCCAGTGATTAATGTACATTCTTAGTTTTTTTATCATTTATTTTCTTTAATATTTATCATTTTGTAATTTTTTATTTTATAAAAACAAAAAAAAACATTTTACTTAATTTTCAATAAAAAAAATTAAAATTAAAATGACTTGAAGTCCATCCGTAAAACAAAACACCACCGTTTCATTAAAAAAGAAAAGGAAAAAACATTTCTCCATTTTCTTTTTAAAAAAAAACCGTCGATTACTCGCTTGGCCATCTCAAAACCCCAACTTTTCATTTCATTTTACCACAGAACCACTCTCTCCCTCACTCCCTAGGTTTGATCTCTCCCACTTTTACCCCTACCTGCCTACTTATTTTACACTCTCACACCACTGAATTAGGGTTAGGGTTTCAAACAAACCATTCAATGGCAGCTGTCTCCGCTCCTAGATCTTCCAAAACTGAGTCCTACATCGACAACAAGCGGAAAGAAGACATCCGCCATGCCAACATCAAGGCGGCGTGCGCGGTGGCTGACGCCATCAGAACCAGTCTTGGTCCTAAAGGAATGGACAAAATGATTTCAACGGCGAGCGGCGAAGTCATCATCACCAACGACGGCGCCACCATTGTTAACAAGATGGAGGTTCTTCAACCTGCTGCGAAGATGCTCGTTGAACTATCTAAATCTCAAGACACCGCTGCTGGTGACGGCACCACCACCGTCGTTGTCATCGCCGGATCGTTGCTTAAGCAGTGCCTTACTCTCCTCTCCTCTGGTATCCACCCAACTGTTATCTCCGATTCATTGCATAAAGCTTCAATTAAAGCTGTCGATGTTTTAACTGCAATGGCTGTGCCGTTAGAGTTAACGGACCGTGACTCGTTAATTAAATCCGCTAGTACGTCATTAAACAGTAAAGTAGTTAGTCAGTATTCATCATTGCTAGCTCCCTTAGCCGTTGAAGCTGTTTTGTCTGTTGTGGATCCTGCGAAGCCTGATTTAGTTGATCTTAGGGATATTAAGATAGTGAAAAAGCTTGGTGGAACCGTGGATGATACGGAGATGGTTAGGGGTTTGGTTTTTGATAAGAAAGTGAGTCATGCTGCAGGTGGGCCTACACGTGTTGAGAATGCGAAGATTGCAGTTATCCAGTTTCAGATTTCCCCACCAAAGACTGATATTGAGCAGAGTATTGTGGTTTCTGATTATGCACAAATGGACAGGATTCTGAAGGAAGAGAGGAATTATATATTGGGTATGATTAAGAAGATTAAGGCTACTGGGTGTAATGTGTTGTTGATTCAGAAGAGTATTTTGAGGGATGCGGTGACAGATTTGTCTTTGCATTATTTGGCAAAAGCGAAGATTCTGGTGATCAAGGATGTGGAGAGGGATGAGATTGAGTTCATTACTAAGACTTTGAACTGTTTGCCTATTGCAAATATTGAGCATTTCAAAGTGGAAAAGCTGGGTTATGCCAATCTTGTTGAGGAGGTTTCACTTGGAGATGGAAAGATTGTGAAGATTACTGGGATTAAGGATATGGGAAGGACTACCACGGTACTTGTACGTGGGTCTAATCATTTGGTTCTTGATGAGGCAGAGCGGAGTTTGCACGATGCATTGTGTGTCGTTAGGTGTTTGGTGAGTAAGCGTTTTTTGATTGCTGGTGGTGGGGCTCCGGAGATTGAGCTGTCACGGCAGCTTGGGGCATGGTCAAAGGTGCTTCACGGGATGGAAGGATACTGTGTGAAGTCATTTGCAGAGGCACTTGAGGTCATTCCATATACTTTAGCAGAGAATGCAGGATTGAACCCAATTACTATTGTGACTGAACTGAGGAATAGGCATGCTCAAGGAGAGATCAATACAGGAATCAATGTGAGGAAGGGGCAGATCACGAATATTTTGGAGGAGAACGTGGTGCAGCCTCTGCTTGTCAGTACAAGTGCCATGACACTGGCAACAGAGTGTGTCCGGATGTTATTGAAGATCGACGACATTGTTACTGTCAGGTAGATTGAAATTGAAGATGAAATGTGTTAGGCTATCCGTGTTTAGTCGCTAGGCTGTCATGAATTTGTGGTTTGAGCCTCTTAGGAATGGGGCTGTTTTTCCTTTTGTTTTTAATTTTCCTCAGGAACAATCTTAGTGATGAGTTATGGTTAAAGAATTTCGTTGGTTGACATTTGATTTGTTTTGGGATACTTTATTTGGAGATTTTTTTAGTCTTTTTTGTCCCCTGCATCTAGCTTTCCTGACTTTTGATCTAAATAGATCATCGTATTTAATTTGCATATTGCATCAGGTGTGATGCTGAATAGATTATTCTATTATTGAGATTATATCAACTTGGATGGCAATCTTTGCGGCAGTTTATGTTTGTGTAAATTGTAAAACCTAGTACTAAATGTAACTTGCGAGCTCAATTTTCAAGCTTTTTTGAGATGGTATAAGCAGGTTGATAGGAAGCTTTTCGTTGTGTCTCTGTAGAGGACGCTCAGCTTAAGTATTCACATGTAAACTTGAATGTTCAATTCTGTAGCTCCTAAAAGATCTAGTTTTGCTGGTGGTAATCTACAGATGGATTATCCACTATATATTGATCTTTGCAATGCCTCATCACGATTTAGACTCTTTTAAGCTTCAAAGAGTTTCTTTAAGCAGCCCTAAGAAGAATAAGAATAATGTACACAATCTGATTTGAAAGAGGAACTGTAGGCAACGAATAATGGAAAAAGTGTGAAATTTTTTTGAAACAAGTACTAGTACAAATCCATAGTTATAAGACCCATCAATATGGAAAGGCAATTAATTATAAAATGAAATGAAATGAAAAAACAATTAAATTAGCATATTAATGTTGTAGTAGTGCCAGGCTCATTGATATTCAAATTTTACTAGTTTATTTATTGGTACCAGAGTCATGAATATTCATATTTATTAATGTCAAAATTAGAAATATTCTCTGTATTTACTAATGTCAGAGTTACGAATATCAACACTAGAATTGAGAATTATTCAGATCCCCAATGTTCATGGACATCAAAGTCAGCAACACCATTTTTTTTCTTTCACGTAATATTTATTAACGCTAGAGTTGGAAATATTTGTAATTAAATATTTACTGACGTCAAAGTTATGAATATTATAAGTAAACCATTAAAAGCATAATACAACAAATCCTAATCAATTCAAGACAAAACCAATAATGCAGTCTACCTTAGGTAGAACGCTTAAGGGATGAGAATATCTTCTTTTTTGCGTAACCAATCTAGAACCATATAATCTCTGTTGACCAGTTAGGGTTCATAGTGACCATAATACTAGGTGATGATTTTTTAAATAAGACCTTTCCCTATAAGAACAAGAAATCAGATATTTGTTCTTTTCATATGAAATTTTTAAAGGTCGTTGCAATATCAGGTGGGAGAAAAGGTAACAATGACATCATAATTTCTTTTAAAAAAAAGCCTTACAATTGGACAATTTAGTCAGCTTTGACAGTTTTGGCTGGTCAAGTTGGCAACCTCAAACGAATGAATGTGAAGGTACAGACTTTCAAATGGAGCAAGGTTGGATTCAAATGAAATAAGTTCGTCCCCTCTATCAACTACAAGTAGTCTCGTGTGACAATGACATCAGAATTTCTCCGACGAAGTCTTGATAGTGAGCAACTCAATCATCCAGAGTTCAAACCTAATTATGTAAAAAAACCAGCTTTCTTTTCTTATGTTCATACTCAAAGGCTTCTCATAGGTTCTTATCAAGGGTCAATAATAGATTCAAAATTCTTCTAAAAACCCTATAAATACCCTCCTAAAATAGGATAGGGGCTAAAAAATAAAGGAAAATAGATATTCTAGTTATCTTTCCAATCTAAAAGCATGCCCTTGTGGCCTGCTTTAATTGTTTTTAATTTGTTTTTGTTATATATTTATGTTTAGAAAGCATAGCAAAAAGGTTTGGAATGCTTAACAAATAATGTTCTGTTCACCTCTTTGTTGTTGTAATGTTCATTTTAATATTGTTATTTTTGAAGTTTCTTATGTTTTTATTCATATTTGTTGTTGTTTTAAGTTTGTTTTGGTACATAATATTGTTTTTGTTTGTGTTTTGACCTAGCTTATGCATGTTGATGCAAAGGTGTTTACAATAGCTTTGTTATGCATGTTTATGCACAAAATGGGTTCAAAAAAGCTGATTTTGAATCCATATTGCATGAACATATAGATTGTGTTAAGTTATTGTTGTTTTGGATTTGGTACCTCAAGCTTGATATTTTTTGTTATTGTTTTTTGTTCAAATATGTTTGTGCATGTTAGTGTGACTTGTTTGGATAAATAAAACATGTTTTAGAAGCCAAAAATATCAATTTTAAAGGCTTGTCAGTTGTTCTATTTTTGACACGTGATTGAGTTTTGGTTGACAATGTTCTTCATGTTCTTACGAAGAACATTGTCTTAGCTGCATGATTTGGACCAATTTCATTTCATTTCTTTGCCCAGAACTATTCTTTGGACTTAAGTAGGCAATAATCTATAATACATTCGCACCACTAACATGTTTTAATTATGTATAAATATGTTAGCTTGGTTTTGGTACTGACATTTTTTTTTTGCCAAACCGTGTTGATTCATTGAAAATTAAAGTAAATGGACGCTTGATTATTGAATTTTGCATGATTTCCAACATGTATATGTCTTTGGTTTGTCCATTTTGGGTCTGATTTGAAAATCTCGGTTGTTGGGTTTTAGTTTTTGGGTTTCTTTATGTTCTCCCCACGAACATTGCTTTAGTTACATGATTTAGACAAGTTTTGGTCATTTTCTTTTCTCATAACACTTTGTTGGGCATTATTAACAAGCAATCTAATGTTTATTTGCATAAGTAACATGTTTAAAATAGATTTTAAACCTTGGGTTTCGATTTTGAACCAAAACTTATTTCGCTAAAAGCGTGCATTTTTAGTGAAAATCGAAAAGATTGAATGTTAGATTCTTGTTCTTTGAATGATTTTCAACAAGTATGTGCTTTTTATATGACCAAATCTGGTTTGAATTCGAGTCTATATTGTTGGGTTTTGTTCGGCTCCTGATATTGTTCTTCGTTTTTCTTCATTTTTTTATGTATTTGATCCGTTTTGTTTAAGTTTTTTTTTTGGGCAAGTTTAATCCATTTTTTTTCTTTGGTTTCATTTTTGGTCTGTTTTTTAGTCTAACTAGAATTATTTTGTTTGGTTTATGGTCGAATCAAAGATTTTGGGTAAACCGAAGTGAGTCAACCCGGTCAGGTAAAAAAAAAGGGTTTTATACCCTGTTTGGTTTTTGCCACTTTTTTGACAAAAGGTCTTATGGCTTAAGGTTGTGTTTGGTAAAACACCCTTTAGGTTTATTTTGTTATGTTATGTTACAATTTCTTCTTTAACCAAACAAAGCCTAAAAAAATTATATATAAAAATATATTTTTGTAATTTTACATATAGCCAAAAATCCTAAATTTCGAGCATCCTTTTTTTTAAAGAAAATTAAATCATCTTTGGCATTGTTTTTTAAAAATATTTCATTGGATTTACAACAAGTTTGTAAAATTTCAAAGGACTATGGTCTATATTTAAAAAATATTTTATTATTATTTTTGGAAAGAAATATTATTTACTTTTAATATAAGGATAAAAAATATAAATGAAAGACACCACCCTTGAATTGTCGTCACGACATTGCGCTCTCGCCAAGAGGGTACAATAAAGAGAAAGGTGGCTGGTTAGGCATCTAAAAAAAGGTGTGAAAAGGCTAATTTTTAGCTTACTTTCCCTTCGGATTTCTCCTTCTTTTTTGTATGAAATTCACCCCTATTTATAAGGATCGAAAGAGATACATATAATCTTTTTTGTGGATAAATCCTGGCTTTTGATTCAAACATGAGGGATCTCAATCATTGGCTAAAAGTCGTCATCACAAACTGCAAATTTGGGCTACAAAGGCTAATCAAACCAGCCTTTTTAAGGCGGTATCATGGAAGCTACGGAGGCGACCAACCAATAAGAATCACACTGGGGGTGTAGAACGGTGTCAGGCCATGAGAGTAATGTTTTGTTTGTCTTGTTTGGTGGAGAGATGAAACATTAAATGTCTTTGAAAAGTAGCCACCCAAACATTTTTTTCGGGTATAAAAGGTTGAAGATGATGAACAATGGTTAGACGACAGGTTGTTTGGCACTCCCCTTGTTTTTTATGTTGGTCAAAACGACGTCGTTTTGTACCGAAACAAACTATTTGGGTCAAAACGCACTGTTTTATTTAAATGAAATAACACCGTTTTAACATCCTTAAGGTTTTAATTTGGGATTTGACTAAAACTCAATTTAGTCCTTTGTATTTTGATTTCTTTTAATTACATCCCTAATTGACTTCAAGTTTTTAATTTTATGCAAATTTACTTTTACCAAACTCAAATATCAACCCTAAAGTTCAATGCCTTTTCATTTTGATTATTGGTTTTGAATTTATGCAAATTGATCTTCAACTGACCATTTAACTTTTAATTTGCTTCGATTTCACCCATGTTTGCAACCAAATTGAGTCCTCGAAGTTTAACATTTTTTTCAAAAAGGTTCTTGGTTGTGAATGTCTTGAATTTGACCTTTAATTAACCATAAACTTTGATTTTCTTATAATTTTATCATTGATTTCAATCAATTGACTTCGTAAAAATTAAGTTTAGTTCTCTAAAATTCCAATCTTCTCGATTAAGCTCAATTTGGGCTTCCGAACTTAATTTTTTACCAATTAAATCCTTAATAAAATTAATTTGGTCCATTAAAAATATAATTACGTCCTTGCATCTAATTAAATCTTTTAATTTGACCCAAATTAATTTTTAAACATAATTAAAGCTTTAATTTGGCCAATGATTAAATCAAATTCGGCTATTAATTGTCTAACTAATTCCATTAACTTAATTTTTATGCAGATTCATCCAATAATCATTTAATTTGACATTGAATCTAGATCGTCTCTTTAGTCTTGAGTACAATGGGTTACGATTGGGCTTCCATTTATGTCCAAAACTCCAGTTTGATTTCTCTATACATTTGAAATCATTCTCAACCTGCTTTTTCTAAGTTGCTAATCTTTGTTGTTGTTATTATTATTATTTTATTTTTAGAAGGAAAAAGGTAAATTTGGGAGGAATCTAAAAATGGGTTATGATAGGGATGATGGAGGATAAGTAATGCCGACCAAGGTTGTCAAAAATACTTTTTTAATATGACATGGAAAATACAACGTAAATTCATATCGTAAAATTAGATTGTAAAATCATAAAATTATAAGTAATTGTTTTAACTAATTATATAGACAATTTCAACCAAATTATAAATTAAAATATAACATAATTAAGATAAAAGTAAAATAAATAATACAAAAATTCAAATATCTTAAAATATATAATTCAAATAAAAGTTTATATATAATTTAACTTAAAAATCCCTAAACAATAATAATGAGATAATGTAGATGAATAGTTAAATAATGATATTTCTTAAAGATTATAAGCAATTAACTCTCTATTTCTCTCTCTCTCTCTCTATGTGTGTATATATATATATATATTTTTTTTCCATTAAATAATAAAATTTTACAACTCTTTAAAAAATGAAAAATGTAGAATAAAAATAATATTTTAGAAAAACAAACACATAATTCGGAACATTAAATATTTTGCAACATCAGGAGAATAAAAGAAGCATGAAGAGAAATTAAGAGGAAGAAAAAAAAAAAAGGTATAAAAACAAATGAAATAGGTGGCCCCCGAAGGATTATAAAGCAAAGCTGAAGAATCAGCACAGACCCTCTGGTCACACTGTCAGAGGGGCAGAATGTTTTATTGGGATTAGAAAGCATCAAAAGAAACAGCTGGCAAGCAATCAAGCAAGCAAGCAAATCAAAGAGAGCAGGTCTCTATAGCATCAAAACTCGTAAAATCGGTGTCAACTGTAAACTCGCGATTTTGACATCCTTGCCCCCAACCCAATTTCGTTCAATTTACGCTCCGAGAATAGCGCGTATCAGTGCTCTCAAAATCATAAAAATACAGTAACCCCCTTACCAAACCCTAACAGCAACAACAAAAACTCTCATTTCACGTTCATAACCGGCACCACCAAACAAACACCGTTTATCTTCGAAATTACCGTTTCACCCTCCATGCAGTGAAGCAAAGCGCTAACCCTCTCCAAACCTCCACAGTCTGACCTTCAGCATGTCAGGAGATAGCCGGGAATCGCCTCCGGTTACCGGAGGAGGAAACGGAGTGGTGTTACAGGATAAAAAAACAGCTCCAGTGATGGTGCCGAGTCAGAGGCTGAGATTACACCCTAACAAGGATCATACGCCAGAGAGCTATGAAGATCTACAACTGGACTTCAGTCCTTCGGTTTTTAGGTCGCTGGAGAAATACTTGCCGCCTAATATGCTTAGTGATAGCAGAGAAGAGAAAGTGAAGTTCATGAGAGATATTCTATTGAAGTATTTGCCTCATGGAGAGCGAACCAGAGTAATGTTCGAATTAACACAGCTTCAAGTAGTTTGATTTTCTGATTTTATTCTTTTTTGAAAATCCTGTTTGATTTCTCTTTCCTTGGGAAGATAAAGGAAAGTGAAACTGCATTGCTAGGGTTTTGCTTTCTCTTCATTTCAATTTTCAATTTTCTAACGGGCATATGGCTTTGGAAAATGACTATAATGCCCTTAGATTCCAGAGGAAGAAACTTTTGTAATTTCTGAGACTAATTTTCACTCTGGAATTACAGAGATTACGTATAGAAGATTAAATTTGTCTTGTAAGTAAAAAAACCTCCAAATTAGGAATACTGATAACATGATGGGATCAAGTAATGAATCAATCAAATCCCAATTCCAAACTGTTTGAGTTTCAGTTCAGAAAGAAAAATTAGTTGGGTTTGGCTGCATTTTCATTCTATTCTGTTTGGGGCTGAACTTTGAGTCGTTTTGTTGCTAAATTATCTTTTACCAATTCAACATAGTCAATGCTGCTGAATGTGCTCTTGTTGTGCATTTCAAATCAGTTCATGTCACCCTTCTTTTACTTTTTTTGTTCACCTTTGCTATTATTCTTGGCATGCTAAAGTGGCAATGGAAGTTTTTCATTTTTTTCTCCTGCAATTAGCTCAAAGCCTGTACCCTCTGGATGCTCCTCTGTGTTTCAAAATAAACCAGGGAAACATATATAAAGCCAACCTAAGAAATGTAGACATGTTCTGCATATGATTTCTATCAGATTTTGGAAAATTTCAAAATACTCCTAGTTACTGGAACTAAGGAAAATTTGTTAGGTTCAAACATTGGCTGAGCAGTAACTGAAAGTAACCTAATAATAGGACTCTATACTTATTTTAAAAAATAATGCTGATACTTGGGATTAGTGTTTATAATTCCAGAATTCCTTGGGGATTGGGATGAGTGTTTGAGAATATCTTTTACTCCAAGGCTGGGAAGGGTTCCTCTCTTCTGGGGCATTGATGTGGGAAGATTGCATTATGCATTTTTATGGCTTGATATTTCTGGTTGTGGTCCACTGTAGTTATATTTTATAAAGATGAGGTAAATAACTGCTTATGAAATACCAGATAACTTTTTTTTTCTTATTCTGATGTCTTTATCAGGCACAGAAACATAGAGAATACAGGCAGAAGATAATATCACATTATAAGGTATGAGACATGATAGCACTTGTTTACCTTTTCATACTCTACTAGTGTGGAGGTGGAGGACTGTAGGATTTTAAGTTTGTTTTCCCCTGTTTCTCCTCACTGAAGTTATGTGCTCATTGGCTGGAGGCAGAGCTGCAAGAAGTTTTTAAATGGTCATCATGTGGTATACCCCTTTTATAACTTGCCGCGTTGTCCATCTCCTTTCTAGGAAAATAAGAGAAGCCTTTCTTATGAAAATTGAGATTTCTGCTTACTCAAATTAGCCCTCTCTGCCATGTAGAATGCTACTGGTTATCGGCAATACCGATTCTTGTGATTCTTTTCTTTTTAATAACTGATATGAATTGTTTTGCGACTATCTCTTGACAATTTGTAGTTTGCTTGTTATGAAGATTATATAACATAGGGAAAAAGGCATTTTTCAGAGCATTCATCTCTTGAAAGTGGTCAAAGAGCGAGAAAATGCTGAGAGTGAGAGGTTAGGTCTATCTGAAGATGGTAGTGAGGTGAATAGACTGAGATATTTTGTATTGTATATACAATCTTTTTGTTCTCTGTCTAAGATGCAAATTCTGAGCCTTTTGAAGAAATGAAGTTGGGGACCTAGGAGTTGATTTTTATGTTTATACTTCATGAATGCTGCCATCAAGTAAAACTCTGTCTGCCTTATATCCTCTGTCATATTTGTGCAGCCTTTGAAAAGAGAGTTATACTCAATGCACCCTGTAACTTTCTTTGTCCCGTCCTTTATGAAAGCAATCAATGATAACACAGAAGAAAGCCTTAGAAGCATCATATCAGAAGCCTCTCCTGGCGTGCTCACATTTGAGATGCTTCAGCCACGCTTTTGCGAATTACTAGTAGCAGAGGTGAATAGCACAGCATGTAATTGCACACTTGAAATCCCCCCCCCCCCCCCCCCCCCCCGCCAAAAAAAAAAAAAGGGAAGAAAAATGCCTTGTTTGCCATCTACTCTCTTGCATTCTCTTATTTAATGTGATTTTCCAGGTTGAAAATTTTGAGGCATGGGTTAATGATACAAAATTTCGAGTCATGCGACCAAATACGATGAACAAATATGGAGCTGTTCTTGATGATTTTGGCCTTGAAACAATGCTTGACAAGCTTATGGATGGTTTTATCCGTCCTATATCTAAAGGTGATGCGTATGTTCTGATACCAGATAAGCTGCATCATATGTTTTCTGGAAGTTTAATCTTTTTCTGTATTCTAATTCGTCAAAATAACAGATTATATGATCATTTTCCCTGCCTCCGTCTCTTGTGCAGTTTTTTTTCGTGAAGTTGGTGGGGCAACTTTGGATTCTCATCATGGTTTTGTTGTTGAATATGGCAAAGATTGGGATGTTGACTTAGGTGTGTGCCTTATTCGCTGTATTCCTTTGTCAACTAATATTTGTGAAGGTTTTCTATTGCTTTCTTTTTAGATTTTTTTTTGCACGATGCATCACCAATTGGTTTGTGGCTTGTAGGTTAGTCAAACATTTTCTGACAATTGTGACTCTAAACATGCTTGACTGTGGGCTGTAGTGTAGCTATATTAGTTGCAATCTGTATTCTACTACGTGGTCTAGTCAGAATCTGTTCTTGAATCTGCGAATGTGTTTGCATCAATAGGTGTACCATGTATGCCTGTATATTTTTTTTTATTAATAATGTGCTTGTATTGTCTTCATCTAGTCCATCTGTGAACCATGCTGTGGTCATTCGTGGCCATTTGGTTTGTGTTGTAAAGGTGCTTATATCTTAGCTGATGCATTTGCACTTGTGTGTTAGACATTGGTTGGCATAAAGATTGTCATACCACTCTCCTTGTTGGTGTTGAATAATTTAGAAAGTGATTGTATTTTGTTGTTTAATTTTCTTAAGTCCACCAACCATGAAGTTTACGACTGTCACCAGCCTGGTAAATTAGGTGTTTGAGTTTTCTTAAGTTCACTTTTTCTGTATTCTTTTATTCATAGCTTCACGTAGATAGATATATCCTTCTTGTCAAAGTCTCTATATTAACTTCATTGATGAGTAATTATACACGCAGACACACACAAAGAAAGGAAAAATTAGAAAAGACAACATAGATGCACTTGTATTTGATTGCACAACCTGTCAAACTCTGTATAATTTTATATTTGTAGGCTTTCACGTGGATGACTCTGAAGTAACTTTGAATGTTTGCTTGGGCAAGCAATTTTCTGGAGGAGAATTGTTTTTCCGGGGCACACGATGTGATAAACATGTAAATACTGGAAGTCAGCCAGAGGTATGCTAGTCTTTAATGTGGAATACTGTTTTAAGTGGGTTGGCACAATACAAAGCTAAGACTTGAACATATCTATCTTTAGAAGGAAAACTTTCCTTAGATTTATGCTTGCAACCAGACAGCCATTGGATTCTGTTTTTAATTCTCCATGTTTGTACGCTGTTCCTTCTAAATACTTTTGTTTGTTTGCATGTATAAGTTGTCAATCATAAGACTATTCCTTAATCAGCAGATTGTTGAAAGATTTGCAGCTGTTCCAGATTGTAGCTCTTGTCATTCATGCCTATCATCATCATCATCATCATCATCATCATTATGACTTCTCTACATCAAGACTTTGATTTCTAATCAGGATGAGAAAAGTAGATACTATCAGTTTGGTACACAGCATGTCAAATTGGTTGATGTCACTTTTGAATGATATATGATGTCATATTTCTCAGTTACACCGAAGAGTTTTTTTATTATGTTTAATCTTTCGAATTTGTATGCTAGCCAACTTGAAAGACCTAGGATAGAGTCAGCTGAGATTGCTGAACAGGGTTTTCCCATTTTGAATTTATTTTTCCCTCGCCCCCTCCAATTTTTATTCTTGTTGGGTGGGGGGATAATTTTGAATCTTTATGCACCCGGAAACTCTCTATTGCAATTTGTCAGGAAGATGGAAAAAGATGTGCCTTCCATTTTATCTAACTTCTTTTCATCTGGAAAATTGAAAACTAGATTTGTGGACACTTCTATTTCACTTGATCATTTAGAATCATTTGGCATGCAGATGGCTAAGCTAATTAAATTGCTAACATGCACTTGAATTTTGAAATTAGAATGTGTCATCTGGTATTTATATTCTGATCCCTTAAAAACCAGTATTTGCCTTTCTATTATTCACGACCAGGCTAGATGGTTTCTTAGTGCAGAATTTGTGCAATTCTGTATTGTTAATAGCTCTAATTTTTCTTCGGAGTTCTATATTTTTCTGTATTTTTTATGGAGCATTTTCATTGGAAGCAGGAAATTTTTTATTATTCTCATGTTCCTGGTGGAGCTGTGCTTCATCTTGGTCGTCATAGGCATGGTGTTAGGGCCACAACATCTGGTCATAGGATCAATTTACTCCTGTGGTGCAGAAGGTATTTCCTTTTTTTGCATGTAAATCTTATATCGCATGACATCAGGAAAAAAAATAACTTGGTTACACTTCAATATGAGAGATTGAAGGAGTAATAGGCTTCTCACATTGAACTTTACTTTTACTTGCAATCATAAGGCATTTTATATCCTCAAAATGCACTGTGTTGTCTCTATACAGTTCGGTCTTCAGAGAGATCAGGAAATATCAAAAAGATTTCTCGAGTTGGTGTGGAGAGTGCACACGAGAAAAGAAGGGAAGGCAGCGAGCATTCATCGCTGCCACTAAATCGGTAATTTTAGTCTTGAAATTATTTCATTTCTGCAATTTCTATGTTCAATTCCAGAGCTCAGGGAGGTTATAAAAATATGTAATCCATGCATAACAGCTAAAATACTTTTCCTTGGACATAACATAAGAGGGAATAGCATCAATTTGACTATGACATTTCTAATCCCGGGGCCTCTAAAGAAATAGGCATTATCCATTCAAGAGGTGACTTGTTTTTTCGGAAGTTACTTAGGGTATTTTGGTCCTCTGGTGATGAAAATCACCATAGCAACTAGAAGAGACTCTCAAAACCGAGAAAGGTTTTTGTTTTTCAATTTGCCATATGTGCACATCCATTTGTCCGTGATGCTAGACTTAAGTATTGGATTGATGCTTATACGAGTTGATCTTTTATAGGAGTTACTCAGGCAGGATGGTGAGTCCGTAGCGTGAGCTGTTCATTCAGTTGTAATTGTAGACTTGTGTAGCTCCAGATCTCTATGCACCGCCGTTGGTAAATCTTTTGAAGTTCAGTTTTGTGCTCCAGCTTACCATGACATGGTGGAACCTTGAATGTCCAAATTATGTGAACTGCATGAGATGAACCTGCTTGTAGCAGATTACAGTATATGCCTGCACATTTTGTAAAAAGATTTAGGACTGATCTGATGTTAGTAATCGTAAATTAACAGTTCGTAGCACCATATTTAGGGGTAGTCTTGGTATTTGGAACCACAGTTAGCAATGCCAATAATTCTGTAACTTGATCATTTACAAAATGTTTAATAAAACTGAGCATTTTCTCTGAGCTATTGGTTTGTAGCGAAAGCAATTGCATGGTATTTGGTTAGCAGAATGGGTTTTTCTTTTTTCAATTTGATTGGGTAATTTTAATTCTTTTAGCATTGTAAATCCCCCCAAAAACTCGACTGAAAAGTTAAAATTTGGAAGGGGCATGTAAAGGAGGAAAATTAAAATTTCTTTTGAGAAACAATTTATCATAATTTTTTTTAGAGCAATAAGGATACTTTTCATTAACAATATCATTAAATATTTTTCAATTTAAAAAATAAAATAAAAATCCAAATCTATTTATTTTCACTACATAAAATATTTTCATTATAGATAAAAAAAATAAAATAAAAATCCAAGCAAATTGTAAAACTACCAGCATCAGAGTTGCCATCCCTGTTTGGCTATGCGTTTGTGGTGGCTTTTTTATGTAACTGTGATTTTATCTTATTTGGTTACAAAACATAACATAATTTTCATGCGGGGCCCCCATCATAAAATGCATTCAAAACTCAGTTTTGTAGAAGTTATTTCTACATGCTTTTCGCAATGTTATGTTTCTACTTAGTTTATTTTTGTAGACAGGAGGCCTTAAGAAAGAGCGAAGGAGAAATGCAAAAACAGAGGAAAAAAAGAAGGATCACCGTCCATCAGTGGAGAGCAGCTCCCTTTCACCACTAGACTCCGTCGTCCCCCCTGCCGCGCTACTCTTTCCCTTCTCCTTCTCCTTTGTCTGTCTTCTGCATTCTCCACTATTTTGCAATGTGAATAGTGAAGAGTGACCAGCCTCTGGCTTTTCCACCGTCCTTCAGTCCATCACCGCCGCGCTACTCTTCCCCTTTCCCTTCTCCTTCTCTTTTGTTTGGGCTGCTCTCCACTGTTCTGCAAAGTGAATAGTGGAGAGTGACCAGCCTCTAGCGTTTCCACTGTCCCTCAATCCATTACTGTCGCACTGCTCTTCCCCTTCCCCTTCCCCTTTGTTTGGGCTGCTCTCCACTGTTCTACAAAGTGAACAGTGGAGAGTGTCTCTACTATTCATGGCTGGACTTGGTTTGACCCAAACCTAAATGTGTTGGACCGGTCCGACTCAGTAAAATAAAAAAAATCCAAAAAACAATTCTCAGATATTGTGTTTTATTAAAAAAACTAGTGTTTAACATTAATCAATGACACTACATAATTACATTAAAAGAAGATCGCATGATGACGTAGCATTTGCAAAATTTGATTGCAATCCTAATTTTGTTCTGATGATATTTTACCTAATGTTGCATGTTCAGGAAGCCATAGAAACTGTGGTCCTTGTCATATGGATTTCGTATGTGATGGAATTACATATAATTTAATGGAACAATAAAAAATATTTTATATAAAATATTGTTTATTTCATAATATAATAGCAGTAATTAAGTTTACAATATTAAAATTAAAAACCATCAATATTAATATATATCATTTTTAGTTATTTTATAACCTCAATTTTAAAAACATTCTTAATTAAACACATTAAACAACTTTTGTTCAACCTCAATTTTAACCACAGTTTTAACTAAACATATATTTTAACAAATCAACCTCAACTAAAAGTACCATTTATAAAATAACTTTTTTCAAACCACAACCACAAAAGTTATCACAATACCAAACACACTAACATGGTAGCAAAGTACAACATTCTTGTTATGGTTTACCAGATATTCCAGTTTTACTCCTCTGATTTCTATAAAAACATCCTTTTCGTTTCTCAATGAGCCACACATTCTAATTTTTTATCAACTTAACTTATTAACTAATATAATAATTTTTTTTTCCTATGAATGCAAAGTTTCAGATAAAAACTCGTTTACTTTTTTTTTTTACTTTCTTTCTTTTACAAGCTTTATTTACTTGCTTTCTTTCAATTCCAACATCTTTTACTTTCTCTTCTTCTACACTCATTTTCTTTTATGCATAGTAGTAGATAGAAAAAATATATTTTTTAAAGATTTGGGTCTGGTATTCACAATTTCATTTGATTTTGTGAGGTTGATTTTTTTTTCTAGATTCGAGGTCTAGTATCCACAATTTCATTTTATTTTGTGAGGTTGTTACATGTCTCCATCTATAATTAAGTTTTTAGCTATAGTTTCTCATTGTTAAAAGAAAAAAGTAAACTTGTTACTGTTGCACCAAATGAACAAATTAGCATGCTAGATGTGATAAATTCAATATTTGTTTCATTTACTAGTAAATATGCCACCAAAGAAGAATACAAGTAAACTTGTTGCTGCTGCACTTGATGAACAATTAATACAAGCAATAGAGAGGACCTGATTTCTTGGTCGTGAAGAACCTAATATTCCTTCATCACCTCTTACGGATCAACCAGTGTCAAACGTGACACAAGAAGGATCTTTATTATGTAACTCACTTGTATAATATAGAACTGCATATTTATATAACCATATTGTCCCTATTTAATCACTCACATTTTTATTTCCTCTAACCATGTAATCACCACAAACATAAACCAATCGAAAGCTAAATCAGTGACACACGAAAGCCAAGAGCATCAACCCCTCTGCTGATCTTCGTCAGGCCCCCTCGGCCTTGAGCTCGGTATTCATTGATCACAGCAACAACAAAACATTTAGGTATATCTATTCCTCAAGCATAACCATACGCATATCCCTTCTACGAGTTAGATGGCAGTATAAGGTGGTCATAACCAGCAGCTATAACAAGTGCCAGCTAGATAATCATAATTGTTTTTTAAGGAGTGTCTTTCTTCCACATTTAAATCTCTCTAATGTTGATATGAGGGTCATTCAGACAAAGATGGAGAACACAACAAACATGACTTGCCACAATAATATCGTAGTAGTCAATTGAACTATATATAGGCCATATATGATCAAAATGAATCAAATCCCAAATGAACTACGACAAAGTATATTTAGAGTTCTATGGACTTATACACCTAGAGGGCAAGTCCTAGAAGATTCTATAACAATAAGTACTCCACTAAGAGTGGTTGAAACTACTATGCCTTATGCAATGGGATGAATGCCAATGTATCAGAAAAAGTAATAACAACCTAACTTAGCCGTGATAGCCCCCCCTAATACACTAATTACCTTGTAAACATATAATCTTATAGGCCCTATGACCCTATTATCATGTGCAAAAACTTATTACTAGGCAATTTAACTATAAACCCTAGAATCTTGAAAATATAATAAATAGAAAATAAGTAAATAAACATTACAATGAGTTTAAATACATGATCAATAAGTAAGAAAAAGTAGACCTTTGTTTTAAAATGTATGAAAATTTATCCAGAATGGTAAAGAATTTCATAAGAGAAAATACTAATAAATATGATGTGTAATGTAGAGGATGATCTTTATAAATAAATGTAAAGGCATTGTTAACGTCGACGAAAATGGTAATGGGTTTTGATGGATAAAAAAATAAGGAAAAATACGAAAAATTATCCAAAGGAATTAGCATGGTAAAAAGAAAATGGTCTCAAGGACTTAGTAAAATAACTGATATAATTTAAGCAATAATTGAACAAGATAATCTAGATTTTGACGTAAGATTACCTATTGATTAGTTTTATGCTATCGTGTATAACTTTCAATCTGACTGTTGGATTGAGCTGAAATCTTACGAAGAGTCTTCTGAAACATTGTTCTAAAAGACCTTACAATAAGGTCAAAATCCAGGTATGTTATCTAAAAATAATAATACATAAAAGCATTATAACAAGCAAAATGTTTAAGAAGCAAAATTGCTCCCCTTGTATTGTAGTTGGATTGATGAGCAAAAATAGCTAAAAGATTCTCTTCTTCATTTCTTCTCTAAATTTCTTTAGAAAATCCTTATAAATTGGATAAATGAACTACACAACCCGATTTATCTTGCAATTAACAACAACTTGCGAACCAATCTTTTGTTTGCTTCGTAAAAAGAACTTGGGAGTATGGAATTGGAATTATCAATGAGTTTTTGATAAAATAAAATAGTATTTATAGAATCCACCACTTGTTGTCCTGCCAGTTTCTAAAAGGCTAATGACATTTTTTTTAATTGTAAGATAAGTTGTTATGGGTTGTGTCTTGGAACATTATAATTCTAAGGGAAAATGACATGTCGTTTATTACTTTATCTCGAAGTTTTCTAATTGCAAGTCTCGATATACCTTTCTAGAAAAGATCTATTATGGTTTGGTATGGAGTGCATGAATACTTAGGTAGAACATACTTTATTATACAAATTGATTGATATCCAAAATAGATCTAAATGAGTATATCTTTAAAAAGCCTAAATTTTCTAACAAAATTGTATGGTGGCAAGTCATGTTGGTAGAATATTATATTATTTATATGACTAAAAAGTCAGTGAAAGATAGTGCCATAACAAATCATTTGGTAGACAATACAATTTATGACAACGAGCCCTTATGATTCAGATTTCTAGATGAAGACATTGTGGTGGTATAAAATGAAGAAGAACTAAGTGAAGATATATGGACACATATAATACTTTGATGAAGTAGTAAATGTTTGTGGTAATGATGTAGGAGCAGTGCTTATTTCACCAACTGATGAGCAATATTTTATGGTGATTAGGTTACAATTTAAATGCACCAATAACATAACAAAATATAAACCATGTATCCATAGGCTTGAGACTACTTTGGAAAGAAAAGTTGAAAGGCTTGATGTGAAAGAATAAGGATGAGAAAGTAAATTTATAGTATAAGTACTATTAAGATGGGAGAAATACTATACAATAAAGGATTTAATGGGATGCTACTAAGATGTTTAGATGAAAAGGAGGTGAAAAAAGTCATGACAAAAATGCATGAAATCATATGTGCCACACACAACAATAGGAACATGCTGACATGAAAAATGCAAATAAGTGGATACTTTTGGACCATAATGGAGAACAATTGCAATAATTATGAGTGAAAATGTCTAGTTTTTGTTGATAAGATATATGAAATGTTAGTTTCTCTCCATAATATGACAATACCTTGGTCATTTGTAATGTGAGGATTGGATGGGATTGGCCCAATAAATCTAAGGGTAAGAAATGAATATTGATTCATTTTGGTAGGAATTTACTATTTTACAAAATGAACTAAAATGGCTTCCAACACTTATGTCACTCAAAAATGGTTCAGAGATTTATTGAGAAAGACATAATTTGTCAATACAATTTGCTAGAATTAATAGTGATAAAAAATTCTTAAAACTTTAATGGAAATATTATTCAGTAAAATGGAAGATAAAACATCTTAACTCCTTATCTTATCAACCTAAAATGAACAAAGTTGTAAAAGAGACAAATAAAAATATAAATAAAATTTTACAAAAAAAGGTTGCAAGAACTACTATAAGAATATATAAAAGTGCAACCCCTTACTCTTTAGTTATGTAATGAAGGTGATGATACCTCTCAAAGTGGAGATACCTTATCTAAGAGTACTAAACAAATCAGAGCTAAAAGAGTCTGAATGGGCTAAGGTTTTGTATCAATTGTTGAACCTGATTAATGAGAAGATTAGCCGTGATTTGTCATGGGTAATTGTATTAGAAAAGAGTAGCTAGACTTATGATAAAAAGGTATTGAAAAAGATTTTGTGAATTCCTGAAAAATATATATCAAAGTAAATGAGTGCCTAATTATTGAGGTCCTTGCATAGTAAATAAAGAATTTTTAGGAGGAGCCCTTATTTTATCAGATATAGATGGAGTAGTTTTGTCAAAACCTTTGAATTTAGATGTTGTGAAGAAATATTATGCTTTAAGTTGTATTTTGTTTTTCCAACACATTAAAAATAAAATTTGGCAAGATTCTAATCAAAGTGTTATTTAGTCATGTTCATCCTTTTCCCTTGACTCAACCATTTATATTTTCAAAAAAATAAATCATATTTTTTTGGTCCACTATATAATCAATATTGATATTAATTGCAAAAATTCAATAAAAAAGAACAAAAAAAAAACAAAGGGATACATTTTATTTCTAAAATTAATAAACAACATGGATACAAAAAACAATTATGGACTTGAGGACAAAATAAATGTTTAACAATGAAAGAAGTCATGTCAAGGTATCAAAAGGATTTATGTCAAAGGATTGAATTGTAGAATGATACATAGTCAAGAAACAAGAGTTAGATGGTTTGATAAAAATATATAGAATTGTGTAAGGTAACCTTGGGGGCAATTTTAGGCATAAATGAAGCCTTCATAGATAGGAGATAAAGACCATGACAAAAAAGCTCAAAACTAGAACATCTACTTAGAAATCAAACTTAAGCAACTAAGTGAGCCTGATATCATGATAAAAAGATATGTTGATAAAGTTAAGAGTATAAGGTGACATAGGGAAGTTCATACATTTCATGAAAAGTTGTTTTAATTTTGAGGTTGGTTACCTTTTATTTTTATTTTTGTAGATCTTAAGACGATCCTTTTATTTTTCATTTGTATGGGTCCTAAATTGATCAGTTCTTTTTTATTTTCATGGATCCCAATTTGATCCTTTATTTTGTGATAATCCCAAGTTGATCCCTTTTTACATGGATCTCAAGTTGATCCTTTCATTTTATTATGACATATCCTAAGTTGATCCTTTTTTATATGGATCCCAAGTTGATCCTGTTATTTTTAATTGCATGGATCCTTAGTTGATATCTTTTTAAATGGATCCCAAGTTAATCCATTCATTTTTTATCGCACAAATTTATAGTTGATAATATCATTTAAATGGATCCCAAGTTAATCCTTCTATTTTTATCGAACAGATCCCAAGTTAATCATGTTATTTGTTTGGATCTCAAGTTAATCCCTCTATTTACATACATTCCAAGTTAATCCTTTCATTTTTCATTTGTGTGGATCCCAAGCTGATCCTTCCATTCACAAGCAAGATGGATCTCAAGTTGATCATTTCATTTATTTTTGCTATGATCGTGGTGTTATTTGATGCTATGTCTTATTTTCTATAAAAGAGAGAAAATCTTGCTTTTCGATAATATCTTTAATTTCTTTATAAATTTACTATACAAAATCAAAGAAAAATAAATTTTTAATGTTTTTGTACCATAAGTATTGTGAAGAGAGGGCATTTGTTATAATTGTTTTTACCCTCTTTAGCATATTTTAAAAAAATAAAAATTTGAAAGAAAATTAAAAAAAAGGAAAAGAAAGGAGAAAGATAATAGGGATGAAAGAAAAAAGGACAAAAGTAAAGTTTAGACCCATTTTCAATTTATTAGGAGAAATAAAAGAAATTTGAAATCTTTAAAAAAAATTTATGAATTTTAAAACTTAAAGGATAAAAGATATATAGGAATTGAAAATTCAAGATAAAATGAAAAAACAAAATATAAAAGGAATCCAAAATTTAATAAATAGAATGAGATAAGGAAGGGATTAAGAAATTTAAATTTAACATGGAAAGTAAACATTATAAATTAAGAAATCAGTCCATACACCAAAAAAGTCCCATGAGTGATAAAAGTGAAAACACCAAAGAAAAAAACCATAAAAAATCTCTTTTTTTCTCATAAAAAAACCCTAGCTGCTACTGTTTATCGAGCCTCCTCCCTCTAATAGCTAAAAACTGCCAATATACATAACCCTCAATCTCCTCCTCTTATAAGTCTGACCACCAACCCGTCTTCCATTCTCTTTCACTAGTCACATCCATAACATAAACCTACCAATTAGCTTTCTTTTTTATTGTTCTTCTCCTGCCAATAACAACAACCAATCCCACCATGACCAAACAAATCCTAACCTCCCTGAATTTCTACCGCAAAAACCTATAGCTTCTCTTTCCTTTTTATGTTCTATAGAAATCATAGCTTTAATCATCTAAAGAAACACCTAAAACTCACACACTATCAAGCTTTTTTTTAACTTGAAAGCTATCATAATTTGATTTGCTTTACTGCCCTTTCTTTCTCTCATACACCAGCAGAACAAAACCTCTCTTTATAGCCACAAATCTCTTCCAAAACCAACCTGACTCTACCCAAAACCTAGAAAAAATCACAACACCTTTTCCCTTTTCAAACCAACCCCAACTCAAAACCATTTAGAAACTATAACTTTTCCCCTCCAAAATGAACTAGACATCACAACCAAGAAAAGTCCTGATTTTACTCCTTTTTTTTCCAGGTTTAACCTCTGGTTTGTATTAACATGCCACCTGACCTAGATGCTAACAAATTTCCAACACGCGTGAGCCACATGCCAACATTACCTCCTATTTTTCAGCATGTTTTGGTTAGGTTTTGTAGCTTTTAAGGTTTTTATTTTATTTTATTTTATTTTATTTTATCTTGAATAAATTCTTTTTGGCATATAATGTGTTTGGTTTTGTTTTGCCTATGTATGGTTTGATTTAGTATGTTATTGGTTTGATTTCATGTGTGAACAAGTTTATAATGTTTGTTTTGAGGTCATGTTTAATTTAGCATATGTACATGTTTAATTTTTTTATTGTATTGTTGTGCTTAATTTTATATATGATTATGGTGAGTGGATTTTAAATTTTCATGTGGGGATGTAATTTGTGTAAATGTGAGTTTGGAATATTTTTAATATATTTTTTTTAAATTTTGATAACATGGTAGGAATATTTTTATTTAACATAAAAAAATTAGTTTTGTGAATTTTGATTTTTATCAAAGAATCAATCAATCTCTAGTATGATAATAATAAAAAAAGGTTCTACCATTTAAATGTTGATACATTATTAAATAAAATATGTAAAAAAAATAAAAAATGCATTTGTGTTACTGTGTGTGTGTGTGTATATATATATATAATTATTTGGTTTTTATTTGTAATTATTTTATTGGAATACTTGTTTAGAAATATTTCATTTGTTATGAGAAGAAGATTTGAGCTGGGTTGATTTGACCCTATCAATACCTATTGACTGTGAATGGAGGCCTACATGCTCATTTTAGAAATAATAAAAGAAAATGGGAGTGAAGACCAATCTACTATTTACCATATTTTTTCGGGTCAAATGCAAGTATTTTGAAAGTAAAGATTGAGTCTTATTGTCAAGATCAGGTCCTAAATCATTATCTTAGGTTAACCCTTTAACATAAACATCTACATATACCAGTTTGGGCCAAGTTTTTAGGAAGAGTATAATAGATACTTGTATCATAAAACAAACAACAATACAACTTACTTTAGAGGTAGAATGTTTTAGGATGACTAAAATCTTTTCTTTAGCATAACCACCTTCTTACCCAAAAATATTTGAAGATCAGTTAGGATTCCTAGTTATCATAAACTAAATGGCAACTTCTATTTTACATTTGTGCCCTTAATTTGTTTAGGAGTCCCTACAACAATTCATATCAATAAATAATAAAGAATAAAGAAAATATAAGCAAAATTGCATTCCATACAA
This sequence comes from Populus nigra, assembly GCF_951802175.1. Lineage (NCBI taxonomy): Eukaryota > Viridiplantae > Streptophyta > Magnoliopsida > Malpighiales > Salicaceae > Populus > Populus nigra. The sequence continues at coordinate 4,154,104 of NC_084869.1, forward strand.
ATAAAAATTACATGCATTGATTTTTCTCACTTTTATGCATTCTAATTTTCTTTTCATACTGAAACAAGGGCTACTAGTCAAGGATGCCTTTTTAGGTGATCTAGTTTTCACTTTGTATACTCCACTCCTACCTTTTTTTTCTCTACTAATGTAGCCTTCTTGCCTACGTGACTAGTTAGGGCGGTATGCCCAAGATACTTAGACAAGTCTTTTCCTTACACAAAGGGTTGTTTATCCTCAAACATAATGATATACTATATTTTAAAACGACATTATGAAAGTGTATGATATAGTATAAGCCATCAAACTCGAAAAAAACTTTAATTTGTTTTCATGCAAAAGCCTTACTCTTCTTCACATATATATGATGATGAAATCTACCTTATTAAAGTGGTAAAGTAGCACTATCAGAAAATTAGCAAATAGCAATAGAAATGATGATGAAAAACATTTCATCAACACTTTCTAATATAAATAATGATGAAAACTTTTTGTCAGTAATTAGCGATGTAAATTGTGAAGAAATATGTAAATTGTGACATAATATGTTTAGACATAAATTTCAATGGAATGGAGAAAATAAAAAATAAAAATAAAAATTTTTATTGAAAATATGACACGTTTGTATTTTCTAACAAAATTGTCGATAGACATTCTTTTTTCTTCTTATTGATAGTTCTCTATTCCCCTCGACTTTCTTTTTATTCTTCCTATCTAAAAACATTTCAACCCCTCTAACTATTTGCTCGTAAATCCAGCCACCATCTTCACAAATTCATCCACCCTAAGTTGTTGGTGTCGATCTAAATCTATTAACAATGTCAACATTCTTCTTTTGGTTTAATTTCTTGTAAAGATTTGCTATACCTAGTCAGCAAACCTACCAATTTTTTTTGTAACCCATTTATGTTGTAGGGTGATTTATTGAGTTTTCTTTGTACCATTTGTAGTTTGTTTTTATAATTAAGTGTTTTATAGCTTTAATGTATGATTTGTATGTTAGGGTTTGTTCAAAATTTAGGAGAAATTGATTTCATTTTTCATTTGATGAAATTGAGTTTTATTTTATAACTTAGATATGTTTTAATTGAAGAAAAGATGAGTTATTTAAAAGGGACCAAGTTGAAAATTTAGGGAAATTGATTTTTTTTATGAAATTAAAAATAATTAAAAGGTAATAATTTATGTTAAATAAGTTTGAATTGAACTTTATAGATAATGGATAATTAGTTGGGTACCAATTATTTCTTGTTAATTTTATTGTTTAGTTTATAATTTGATGCAAAATTGAATTTGTGTAGAAATGATAATTAATTATTGGATTGTGAATTTATTTTGAATTAAATGATGAATTTTGAATTGATAGTTATATTATTAATTCATTTGGTCATCGTTATTCTAAATAGGTTTTATAAGTAATGGATGATCATTCTTGAATGTATTGAGATTTTTCTAAAAGGTTGTATAGACAAGATTATCTTAAAGGGGTTGAAGGTTTTATTAATTTCTTACTTTCTAATCTAAAGAATATTAATGAAAGTGAAATTAGATGTCTATGTGTGAAGTGTATGAATAAAAAGTTTCACTATAAAAATATTGTGATGATACATCTAATTAAAAAAAAAGTTTGTTGAGAAATACTTATGTTGGCTTGCAAACAAACAACCCTATGTTTCTTACAAAACCATGTTAGAAAGAATGATTAACTCAACTTCTAGTTCTAGCAACATATATGGTTTACGGATGATAATAGTAATTATTATAAGAGTATGATGATGGATGAAATGAGAATGAATTATGATTATTTAGGTGAAGGTTCATTTAACATCTCTTTAGATGAAGAAACAAATATAGATGCAATCTATATTTTTTTGAACTTTTGAAATATTCTAACAAACCATTATAAGATAGATATACAACTCATAATAAATTGTCAATCATTGCACAAATATTTACCATCAAGTCAAATTATAGGCTGAATAAGGCTACTTATGATAGGATTCTGGAATAAAAGCATGTTACCTAAAAGGAATAAGATGCAAGATAACTTTTATACTATAAAATCCATGATGAAACCTCTTGGCCTAGGATACCAAAAAATTAATATGTATCCAAACTTTTGAGTGTTGTACCATGGTGAATATGCAACTTTTATCGAGTGCAAAACTTGTCAACATGCTCAGTATAAATCTAATAATGGTAGAGGAAGGACACTTATTATATACAAAAAAAATAAGATACTTCTCAATCATTCCTAGACTGCAAAGGTTATTTACGTCTCCAAAAACTATTGAGCAGATGATATGACACCAATCACATGATGAGGTGGATGGAGTCATGAGATACATTTTCAATGGTGAAGCTTGGAAGCAATTTAATGAGATGCATCTTCAGTTTTTAATGGAATCACAGAACATACATATTAGCTTGTGTATAAATGAATTTAATCTACTTAGATCATTTGCTACACTTTATTCTTGTTGGTTAGTCATGCTAACAATATATAATTTGCCCCAGAGATTTGTATAAAACTAGAATTCGTGTTCTTGTATATGGTCATACCTAGTCCTTACATTTGATGTGAGAATATAATTGTTTGTTTTTTACTGTTAATTGATGAGTTAAATCACTTATGGTTAGCCGGAGCTTTAACATATGATGTACCAAGAAAATATAATTTTCTTATGTATGAGATTATATAAGGTTAGAGCACACATGTAAATTAGCTTGTCCAAATCGATCTCAACATGTTTAATTTGTTCATGAAAAACCAAGTTGTGAATAATCTAAATATAATTCTAACTGTCACAATACATAATAATAATAAAATGAGATAAAATAGGAAGTCTTTTATATCTGCAAATAATAAACATAACAAAACAATTTCTATTACATGGCTAATTGAATATAGTTTTTATCGATTGAAAACTTATTTTGCAATTGAGTACTTTATTACTTATCATTAACTTTTGTTTCATTCCTTCCTCTCTCCATTAGAGAGCTAGCTAGCGGCCATAATAAACCTTTTGATCTTTTACTATGATGATAGGGAGCGTCATTGGATTTATGTCTTAGTAGACCAAACCAGGTGGTCCGAACCTTTTTTTCTAAAGTTAGCAGGTGCATGAACTTAATAAGAGACCAAACCAGACAAGGACCCTCCTGGTGGGCTCGTTGGTCTGCACACATCAAGAATATTCATTACCAAGAAGATCGATCCTTGGTCCCACCGAGAAAAGACAGACAATAATGGACCTAGATTTCGATTGGAACCAAAAGAAGAGCTTGTCTACTTGAGATTGGCAACTCTAAAGGGAAGGATGATTTGGCTTTCTATCATGATACTAGCGACCTAGGTTTTACACTCCAGATCTACATTCATTCGTCGTAAATGTACCCAACTAATGCAACTTTTTCCAGGTTTTTTTCCTTCCTTTTTTTTATATTTAAAATTGCATGTTTTCACAATGGGTGATGCATTTCTAAATTATCATTTGTGGTTAAAATTAACAGATAAAAAAAACAAAATACTCAGATAAAAAATATTTAAGTTCAACTGCCATGTTTAATTTAACCAATTGCAGGGTATTTCTTGATAATTTAGCCTTTATTTTTATTTCCTTACTTAAAATTTGCCTTAATTTAATTTTCAATTTAATTTGAATAAATTAAATCCTCCAACTCTTTTTTTCTTCTTATTTCTCATAATTGATCAAAATTATATTTTAATATTGTAGCTTCAAACTTAAATTTCTTATATTTCCCCAATCACGCACAACGTTTTATTTTATTAGCTATATCAACACCCTTGATATTCAGGAAGACATCCTAGCCCTTCATCTCTTTAGAACTTGTCTCATTTCCTACTACAAATCTGGCTTAAAGGGTACTGGAACATTGTAATATTTTGAAGGCTTGTTTACAGGTCTTATAGGGTTTTTGGTTGGCTTGACATGGCATTTATTGGCTAGAGACAAACTAGAAAATTAGGGATGCAGGGGAGAAGAATCTGGATGACGTGTCAGCTTTCTTCTTACTGAACGACGTGTCACTTGTTTTTGGGATTAAGATTCTTAATTACCTGAAATGACATCAATTCCATTAATCTATTTTAGGTCTGTCACTTTGGTTTCTTTTCCATTTCAGCCTGCCTTTAGAAACTCGCAATTCAGCCCAATATTGGTTTTATTTTAGAAACCCTTTTAATTTGGCCCTCGGTCACTCTTAATTTGTCCTTGTATATTAGCGTTAATAGATGTTCTTTAGTTCCTCAAATTATGTAATTTCAACCAAAGTTACATTTTATCTCTAAAATACTATTCAATTAAGTCCCTAATTAAAACAAAAAATGCCTTTCTTATTCCAACACCTTTTCACTTTAGTCCATGAACCTTTAATTCTTTTATTTTTGGTTGAATTGACTTCAAATTTCAACAATTTTCTTCAACTACACCTAAAATTGAATTATTTGGAATTTTAAACTTTTCTATCCCTTTCATTTTATTCTTTGGCTTATTTATCCAAATTTTCTCTTAATTTAATTTTTTCTCCGCAACTAAACCCTAATTGAATGAATTAACTTTCAAACTTTTCCATCTTTTCATTTTGACCCTTGATCTTTCAATTCTTCCAATTATGACAAATTCCATCCCTTTTTTCAAATTTGTTTAATTAAACCAATTGCAAATTAATTCTTGCTTGTTTACAACCCAAAACCTTTTTTTTTGAAAAATAATTTAAAAAAAAAGAAATTTTTTTTCCTTTTAAAAAAAAAGAAAATTTTATAAAGAGTATGACACGACCAAAAGATTGATGTCTTTTCCCAAGTGCAGGAGTGTCGAAGTAATAAATAACCCAGCAAGACCGGGGTCGAACCACAGGGAGGTTAATTGTATAAATTATAGATAACAATAATACAAAAGTAACAATAACAACAACAATAATAATAATAGTGTTTGTCGCACCCTCGCGAGCGGAGCGCGGCATCGCGGCGACCATCGATTGATTTCGGGATCTTTGTTTGTTTATTGTGGATAAAGGGAGTCGCCACCTAGTATTATGGTCACTAGGAAACCTAACTGGTCTTTCAGAGATTCTAAGGCAAGGGACTGGTTGCGTAAAGGGAAGGTATTAGCACCCCTAGTACATCCTACCTGAGGTAAGCTGCTTGGTGTTAATTTGGTTTGTCTTATAATTGCTATGGTGTTGGTGTTTTCTAATCCCATCAATTTTCCTAGGTTTGATTCAAACTAAATTTATTAAGATAGAAATCCAAGGAGATTCCATGTGCTTTAAAAGCTCATTTTTTCCTTAGTATTTCATACTCTTACGGCTCGTAAACCGCGGAGTAAAAAAATTTGAAATGTCCTCGATTACGATCAAGGCTTCTTTCAAGGATGTGTAATGACTTATTATTCCTAGAAAAATATTTTGGATATTAACCACTTTGGGTTTCTTTATCCAAACATTAACAGCGAATAATAACAAATTATTCCCAATAATATTTTGGATATTCATCCATTTGGGGTTTCTTTATCCAAACATTAACGGTGAATAATAACAAGTTATTCCCAATAATATTTTGGATATTCATCCCTTTGGGGTTTCTTTATCCAAACATTAACGGTGAATAATAACAAGTTATTCCCAATAATATTTTGGATATTCATCCCTTTGGGGTTTCTTTATCCAAACATTAACGGTGAATAATAGATTAATTCCCCCCAAAAATAAGATTTTTATATTTTTTGGAATATTGGCCAATACCCTTTGGAGTTTTACAAACATGTTGTAAAATCCAGAAATGCAAGAAAATAATTTTTTGTTGTGTTTAAGAAATCCATGCGAAAACACATTTTCGAAACTTCCAATATTTTTTATATAAAAAGAGCGTTCAAAACATATTAGAGTATTGACCGTATGCAACACACAAAAAAACATTTTTTGTATTCGGTCCAAATCACAAGCATCGCAATTTAACGCAAACATTACGATAAAAAAAATAGCAAGCCATCATATATATTATAAGATTTACAAAAAAACTTAAAACAACTCATAAAAACCCATTCAAAAGCCAACTAACTTAAAATGCTATAACTGGAAAATGAATACTTCTGTATGCGCAAAGGGGCCAAGGTTCTGACACCAAAGTTTGAGCTAAAAAAAACTGATGCAGTGCAGCCATACTAATTTCATGCGAAAGGAGAAGAACCTGGGCAGCATGCTCTATTCCCCGTATGTTAAAGACTAAGACTAAAGAAATAAATGGCAGCTACCTCGTTTTAAAGAAAACAGAAACAAGTTCTTGAAAAGAACGAACAACAAACCCCAAATATACATACGACAAAGAAGAAAAAAAAACTGAGGCTCATACCTGCTGATATGGCATGTTTTAAATGTAGAAGATGATGTGCAAGCTGATGGACAGAGCTTCTGCCTTCTCGCCTCAAGCATCCACTAGGCAGTAGCCTTCTGATTCTTTCTCTTCACTCTTCCAGGACCGCCACCTCCAAGTGGACTTATGAGAGAAAAATCAATGTGTTTCTGGGAGTCAAACCTGTTCATCCTGCGGAGAAAGGCTTCACCTTCGAAAATTCAGCGTTGGTTCTTCTCATCCAGGGTGAGAAACATTCTTGCAGCCTTACGGATGCGGCTCAGGGACGCCGTGTCCTCAAAAGAGCAGAGTGAGCGGAGACCAGCAGGGCAAAAGGTCTATGTTGATGAGAGGGAGAGGGGACAGTGTCCGGCCAGAGAGAGAGATCTCTGTTTTCTTTTTAAAATCAGGGGGGTGGCTGCTTCGTTTTTTTAAAAAGATGAGAAGGGGGGAGGGCTACGACTTCTTTGCTAGAGAGGATAGGTTTAGGTTTTTCTTTGTGTTTTTTCTCTTTTCTGAAAAATTACCCCATTCTCAATATTTCCCCCCCCCCCAATTATTATGGCTGGAGGTTTATTTATATAGAAAATCTCTACACGTGCTATTCAAGGAAATATTACAATAATTATTGCAGAGATTGTTTTCTATAACCATCACCAACAAATCCTATATATATGGTATTTTATATTGCAGTGATTATTTTCCATAACCAGCACAAATCAAATCATATATCTATGGTATGATTATTTTCCATAACCAAGCACGAATCAAATCATATATATATATATATATATATATATGGTATTTTATATTGCAGTAATTATATATGATTCATAATTATCTCCTTGACATATTGCTTCCTTGATATTAGCCTTGATTCATTTATATAGAAAATCTCTACATGTGTGTTATTTAAGGAAATACTGCAATAATTATTGCAGAGATTGTCTTCTATAACCATCACCAACAAATCCCATATATATAGTATTTTATATTGCATTGATTATTTTCCATAACCAGCACGAATCAAATCATATATCTATGGTATTTTATATTGCAATAATTATATATGATTCAGTAATTATCTCCTTGACATATTGCTTCCTTGATATTAGCCTTGATGCTTTATGTTATCGCCACATGTAAACCCTTATTATTATTTTTTTATTTATTATTTTATTTGAAAATTTATCAAAATATGGGTCAAAAATTGGGTAGCAACAGATGCCCCCTCTTTACAATGCTTACGAAGCAAAATTCCTCAATGTTTTGCATAGTAAGCTTTGTAAAGAAAGAAAAAAAATCTTCCTTGCTTGCTGAGTGATCCACTCAACCAAGGACTTCACTTTTTAAAAGAAAATGGTCTCGTTATCATGGGTGACCTGCCCCCTTTTTTTTAAAAAAGAAAATTGGTCTATTTTTACGGGCGACTTGCCCACGCACACTCTAACCTGGTCTATTTTCAGGGGCGACCTACTCACATACTCACGCTGGTCTATTTTCACGGGCGACCTGCCCTTTTGAGGGGGTTAACCTAAGATCCCATTTGGCGATCTCCTTTACCCCGAAGTAAAGTCGGTGTGTAGCTCGGTCAACCTGAAATCCCATCTGGTGATTCCCTTTAACCAAAGCTAAACTCTGTGTGTGGTTGGGTTAACCTGAGATCCCATCTGGCGATCTCCTTTAACCAAAACCAATACAAAAATGTGTGTGTGGTCTTATTATGACGGGTGACCTACCCAACCGAAAGATGATCTTATTATGACAGGTGACCTACCCAAATACAAGATGGTCTCATTTTAACGGGTGACCTACCCAAATACAAGATGGTCTCATTGTGATGGGTGACCTACCCAAGTGGAGAGAAGGGAAGAGTGGTCTCATTCTTATGGGTGACCTACCCAGGTAAAAAAAGATGGAGAATGGTCTCATTCTAATGGGTGACCTACCCAAAAAATGGTCTCATTGTGATGGGTGACCTACCCAGGTGGAAAAGAGGAAGAGTGGTCTCATTCTTATGGGTGACCTACCCAGGGGGAAGAATGGCCTCATTATAATGGGTGACCTACCCAGGTAAAAAAAAGATGGAGAATGGTCTCATTCTAATGGGTGACCTACCCAGGAAAAATGGTCTCATTATGATGGGTGACCTATCAAAGTGGAAAGGGGGAAGAGTGGTCTCATTCTTATGGGTGACCTACCCAGGGGGAAGAATGGCCTCATTATAATGGGTGACCTACCCAAGTAAAAAAAAAATGGAGAATGGTCTCATTCTAATGGGTGACCTACCCAGAAAAAATGGTCTCATTGTGATGGGTGACCTACCCAAGTGGAAAATGATGGTCTCATTATGATGGGTGACCTACCTAGATGTAAGAGAAAAGGATTTTAGAAAGGGGTCTCAATATCTGGAGACCTGCTCGTTTTATTTTTATTTTTATTTTTATATTTATTAAAAAAAACTCCACTCTTTTGCTAGGGAATGGTCTCAAAATCGGATGACCTTCCTATTTCAAAAATTTTAGAAAAACTCGCGTTGTTTTTTTTTCAAAAAAAAAAAATGGTCTCAATATCGGGTGACCTGCCCGTTTTGAACTTCAAAAGAAATCATCTTACCTCGAGGAATGAAGCAGTGCCGCTTCACAATTACTATCCTTTTCCGTAGTTCCGTTGACCTATTTTCGGAAATATAGGTCCCTCCTTTCCGTTGTGGACTTCTTCGAGCTCCTGTTTCCATTTGTTTGTTCGACCTATTCTCTTGAACTGGAATATGCTCCACGCGCTATATTTCCTATCCTTTTCATGCTTGATGAAGAGATCTCCAGTTCCTCATGGGGCCCTTTCTTGCTCCATTAAACGTTGCTTTGTGTTATACTTTTACCGATGTTTTAATTGTCTTTTCCATGTTTTTGAGAAATTATTTTTAAAAGGAAAACTCAAAAAAATTGGTTTCGTTCATGAAAACTAAAACTTTCAATGCAATCATCATATTTTGTTTTAAGTAACTCTCATAAAAGGTGTTTTAGAAGTTCTATGATGATACCACTTTGGGCTTTGGTTCACTATAGACCCCTACGTGCACTTTTTGCCCCCAGTGTGGTGTGCAATACCTATCAGGTTTAAATTTGGTTTGGATCCCTCGAATTTGAGAATTGATGGAGTCATCTCCTTAGTCATGTGTAAAAACAGTAAAAGATTTTGAATGCTATGAGATCATGCGTTTTATGAAGAAAAGGTTCCTTACAGAGAGAATTCATGGTCGAACTTTATTTTATGGATCGAGAAGCATAGTATTTCTTTATAGAGTCAGCATTCACAGGTCTAACTAGATCTTCTCCATCCATTCTAGATAACAATAAAACTCCTCCCGAGAACGCTTTCTTTACCATGTAAGGGCCTTTATTGTTTGCTTCCCATTTACTCTGATCTTCTCCTGGTAAAGGCTATATTTTTTGTCAGTACAAGATCTCCTTTATGGAATCCTCGAGGTTAAACCTTCTTATCATATGATTTGGCCACTCGTGATGATGACAAATTGCAGCTATCCTCTTTTCACCGATCAGATTCATCTATTCATATCTAACTTTTACCCATTCCACCTCTTCTAAACTCAAAGTCTACCAATACTCTTAATGAGGGGGTTTTCACTTCTAAAGGCATCACCGCCTCCATTTCATATACCAAAGTGTACGGGGTGGCTCCTGTTGAAGTTTTAATTGTGGTGTGGTACACGTGAAGGGCAAATGGCAACATCTCATGCCAATCCTTGTAGGTGACCACCATCTTCTACATAATCTTGACATTTTCGTTAGCAGCTTCTACTGGACCATTCATCTTTGGCCTATATAGCGAGGAATTGGAATGCTTGATTTTCCATTTAGCGCAGAGTTCTATTATCATCTTGCTATTGAAGTTTTGGACATTATTTGTTATAATATTTTCTAATGGACCATATCGACAGATCAAATCTCTTTCCATAAATTTCTTTACCACCTTTTGCCTCCACGTCATCCAAACATCTCAACAAAGTTCTGTCGGATGATTTCTTATACAAAATTTCCCTATCAAGATAGAAATCCATTGCCAACCTCCTCAAAGTCTTCTTGTTGATTTTGGATGCCCCCATGGGATATGTTTGGTTTTGGATGAAATTCTTGATATCATAGTACCAAGGGTTTCCATCTATTCCTCTTTCAACTGAGCAACAATGAGCTGAGTTATTTCTGGTATCAATGTGTACCGGCCGCACCTTGTGCCCAAAGTCTATTCTAGTCATAAAAGCTAGCGTGACCAAAGCATCAGCAAAATGGTTTCCTTCCCTTCCTAGATGGGTGAACTTTATTTCCTCAAATTTTCTAGCCAATTCAAACAGGTGTTCTTGGTAAGGTCTCAACTTCTTGTCCTTGGTTTGCCCTTTTCCTTTCACTTGGCAAATAATAAAAAATAGAGTCTTTATACATATCTATCTTTCTAATATTTAATGCCACCTCTAAAACGAGAATGCAAGCTTCATACTCCTATGTTGTTAGTGCACCCAAACTACGACTTAAATGAACCCGGATAATGTTTCTTATCAGGAGAGATTAGCACTGCCCCCACTTCGTTACCATAGCACCATCAAAGTACATAATCCACCAAACTAATTTCCCTTCCTCGACTGAAAACACATCTTCATCAGGAAAATCAAAGTTTAACAGCTCATAATATTCCATAGCATGGTTAGCTAGGTGATCGGCGATGACATTCATGGCTTTCCTTGTCATATATACTATGTCATACTCAGCCAGTAGAACTTGCCATTTGGCTTGATAGATAAGGGTGGATTCAGTAGGTACTGCTTGATTTTCACGAAAGCTTCTTCACACTCTTATTCCAAATTCCAAGATTCTTCTTCCTTAACAATCGAAGATTGGGTCACAAGTCATGGTTAATTGGGATATAAGCCGAGCAATGTAATTCAACCTTCCCAAGAACTTTCTTACATCCTTCTCAACCTTGGGAGTTGGCATAGATTGAATAGCCTTTACTTAACCAGGGTCCACTTCTATCCCTTTGTCACTCATCATAAATCCTAACAACTTCCTAGATTTCACCCCGAATGAACACCTTGCATGGTTAAGCCTCAACTTGTACTTCCTTAGTCTTTCAAATAATTCCTTCAATATTTGGACATGATTCGCTCCCTCTCTAGATTTAGCAATCATATCATCCACGTATACTTTAATCTCTTTTTGCATCATGTCGTGAAATAGAGCCACCATGGCCCTTTGGTAGGTGGCCCCGACATTCTTTAACCTAAATGACATGACCTTGTAGCAAAAGGTTCCCCATAGTGTTACAAAGGTTTCTTCTCCTTATCCTCTTGCACCATTTTTATCTTATTGTAGCCAGAAAATCCATCCATGAAGGAATATATGGAGTTACGTGCTGCATTGTCAACTAGCAAATCTAGGTGTGATAGAGGAAAATTGTCTTTAGGGCTAGTTCGGTTTAAGTTCCTAAAGTCCACACAAACTCTGATTTTATCTTCCTCTTCGGGTACTACCACTATGTTGGACACATATTGCGGATACTTAACTATTTCTAGAAAACCAGCATTCCACTACTTTTCAATTTATGTCTTTACCTTGATCAAGACATTCAGATTGGTCCTTCTCAACCTTCGCTTAACCGATTTGCATCCTTCTACTAGTGGTACCCTATACAAACCAGGCATATCCTTGTAGGACTAGGAAAAAAAATCTACATAATCTTGGAGTAGTGCAATCAACTCTTCTCTTTCTTTAGGGGTGATCACAATCCCTATCCTTAGTTTTTTCTCTTAATTTTCATTGCCCACATCTATGGTTTCAAGTTTCCTCTCTAGCAGGTTTCCAAGCTTGTCCATGCTGCTTTATTAATTTTGTGAATCCTCAAATGTTATTTCTCTTATTCTTCTTCTTCTTCAACTAATATGTATTCTTTAAAGTTCGGCCATTCATTCTCAGTGTGAAGTGCAAGTTTTGTTATGGAAGATCTGCTTTTAGGGTTTTTAAAAGCGGAAAGTGATGTGAAAATGCATAGTAAAAATATAAAGATGAACTTTTGAAAATGCATGATCTCATTAAAAGGAAAAGTTTGGCTAAAAAAAAAGGATAAAATTCCATTGACATTTGGAACCTCGATTTAAAAAAGTGAAAAAAGAAAACAACACAATATCATGATCAAACAAGCGTTGTTGATTAAATTTGAACACCTATGGAGCTTCTTAGGTCTCCCAACTCTGGAACATCTCTCCCTTAGCTAGCTTTTGAATGAAGGTCTTAAGATTCAAGATGCTTTGAGCTTAGGCTTGTTTAGATGCAAAACGATATTATGGAGCATACATCCTAATGATAGGTTCTAGTTCCTTTATGTGAGACATCGGGTAGGTTTACTACTCGGTCTCTAAAAAGGGTCTCTTGTTGTCCTAGTGATCACCCTCGTAAAGGCAATATGGGGGTTCAGCAGATAGTGGGATGGTACATGTACCAATCACTATCAGTCTAAACACTCAGCAAAGAGTTGAGGTTTACACAAACTTAAACCTTGACTCAAGTCATAAGGCAAGCTGCTAGTCCCCCACTTAACTTAAAATTTAATATGTATGCTCTCAAAAAGAAAATAATAATAAAGTGATGGATGAATAATACCATGTGTGACAGAATGTAAAGATGCATGCTAAAGCTTTTAAACCAAGTATCATTCAGAGAAAAAAAACAACAACATATAGCATAAAAAAAAACAATTACCAAGCTTAGTCCAAGGGTCCCTAGTGGAGTCGCCATCCTGTCGCACCCTCGCGAGCGGAGCGCGGCATCGCGGCGACCATCGATTGATTTCGGGATCTTTGTTTGTTTATTATGGATAAAGGGAGTCGCCACCTAGTATTATGGTCACTAGGAAACCTAACTGGTCTTTCAGAGATTCTAAGGCAAGGGACTGGTTGCGTAAAGGGAAGGTATTAGCACCCCTAGTACGTCCTACCTAAGGTAAGCTGCTTGGTGTTAATTTGGTTTGTCTTATAATTGCTATGGTGTTGGTGTTTTCTAATCCCATCAATTTTCCTAGGTTTGATTCAAACTAAATTTACTAAGATAGAAATCCAAGGAGATTCCATGTGCTTTAAAAGCTCATTTTTCCCTTAGTATTTCATACTCTTACGGCTCGTAAACCGCGGAGTAAAAAAAATTGAAATGTCCTCGATTACAATCAAGGCTTCTTTCAAGGATGTGTAATGACTTATTATTCCTAGAAAAATATTTTGGATATTAACCACTTTGGGTTTCTTTATCCAAACATTAACAACGAATAATAACAAATTATTCCCAATAATATTTTGGATATTCATCCATTTGGGGTTTCTTTATCCAAACATTAACGGTGAATAATAACAAGTTATTCCCAATAATATTTTGGATATTCATCCCTTTGGGGTTTCTTTATCCAAACATTAACGGTGAATAATAGATTAATTCCCCCTAAAAATAAGATTTTTATATTTTTTGGAATATTGGCCAATACCCTTTGGAGTTTTACAAACATGTTGTAAAATCCAGAAATGCAAGAAAATAATTTTTTGTTGTGTTTAAGAAATCCATGCGAAAACACATTTTCAAAACTTCCAATATTTTTTATATAAAAAGAGCGTTCAAAACATGTTAGCGTATTGGCCGTATGCAACACACAAAAAAAACATTTTTTGTATTCGGTCCAAATCACAAGCATCGCAATTTAACGCAAACATTACGATAAAAAAAAATTAACAAGCCATCATATATATTATAAGATTTACAAAAAAACTTAAAACAACTCATAAAAACCCATTCAAAAGCCAACTAACTTAAAATGCTATAACTGGAAAATGAATACTTCTGTATGCGCAAAGGGGGCCAAGGTTCTGACAACAAAGTTTGAGCTAAAAAAAACTGATGCAGTGCAGCCATACTAATTCCATGCGAAAGGAGAAGAACCTGGGCAGCATGCTCTATTCCCCGTATGTTAAAGACTAAGACTAAAGAAATAAATGGCAGCTACCTCATTTTAAAGAAAACAGAAACAAGTTCTTGAAAAGAACGAACAACAAACACCAAATATACATACGACAAAGAAGAAAAAAAAACTGAGGCTCATACCTGCTGATATGGCATGTTTTAAATGTAGAAGATGATGTGCAAGCTGATGGACAGAGCTTCTGCCTTCTCGCCTCAAGCATCCACTAGGCAGTAGCCTTCTGATTCTTTCTCTTCACTCTTCCAGGACCGCCACCTCCAAGTGGACTTATGAGAGAAAAATCAATGTGTTTCTGGGAGTCAAACCTGTTCATCCTGCGGAGAAAGGCTTCACCTTCGAAAATTCAGCGTTGGTTCTTCTCATCCAGGGTGAGAAACATTCTTGCAGCCTTACGGATGCGGCTCAGGGACGCCGTGTCCTCAAAAGAGCAGAGTGAGCGGAGACCAGCAGGGCAAAAGGTCTATGTTGATGAGAGGGAGAGGGGACAGTGTCCGGCCAGAGAGAGAGATCTCTGTTTTCTTTTTAAAATCAGGGGGGTGGCTGCTTCGTTTTTTAAAAAAGATGAGAAGGGGGGAGGGCTACGGCTTCTTTGCTAGAGAGGATAGGTTTAGGTTTTTCTTTGTGTTTTCTCTCTTTTCTGAAAAATTACCCCATTCTCAATATTCCCCCCCCCCCCATTATTATGGCTGGAGGTTTATTTATATAGAAAATCTCTACAAGTGCTATTCAAGGAAATATTACAATAATTATTGTAGAGATTGTTTTCTATAACCAGCACCAACAAATCCTATATATATGGTATTTTATATTGCAGTGATTATTTTCCATAACCAGCACGAATCAAATCATATATCTATGGTATGATTATTTTCCATAACCAAGCACGAATCAAATCATATATATATATATATATATATATATATATGGTATTTTATATTGCAGTAATTATATATGATTCATAATTATCTCCTTGACATATTGCTTCCTTGATATTAGCCTTGATTCATGACACGACCAAAAGATTGATGTCTTTTCCCAAGTGCAGGAGTGTCGAAGTAATAAATAACCCGGCAAGACCGGGGTCGAACCACAGGGAGGTTAATTGTATAAATTATAGATAACAATAATACAAAAGTAACAACAACAACAACAATAATAATAGTGTTAATAATAATAGTGAAGAAGAAGAGGAAGAAGTTGATGAGAACTTTTGAGATGGAAGATTAACGTAGGATTAAACAATGATAACAACAAATGTCAAGGTTAGAGGATCCACTAATGGTACATCAAACAAGTATAGTATAAACTCTTATTATTCAACTGGAAACCACACACAAAGGAGGTTCCAATCGGATTATAAATTGTTAACATGATTACATTAGTTATCTTATTCGAATAATGCTAATACTTGTAAATGTTGTCAGGCATTCATGATTATAACTTATGTTAACAACAAATCAAGTTCCTTTCATAGCTCAGGTGTCGGTTATACCATACAGTATGGGCTATGAAAGTGCCAAGTATTTGTTGTACCAAGTGTTATACAACATAAATCTAGATTAACCATTTAACAAGCAAAGTATTATAAGTGAACAAGATAGCAAATATAAAGCATGTTAGTATCCAACATTAAGGTCCATGTTAAGTTTATATTATACTTATTCTTACACCATTAGTGTACCCTTTTCACCTTGACATAATAAACTTAGTTAAACATAATGAAAGAAAGAAACATAAATAAACAAGGAAAGGAAATGAAAAGCATAAGCAAGAAATTAATATAAGCAAAACTTAAGCATTACAAAATATAAAGAGAGAAAGCAAGAGCATGATCTTGATCTAAAAACCAAGATGCCTAAATACATGGCAAATGCCTCCTTTTATAGGCCAAAATTCGGAACTATTGATTTGTTGACTAATTGATGAGTGGGTGGCCACATCTTGACTTGGTGACAATTCTTATCTTCTTGTCTGCCAAAAACGTCATTGATGACGTCATAATTTGAACAAACTTGAATCATGAAAGTTCTAGGAAATTGTCTCATCTTTCTAGGATAAAAATTTGAGATCATTTGGACTTCTAGAACTCGAGATATGGGCTGAACACTGAACAGTGTCTCGGCTGCAGGACAGATTCGGACTTCTTCCTTGTTGCTACAATTTGGACTTGAAAACGGCCTTGTTAAATCTTAGGCTCCTCATGAAAGTTGTAGGCCTATGTCTTAGCTTTCCATCCATATAAAATGAACCTAAATCCAAGATCTACAGCTCCAGATATGACCCAATTACCGAACTATGTTCCAGTTTGGACTGCACCAGCATCTCTTTGGCCATCTTTTTGTCCTTTCAATTTCTGTACTTCAACTCATCAATCAATTCTTTCATTTATGTGATAGGCCTGCATTTAAGATCATCATTTACCATAAATTAAAGGTATCTTATATAATTAGATATGTTATTATAAAACATGCTTTAGTTAAGGAGTTATTGATACTTTAAGTGCAAAATGATGATATAAAACCTTGATAAAAATGCACTTTTAAGTACTAATCACACCCCCCAACCAGCTTATTACTAGTCCCTAGTAATTAAGGCGTTAAAATAGAAAAACAATTTGCAAATTCCACAAAGCAAGGCATTCATCATTCAACTTCCATTAATCTATTCAGATAAACAAACTCTCATTAAATTTTATATATCTGCTCAATACCTCTTAAACAAAATATTAATAAACCTTCCTTGTTATGTGCTCAATGTATGAAACATAGATGATGGGGCTTTTGTTGGAAGAAAACAATATTTTGTTCTAATGTTTAAGGTTAACTTCCTTGGGTTGGGATTATTTTATTTTATTTTACTTTTTTTTTTTTTAATATCTATACATATAACATAAAACACAATGTATCTTTAACCCATGTAACGAGCTTTCGGCTAATGACTCCCAGACCAGTTGATCTTAGGGCATTAGGTGTTGAGACACCCCTACGAGCTTAGTAACTCGGGTTGCAGATACTGATACGTAGATAGTGCAATGTTTGATTCCCTTAAGCTTTTCTCCTTAACCCATGTAACAAGCTTTGGGCCAATAGCTCCCAAGTCAGTTGACTTTAGGGTATTAGGTGTTAAAACACCCCTTCGGGCTTAATTGCTTAGGTTAGGGAGGCTACGAAATCAAACTTATCTACGTTTTTATTATCATCCTTTTCTTTTTCTTTTCTTTCTTTTTTTTTTTCTTCTTTTTCTTCTTTTTTTTTTTTTTGCAAAATATAGACTATCCCTATCCCTTAGTTGTTACCTTTAACAAAAGAACATAAATAATGTAATAATCCAATGTGCAACCCACAATCATATGTTAAAGTGTGTGTGTGAAAATGAAGGTTTAAGAATACTTGTTAAATGAGTATATGAGCAGAATCAAGTGATAACAATGCGAGAGTTTGTAAACCTGAATATTTCAAGAAGTATTCTAATAGGCCTTGTTATGAATCTTGCAAATAACCATTAGAAAATGTTTACTAAGACGCGTCTCAAGAGTCATTCCCCCTTACTCTGCCATCCTAGTAATAACAGTTTTGCCAAATGGTTTTTTTTAAAAACAAAAACAGTTAGTTGGTTAGGCTTTTTTTTTTTTTTTTTTAAATGTCATCTACTACCCTCTCCCCCCAACCAAAATGAGACATTGTCCTCAATGTCCTAAGGTAGAAAGATAGAGTATAGAAGACATCACCTGAAACAACGAACACTGACAAACCTGAAACACACTTAAACAAATATAACAGATAACAAAACAGAAAAAAATATTATGTTATTAATAAAACTGAAAGACATAAATTTTTACAAACTCAGACTCAAATCGTAGTTGTGATTGTGGCTCACATCTTCCCTTGGTTTTACGTCCAAGAACGGCTTAAACGCCCTCTATGGGTCGGGGATAGGCTTCCCATCCAGTTTTCTTAAAAACTGGCAAACAGGGTCTTTTTTAGTCAGATTCCCAAGACTAAGTCTATCATGTTCTTTATGGAAATGGGGTCATAAGTCTTGAAATGCACAATGCACATCTCCACCAGGATATGTCTTCAAAGTCAATAGAAGATTATCTAAAGATTCCTTATGTTTTGAAATAAATCCTGACTTTTGACAATTTTCACAAGCTTTGCAGAATGCATGTGTGTCTTTGAACATGGTGGGCCAATAAAATCCATTTTGAAAGATTTTCGCAATGGTCTTTTTTGACGAGAAATGACTCCCACATGCTTCAGAATGACAAAGTTTAATGACATTACTTACCTCATTGTCAGGAATGCATCTTCGAAATATTTGATCAGGACAATATTCGAATAAGTAAGGGTCATCCCAATAAAATTTCTTCATTTCGTTCAAAAAATTACCTTTGTCTTCGGTACTCCAGTGAGTTGGCAAATCTCCTGAGGCAAGAAAATTGATATTTTTAGCAAACCAAGGCATTGAACTAAGAGAAAGTAAGGATTTGTCAGGAAAGTAATCATCGATTGGTGTGATGTCGGATGTCGAATCTGTTGTCACTTTTGACAAAAGATCTGCATCAACATTTTCGGTGTCTTTTTCATCCGTGATTTCTTCCTGAGAATAAATCATTTGCAAATCTTCAGATTCATCCAATTTAATTTTACTCAAAGTAGATTCAAGTTGATCATAAACTAATTCTTCAATAAGATCTACTTCTTGTAAATCATTATCATCTCCAAGTTGCTTGCAAATGTTGAAAATATTCATCTCCAATGTCATGTTCCCAAATGATAGCTTCATCAGTCCATTCCTACAATTAATCAATGCATTAGAAGTTGCAAGAAATGGACGCCCTAAAATAACAGGAAATGAATTGCATGCTTCAACAGGTTGTGTGTCCAAGACAATAAAATCCACAGGATAAATGAACTTATCGACTTGTACTAACACATCTTCAACTATTCCTCTAGGCACTTTTACAGATCTATCGGCAAGTAAAAGAGTCACAGAAGTTGGTTTTAACTCACCTAGATTGAGACTTTGAAAAACTGAATATGGAAGTAAATTCACACTAGCTCCAAGATCAAGTAAAGCTCTTTCAATTTTATGTTCTCCAATAAAGCATGAAATTGTAGGACAACCAGGGTCTTTATATTTCAATGCATTATTGTTCTGAAGAATGGCACTTACTTGTTCGGCTAAGAAGGCTTTCTTTTTCACATTCAGTTTTCTCTTCACAGTGCACAGATCTTTCAAAAATTTAGCATAAGAAGGAACCTGTTTAATAGCATCCAGCAAAGGTATATTGATCCTTACCTGTTTGAAAGTTTCAAAGATTTCAGAGTTGTGATTGACTTTCTTTTGTTTAGTCATGGCATGAGGAAATGGAAGTGCTGGCGGAGAATCAGTCTTTTCTTTGCAATGATCAGATTCAACCCCTTCCTTACCCTCAGAGATTGATTCATCATCATTCTCACAAGGTTCAAGAATAGGTTTTTCAATAACCTTACCATTACGAAGAGTGATGACTGATTTTACGTGATCCATGTGTTGGCTTCCCGAACTACTTGCATTGTATTGCCCCTTGGGATTTTGTTGTGGTTGAGAAGGAAACTTACCTTTCTCTTGGAAACTGAGAGCAGATGTCAATTTTGCAAGAGTATCTTTAAAATCTGTCATGCTTTGAGCAAGTTGAGTGTTAATTGCCTCTTGCTTTTCCATAAATGCATGCAATGTTTCCTCAAGATTTCTTCTAGGAGGGGGAGCATAAGGAGGTGCATATCCATGAGAATTTTGGAAATTATGATGTGCTTGAAACGGTGGCTGTGAAGTTTGAGCATTATTGTTCTCACTCTTCCAACTGAAATTTGGATGATTTCTCCAACCAGGGTTATATGTTTGCGAATATGGGTTATGGTTGGGCCTTTGAAAACTGTTTAATGCATGGGTTTGTTCATGGAGACATTCTTTAAAAGAAGGCAAGGTTGGACAGTCATTGGTTGAATGTTCGTTGGTTTCACAGATTTGACATGCAATGTCTTGAACAGATTTTAATTGACCACTTCTTTTCAATTCTAGCGCTTCGACTTTTTTAGCTAAAGATGCAAACTTGGCTTGAAGGTCATGATCATCCCTAAGGTTGTACATACCCCCACTAGATGTATGAGGCTGGGTTTTACTTGGTGCCTCATAAATACCTGTGGTGTCCCAATTTTGCGCATTTTCAGCTAGTAAATCTAAGTACTCCATTGCTTCATTAGGGTCTTTATCCTCAAATGTTCCATTGCACATCAATTCAACCATTTGCCTATCTCTAGGAGTTAACCCTTCATAAAAATGTGAAACTAATCTCCATGTTTCAAAACCATGATGGGGACAAGTATTAAGTAAGTCTCGATACCTATCCCAACATTGATAAAATGTTTCCCCTGGTTGTTGAGAGAAAGTAATGATTTGTCTTTTGAAAGAGTTCGTTCTGTGAGATGGAAAAAACTTCTTTAAAAATTGTTGCTGCATTTCATCCCAAGCACGAATGGATCCAGGTCTCAAATTTTGTAGCCATGTTTTAGCTTTATCTTTTAATGAAAAAGGAAAAAGCTTCAATCTAATGGTGTTCATGCTACAATTTGAGTCATTATATGTGTTGCAAACCTCCTCAAATTCCCTTAAATGCAAGTATGGATTTTCTAAATCTAAGCCATGAAAAGATGGTAAAAGTTGAATAATGCCTGTCTTAAAATTAAAATGAGATGCATCAGGAGGAAAAACTATGCATGAGGGTGCACTTGTTCTGGTGGGATTCATGTGGTCTCTAAGAGTTCTAACCCGAATATTCTCATTATTTTCATTATGAAGCGATTGGTTATCTTCTTCAGCCATATTTTCTGAAAATGATGAGGATACCCTACAAAGTCTACCACTTAATGTACGTGACCACACTCTCATGCACGTGTAAGAAGAGAATAAAAGGAAGAAGAAAATAAAAGAAAGAGAAACAAAACAAAAGTAACAAAGTTAGATACAAGAAAAGAGAAAAGAGAAAATAGAGTAAATACTATAATTTGTACAAGAATTTACCTCCCCGGCAACGGCGCCAAAAACTTGACACGACCAAAAGATTGATGTCTTTTCCCAAGTGCAGGAGTGTCGAAGTAATAAATAACCCGGCAAGACCGGGGTCGAACCACAGGGAGGTTAATTGTATAAATTATAGATAACAATAATACAAAAGTAACAACAACAACAACAATAATAATAGTGTTAATAATAATAGTGAAGAAGAAGAGGAAGAAGTTGATGAGAACTTTTGAGATGGAAGATTAACGTAGGATTAAACAATGATAACAACAAATGTCAAGGTTAGAGGATCCACTAATGGTACATCAAACAAGTATAGTATAAACTCTTATTATTCAACTGGAAACCACACACAAAGGAGGTTCCAATCGGATTATAAATTGTTAACATGATTACATTAGTTATCTTATTCGAATAATGCTAATACTTGTAAATGTTGTTAGGCATTCATGATTATAACTTATGTTAACAACAAATCAAGTTCCTTTCATAGCTCAGGTGTCGGTTATACCATACAGTATGGGCTATGAAAGTGCCAAGTATTTGTTGTACCAAGTGTTATACAACATAAATCTAGATTAACCATTTAACAAGCAAAGTATTATAAGTGAACAAGATAGCAAATATAAAGCATGTTAGTATCCAACATTAAGGTCCATGTTAAGTTTATATTATACTTATTCTTACACCATTAGTGTACCCTTTTCACCTTGACATAATAAACTTAGTTAAACATAATGAAAGAAAGAAACATAAATAAACAAGGAAAGGAAATGAAAAGCATAAGCAAGAAATTAATATAAGCAAAACTTAAGCATTACAAAATATAAAGAGAGAAAGCAAGAGCATGATCTTGATCTAAAAACCAAGATGCCTAAATACATGGCAAATGCCTCCTTTTATAGGCCAAAATTCGGAACTATTGATTTGTTGACTAATTGATGAGTGGGTGGCCACATCTTGACTTGGTGACAATTCTTATCTTCTTGTCTGCCAAAAACGTCATTGATGACGTCATAATTTGAACAAACTTGAATCATGAAAGTTCTAGGAAATTGTCTCATCTTTCTAGGATAAAAATTTGAGATCATTTGGACTTCTAGAACTCGAGATATGGGCTGAACACTGAACAGTGTCTCGGCTGCAGGACAGATTCGGACTTCTTCCTTGTTGCTACAATTTGGACTTGAAAACGGCCTTGTTAAATCTTAGGCTCCTCATGAAAGTTGTAGGCCTATGTCTTAGCTTTCCATCCATATAAAATGGACCTAAATCCAAGATCTACAGCTCCAGATATGACCCAATTACCGAACTATGTTCCAGTTTGGACTGCACCAGCATCTCTTTGGCCATCTTTTTGTCCTTTCAATTTCTGTACTTCAACTCATCAATCAATTCTTTCATTTATGTGATAGGCCTGCATTTAAGATCATCATTTACCATAAATTAAAGGTATCTTATATAATTAGATATGTTATTATAAAACATGCTTTAGTTAAGGAGTTATTGATACTTTAAGTGCAAAATGATGATATAAAACCTTGATAAAAATGCACTTTTAAGTACTAATCAATTCATTTATATAGAAAATCTCTACATGTGTGTTATTTAAGGAAATACTGCAATAATTATTGCAGAGATTGTCTTCTATAACCATCACCAACAAATCCCATATATATAGTATTTTATATTGCATTGATTATTTTCCATAACCAGCACGAATCAAATCATATATCTATGGTATTTTATATTGCAATAATTATATATGATTCAGTAATTATCTCCTTGACATATTGCTTCCTTGATATTAGCCTTGATGCTTTATGTTATCGCCACATGTAAACCCTTATTATTATTTTTTTATTTATTATTTTATTTGAAAATTTATCAAAATATGGGTCAAAAATTGGGTAGCAACAGTGTTAATAATAATAGTGAAGAAGAAGAGGAAGAAGTTGATGAGAACTTTGAGATGGAAGATTAACGTAGGATTAAACAATGATAACAACAAATGTCAAAGTTAGAGGATCCACTAATGGTATTTCAAACAAGTATAGTATAAACTTTTTTTATTCAATTGGAAACCACACACAAAGGAGGTTCCAATCAGATTATAAATTATTAACATGATTACATTAGTTATCTTATTCGAATAATGCTAATACTTGTAAATGTTGTCAGGCATTCATGATTATAACTTATGTTAACAACAAATCAAGTTCCTTTCATAGCTCAGGTGTCGGTTATACCATACAGTATGGGCTATGAAAGTGCCAAGTATTTGTTGTACCAAGTGTTATACAACATAAATCTAGATTAACCATTTAACAAGCAAAGTATTATAAGTGAACAAGATAGCAAATATAAAGCATGTTAGTATCCAACATTAAGGTCCATGTTAAGTTTATATTATACTTATTCTTACACCATTAGTGTACCCTTTTCACCTTGACATAATAAACTTAGTTAAACATAATGAAAGAAAGAGACATAAATAAACAAGGAAAGGAAATGAAAAGCATAAGCAAGAAATTAATATAAGCAAAACTTAAGCATTACAAAATATAAAGAGAGAAAGCAAGAGCATGATCTTGATCTGAAAACCAAGATGCCTAAATACATGGCAAATGCCTCCTTTTATAGGCCAAAATTCAGAACTATTGATTTGTTGACTAATTGATGAGTGGGTGGCCACATCTTGACTTGGTGACAATTCTTATCTTCTTGTCTGCCAAAAACATCATTGATGACGTCATAATTTGAACAAACTTGAATCATGAAAGTTCTAGGGAATTGTCTCATCTTTCCAGGGTAAAAAGTTTAGATCATTTGGACTTCTAGAACTTGAGATATGGGCTGAACACTGAACAGTGTCTGGGCTGCAGGACAGATTCGGACTTCTTCGTTGTTGCTACAATTTGGACTTGAAAAAGACCTTTTTAAATCTTGGACTCCACATGAAAGTTGTAGGCCTATGTCTTATCTTTCCAACCATATAAAATGAACCTAAATCCAAGATCTACAGCTCCAGATATGACCCAATTACCGAACAGTGTTCCAGTTTGGACTGCACCAGCATCTCTTTTCTAAGTTTGGCCATCTCTTTGTCCTTTCAATTTCAGTACTTCAACTCATCAATCAATTCTTTCATTTATGTGATAGGCCTGCATTTAAGATGAACATTTACCATAAATTAAAGGTATCTTATATAATTAGATATGTTATTATAAAACATGCTTTAGTTAAGGAGTTATTGATACTTTAAGTGCAAAAAGATGATATAAAACCTTGATAAAAATGATCTTTTAAGTACTAATCACACCCCCCAACCAGCTTATTACTAGTCCCTAGTAATTAAGGCGTTAAAATAGAAAAACAATTTGCAAATTCCACAAAGCAAGGCATTCATCATTCAACTTCCATTAATCTATTCAGATAAACAAACTCTCATTAAATTTTATATATCTGCTCAATACCTCTTAAACAAAATATTAATAAACCTTCCTTGTTATGTGCTCAATGTATGAAACATAGATGATGGGGCTTTTGTTGGAAGAAAACAATATTTTTGTTCTAATGCTCAATGTATGAAACATTAAATTTTATTTTATTTTACTTTTTTTTTTAAATATCTATACATATAACATAAAACACAATGCATCTTTAACCCATGTAACGAGCTTTCGGCTAATGACTCCCAGACCAGTTGATCTTAGGGCATTAGGTGTTGAGACACCCCTACGAGCTTAGTAACTCGGGTTGCAGATACTGATACGTAGATAGTGCAATGTTTGATTCCCTTAAGCTTTTCTCCTTAACCCATGTAACAAGCTTTGGGCCAATAGCTCCCAAGTCAGTTGACTTTAGGGTATTAGGTGTTAAAACACCCCTTCGGGCTTAATTGCTTAGGTTAGGGAGGCTACGAAATCAAACTTATCTACGATTTTATTATCATCTTTTTCTTTTTCTTTTTCTTTTTTCTTCTTTTTTTTTCTTTTTCTTTTTTTTTTTTTTACAAATTATAGACTATCCATATCCCTTAGTTGTTACCTTTAACAAAAGAACATAAATAATGTAATAATCCAATGTGCAACCCACAATCATATGTTAAAGTGTGTGTGAAAATGAAAGTTTAAGAATACTTGTTAAATGAGTATATGAGCAGAATTAAGTGATAACAATACGAGAGTTTGTAAACCTGAATATTTCAAGAAGTATTCTACTAGGCCTTGTTATGAATATTGCAAATAACCATTAGAAAATGTTTACTAAGATGCGTCTCAAGAGTCATTCCCCTTTACTCTACCATCCTAGTAATAACATTTTTGCCCGATGGTTTTTTAAAAACAAAAACAGTTAGTTGGTTAGTTTTTTTTTTTATTACTACTACCCTCTCCCCCCAACCAAAACGAGACATTGTCCTCAATGTTCTAATGTAGAAAGATAGAGTATAGAAGACATCACCTGAAACAACGAACACTGACAAACCTGAAACACACTTAAACAAATATAAGAAATAACAGAACAAAATACTATGCTAGAAATAAAACTGAAAGACATAAATTTTTACAAACTCAGACTCAAATCGTAGTTGTGATTGTGGCTCACATCTTCCCTTGGTTTTACGTCTAAGAACGGCTTAAACGCCCTCTATGGGTCGGGGATAGGCTTCCCATCCAGTTTTCTTAAAAACTGGCAAATAGGGTCTTTTATAGTCAGATTCCCAAGACTAAGTCGATCACGTTCTTTATGGAAATGGGGTCATAAGTCTTGAAATGCACAATGCACATCTCCACCAGGATATGTCTCCAAAGTCAATAGAAGATTATCTAAAGATTCCTTATGTTTTGAAATAAATCCTGACTTTTGACAATTTTCACAAGCTTTGTAAAATGCATGTGTGTCCTTGAACATGGTGGGCCAATAAAATCCATTTTGAAAGATTTTCGCAATGGTCTTTTTTGACGAGAAATGACTCCCACATGCTTCAGAATGACAAAGTTTAACGACATTACTTACCTCATTGTCAGGAATGTATCTTCGAAATATTTGATCAGGACAATATTCGAATAAGTAAGGGTCATCCCAATAAAATTTCTTCACTTCGTTCAAAAACTTACCTTTGTCTTCGGTACTCCAGTGAGTTGACAAATCTCCTGAGACAAGAAATTTGATATTTTTAGCAAACCAAGGCATTGAACTAAGAGAAAGTAAGGATTCATCAGGAAAGTAATCATCGATTGATGTGATGTTAGATATCGAATCTGTTGTCACTCTTGACAAAAGATTCGCATCAACATTTTCAATGCCTTTTTCATCCGTGATTTCTTCCTGAGAATAAGTCATTTGCAAATCTTCAAATTCATCAAACTCAGTATTACTCAAAGTAGGTTCAAGTTGATCACAAACTAATTCTTCAATAAGATCTACTTCTTGTAAATCATTATCATCTCTAGGTTGCTTGCAAATGTTGAAAATATTCATCTCCAATGTCATGTTCCCAAATGATAGCTTCATCAGTCCATTCCTACAATTAATCAATGCATTAGAAGTTGCAAGAAATGGACGCCCTAAAATAACAGGAAATGAATTGCATGCTTCAACAGGTTGTGTGTCCAAGACATTAAAATCCACAGGATAAATGAACTTATTGACTTGTACTAACACATCTTCAACTATTCCTCTAGGCACTTTTACAGATCTATCGGCAAGTAAAAGAGTTACAGAAGTTGGTTTTAACTCACCTAGATTGAGACTTTGAAAAACTGAATATGGAAGTAAATTCACACTAGCTCCAAGATCAAGTAAGGCTTTTTCAATTTTATGCTCTCCAATAAAGCAAGAAATTGTAGGACAACCAGGGTCTTTATATTTCAATGCATTATTGTTCTGAAGAATGACACTTACTTGTTCGGCTAAAAAGGCTTTCTTTTTCACATTCAGTTTTCTCTTCACAGTGCACATATCTTTCAAAAATTTAGCATAAGAAGGAACCTGTTTGATAGCATCCAGCAAAGGTATATTGATCCTTACCTGTTTGAAAATTTCAAAGATTTCAGAGTTGTGATTTACTTTCCTTTGTTTGGTCATGGCATGAGGAAATGGAAGTGCTGGCGGAGAATCAGTCTTTTCTTTGCAATGATCAGATTCAACCCCTTCCTTACCCTTAGAGATTGATTCATCATCATTCTCACAAGGTTCAAGAGTGGGTTTTTCAATAACCTTACCACTGCGAAGAGTGATGACTGATTTGACGTGATCCATGTGTTGGCTTCTCGAACTACCTGTGTCGCACCCTCCCGAGAGCTCGACGTCGTGGCGACACTTCCTCCGTAGCGGGGATTCGATGTTGGGGTCTTTCTGTTGTGAAAAAGGGAGTCGCCACCTAGTATTATGGTCACTAGGAAACCTAACTGGTCTTTCAGAGATTCTAAGGCAAGGGACTGGTTGCATAAAGGGAAGGTTTTAGCACCCCTAGTACGCCCTACCTAAGGTAAGCTGCTTGGTGTTTGATTTGCCTTATAATTGTTATAGTGTTGATGTTCTCTAATCCCATCAGTTTCCTAGGATAAGTCTGCTCTGATGAATGAAATCTAGGGTGCCTTAAAAATCTATTTTTTTTGTCTTAGTGTTTTATACTCTCACGGCTCTAAACCGTGGAGAAAAAAAATTGAAATGTCCTCGATTATAATCAAGGCTTCTTTCAAGGATTTATGCGGATTTATTATTCCTAAAAAATTATTTTGGATATTTTTCCAGTTACTGTGCACATGCACAATAACCCCGTTTTCACACATTAGCAAAGAAAATTACATGCAGAAGGCCACGTTACTGTTCAAGTGAATTAAATTTCACTTGAACAGTGCAAACACAAAGCAAAAGATTACACAGTGCGGGAGGTTACAGTTCAATGAAAGCTGGTGCGTTACTGTTCAAGTGAATTAATTCACTTGAACAGTGCACACAAGGTGAAATGCATGCAAAGAGAATTAAAATGCATGCAAAGAGACCCCGTTACTGTTCAAGTGAATTAAAATTCACTTGAACAGTGCAAATACAAAGAAAACAAATGCACACAGAAGGTGAAGAGAACGAACCTGGAGACGAAGAAGCTGTCTGCGTTCGTCTGTTTCCAATCTTTTCCTCCTGTCCTGTATTGGCGTCGGTTTTCCTGTTTTTTCCTTTACTCTACGTCTTTGTCACTCTCTCTCCTTGGTTTTCTGCTCTTTCTTCTTCTCTGTTCTGCAAGTGTTATATGTAAAAAAAATGAAAGCAAAGCCCGAAAGAGATGATGACCTGGTGCGGTTGGTGGTGTTGTTGCGGTTACTCTTCCTCCTCTCTAGTGTTGTTGCGGCTGCTCACAGTGTTGTCGTCTCCTTCACAGGTGGAAGAAAGTCTTCTGCTGGCATGGCAAATGATCAGCGCCCTTGGAGTCTCGGTTTTCTGCTCCTTCTTTACTGTCCTTTGGCCTCCCCTCTTACTTCTCAATCTTCCCCGTAATGAGCTGCTGTTAGCAGCGAAGAGGAAAGGAGAATGAAGGGCCGGTGCAGGAGCGGGAGCTGCAGCTGCTCGTCCTCCTGATGTGGCTGCTGGTTCGGATGTAGAAGATGCGGTGCAAACAGGGGTGAAAACCTTTGCTTTACTGCCTTTGAAACCTGAAGAAAGCCTTCCTTTTTTTCTCTCTCGTTCTCTTTGTTTTTTTTCTATACCAACCCTCTCTGCTCTTTACTCTTCTCTTCGCCTCCTCCTCCCTCTACTGGAAGAAGAAGAAAGCAGTCTGTTATATATGCCAGAACCGGAGACCACCCTCACATTCTTTCATCTCCACCGTCTCTGTTTAGGGAAACAGTCCCAGTCCTTAGATGATGATGAGGGCGTTGGCAACGTTTGGCAGAGAAGGTTGTTTCGTGTGCAGGGAAGAAATGGCCGAGAGAGGGGAATGGCCAAGGGGGGGAACTCGTTTTGGGTGTTCTATCTTTCTCGTTTCAAAAACTGAACTCTCCCCCCTCCGTTTTCAAAAACTCTTCCCCCCCCGTCTCCATTTTCCAGCCCTCTCTCCTCTTTAAAAACTCTTTCCCCCTCCTTTTGTTAATTAATTGTGAGCGGTACACATGTGGAGCGGGCTCTGTCGCGCATGCACATCGGGTGAGGTCTCCAATAGGCGTCTTTGCAGGGCACGCCTGCGCTGTCTTCTAGTCATGGGGTTTTGGGTTTTTGCAGCAGCATGCGGGGAGGGAGAGAGGAACGATGTCTACACTATTTTGGGTTTTTTTCTTTTAAAATTTTTTTTTAAATTTTTATTTTTGGGTATTTTTGTGGGGACCCAAAAATGGGTTACAACAGATGCCCCCTCTTTATAATGCTTACGGAGCAACAAGGGTTCTGCGCAGTAAGTTTTATAAAGATAAACAAAACTGAACTTCCAAAACTGATATTGTCGAAGATTGATCGATCTGAAACTTTGTCTTTATAGCTATTCCTCTTCAACCCGAAACAACGATCAAAACTTTGTCATCTTGAGATCCCAATCTGGCGATCCTCAGACTTCTAACTTCGATTAATTTAACTTGGAATTCCATTCTGAGATTCCTTCTGGCAATCTCTTTTAACCAAAAATTTATATTTGCAGCTTGGCCAACCTGAAATCCCATCTGGTGATTTCCCTTAGCCAACTGATATCTGTGTTGCGGTTGGGTTAACCTGAGATCCCTTCTGGCGATCTCCTTTAACCAAAACCTTAAAAAAACTATTTTGCAGCTCGGTCAACCTAGAATCCCATCTGGCGATTCCCTTTAACCAAAGCTGAAAGATGAGATCCCTTCTGGCGATCTCTTAAAATTCCTAGAAAACTCCACGCTTTTCTAAGGAATGGTCTCAATATCGGGTGACCTGCCCATCTTAAGATTCTTAGAAAACTCCACACTTTTCTAAGAAACTGTCTCAATATCAGGTGACCGGCCCATCTTAAAATTCTTAGAAAACTCCACGCTTTTCTAAGAAACGGTTTCAATATCAGGTAACCAGCCCCTCTTAAAATTCCTAGAAAACTCCACGCTTTTCTAAGGAATGGTCTCAATATCGGGTGACCTGCCCATCTTAAAATTCTTAAAAAACTCCACGCTTTTCTAAGAAACTGTCTCAATGTCGGGTGACCTGCCCGTTGTAATTTTTAGAAAAACTCCATGCTTTTTCTTCGCGATTCTGTCGAACTGAGATTCGGTATCTCAGCGATTCCTAAAAACTTGGAACTATTTTGGCTTTCACCACACCTTCTCCTGCCAGGTTAGTGTTATGACAAATAGCATGTATGTTTTTTTTTGTTACCTATTTTGGAAACATAGGTCCCCCTTTTTGTTGTAGACTTATTGAGCTCTTGTTTCCATTTATCTGCATGTCCTGTCCTTTTCGAACTAGAATATGCTCCACGTGCTACACTTCCTATCCTCTTGGTGAAGAGATCTTTGGTTCCCTCTGGGGCCCTTTCTTGCTCCATTAAGTATTGTCTTTTATTATTATTTTAAAAGGAAAACTCAAAAGATTTGGTTTTGTTCATGAAAACTGAAACTTTCAATGCAATTAGCAATTCTCATAAAAGATGTCTTTTTCAGAAGTTTTTATGATGATACCCCTTTTGGGCTTTGGTTAACTTTGGGCCCCTATGTGCACTTCGTGCGCTCCTTGCCCCCAGTGTGGTGTGCAAAAACATGTCAAGTTTTGATTTGGTTTGATTCTCTCCAATTGATGGAGTCATCTCCTTAGTCATGCATTAAAACAGTTCTTTTAAGTAAAAGATTTCAAATGCTATGAGATCATACGTTTTATGAAAAAAAGGTTCTTTACAAAGAGAATTCATGGCTACACCTTTTTTATTGATCGGGAAGCATAGTATTTCTTTATAGAGTCAGCCTTCATAGATTTAACTAGATCTTCTCCATCCATTCTAGATAACAAATAAAGCTCCTTTCGAGAATGTTTTCTTTAACAAGTAAGGGTCTTCCTTGTTTGGCGCCCTTTTACTTTGATCCTCTTCTGGTAAAGGCTATATTCAACACAAAATCTCCTTCATGGAATCCTCGAGGTCGGACCTTCTTATCATATGATTAGGCCATCTTTGATGATGACAGATTGCAGCTAATCTCTTTTCACTGATCATATTCAACTATTCATATCTAACTTTTACCAATTCCACCTCTTCTAAACTCAGAGTCTACCAAAACTCTTAATGAGGGGTTTTCCACTTCTAAAGGCATCATCGCCTCCATTCCATATACCAACGTATATGGGGTGGCTCCTATTAAGGTTCAGACTGCGGTGCGGTATGCGTAAAGGGCCAATGGCAACATCTCATGCCAATACTAGTACGTGACTACCATCTTCTAAATAATCTTCTTGACATTTTTGTTAGTAGCTTCTACCGCCCCTTTCATTCCTGGCCTATATGGCGAGTAATTGGAATGCTTGATCTTTCATTTGGCGCAGAGTTCTATTATCATCTTGCCAACTGAAATCCTAGGCATTATCAGTTATAATCTTTTTCTGGTGGACCATACTGACAAATCGAATCTCTCTCAATAAATTTCTTCACCACCTTTTTGCCTCTACGTCATCCAAACATCTCAACAAAGTTCTATCCGATGATTTCTTATACAAAGTTTCCCCATCAAGATCCATTGCCAACCTTCTCAAAATCTTCTTGTTGATTTTGGATGCCCCCATGGGATATGTCTGGTTTTTTGGATGAAATTCTTGATATTATAGTACAAAGGGTTTCCATCTATTTCCCTCTACACTGAGCAACAATGAGCTGGGTTATTTCTGATATCACTGTGTACCGGTTGTACCTTGTGTCCAAAGTCTATTCTAGCCATATAAGTTAATGTGACCCAAGCATCAACAAAATGTTTTCCTTCCATTCCTAAATGTATTCTTGGTAAGGTCCCAACTTCTAGTCCTTGGTTTGCCCTTTTTCCTTTCACTTGGCAAATAATCAAAATAAGATATTGTTGTTATCGCACCCATACACATTTATTTTTCTAATATTCAGCTCCCATGCCACCTCTAAAATGATAATGCAAGCTTCATACTCCTATGTAGTTATTGCACCCAAACTGCAACTTAACTAAAACCAAATACTACTTTTTATTAGGAGAGATTATCATTGCACCAGCTTTGTTACCACATACGTTTACATCACCATTAAATTACATAGTCCACCAATCTAATTTCCCTTCCTCAACTGAAAGCACATCTTCATCAGGAAAATCAAATTTTAATGACTCATAATCTTCTCTAGCATGGTCAGCTAGGTGATCGACAATGACATTCATGGCTTTCCTTATCATATATACTATGTTGTACTCAGCTAGTATAACTTGCCATTTTGCAAGTTGGCTTGATAGATAGGGGTGGATTTAGTAGGTACTGCTTGATTTTCTCGAAAGCTTCTTCACACTCTTATTCCACATTCCAAGATTCTTCTTCCTTAACAATTGAAGATGGGGTCATAAGTCATGGTTAATTGGGATATCAATCCAGCAATGTAATTCAACCTTCCCAAGAACCTCCTTACATCCTTCTTAGTCTTGGGAGGTGGCATAGATTGAATAGCCTTTACTTAACCAGGATCCACTTCTATCCCTTCGTCACTCATCATAAATCCCAATAACTTTCCAGATTTCACCCCGAATGAACACCTTGTGTGGTCAAGCCTCAACTTATACTTTTTTGGTTTTTCAAGACAATTCCTTCAATATTTGGACATGATTCTCTCCTTCTTTAGGTTTAGCAATCATGTCATCCACGTATACTTCAATCTCTTTGTGCATCATGTCGTGAAATAGCGTTAGCATGGCCCTTTGGCAGGTGGCCCTAACATTCTTCAACCCAAATGGCATGACCTTGTAACAAAGGTTCCCCATAGTGTTGTCTTTTTCTTATCCTCTTACGTCATTTTTATCTGATTGTAGCCCGAAAATCCATCAAAATATGTGGAGTTATATGCTGCATTGTCAACTAACATCTCTATGCGTGGTAGACAAACCTTGATTTTATCTTCCTTTTTGTGTAATACCACTATGTTGGACACCCATTGTGGATATTTGACTACCTCTAGAAAACCGGTGTTCCACTGCTTTTCAATTTTTACTTTTTCTTAACCGATTTGCATCCTTCTACTAGTGGTACCCTATACAAACCAGGCACATCCTTGTAGGACCAAGCAAAAATATCTATATAATCTCGAAGTAACCAACTCTTCTCTTTCTTTAGGGGTGATCATAGTCCATATCTTCAATTTTTCTCTTATTTTTTTCATTGCCCGCATCTATGGTTTCAAGTTCCTCTCTGGCGGGTTTCCAAGCTTGTTCATGTTGTCCTATTTTCATCCACTTCTTCCTCTTCTATAGCTACTATGTTTTCTTAAGTTTGACCATTCTTTCTCAGTGTAAAGTGTAGATGTTTGTTTTGAAAGATCCGATTTGAAAACGGAAAGTGATGTGTAAAAACATCAAGATGAACTTTTGAAAATGCATGATCTCATTAAAGGAAAAAATTGTCTCAAAACATTTGCTTGAGCAAACCGATTAGGTGCGCAACATCATTCCAGACTCCTTCAAGCGTTCTTTGGTAATGAGCTTTTGGGTGTAACCTTTCTTCATTTTCCAACCTTTTTCTTTGTCGAGTGTTGTGGATTCTAGAAGGGGGATCTATGTTTCTAGGTCTGATGCGTGCATAAATGTATAAGAAAATGCATGACATAATGCATGATTGTCATAAGAATGCTTTGTATATTGGGTATGGATGCAGCCTTCTAGTGAACGAATAACAGCCACCACCTTATAAACATAGGCTCTCTTGTCACATTGCTAGGAGTACTGCCTTTCAAGTCGTTTGCTTTAATCATGTTCACCAAGAGACAGATTTTGCATAAGAAGATAGGTCAACGTCCTTTTCATTAATGCTTGATAAGTTTATTACCTTTCCTCCACAAACTCTCTAGCCAAAGGTAAAAAAGGCAAAGCTGCGATTCTCAATCTTCCCTAGAAAGGCATCGGTTTTAGCTAGGCTTCGGCGATAGCGAATGATGTCCCCTCCCACTTTTCATGCATTGATTCTAATAATCCGAGTATGTGCAGCAACTTCGTCCATTTGCTCATCCGTCTTGGTCATCTTTTCTATGAGCAACATATTGGTTATGTTCAAAGCAGCATTGTTAGCGGCGATTTGATCCTTGTATTTTTCCATTGCTGCTAGCTTATTGTCCAAATACTTTTTATCCTTTTCGCGCTTCTTGTCAAGTTTTTATCCTCACCACTTTTTATCTCATTCTTCTTAACCGCTAACTCTGCTTTAATAGCCTTAAAACCTTTCTTTTTACTCTCTTCCTTTACAATCTCCATCAAACGGTTTTCCAACTCTATATATTTCTTGTTCAAATCCTCATACTTCCCAATCCTATCCATCACTTGTGCAAATTTTTCTTGGTTATATTTTGTGTTTCCTTAGCAATCTTTAAAGTTAACCTCCATTGCTTCAAGTTCAAAGCAACTTTGCATCCAATCCAAACTCATCCCTTCTAGCTCTTTCTCACTTCTTTCCTAGCAATCTTCTCTTCACTTAGCTTTAATTCAAGCTTTGCGTCTCTAGATTATGTTTGTTCATCTAAAAATGCTCTTCTTTTATCTTCTTCCAGCAATCATTTCTTCTAACATTGCCTTGTCTTCTCAACTCCTCTTCATTATTGTCCCTTTTTCTCTTGATAGGCTCTTCTATAATTTGGGGAGATTTGACTCCTACACAAGGCATGGCTGAAGTAGCTAAGTCTATCGATCTTGCATATCCTTTACTTGCACTTAGATCCTTTAAAGCTTTTATCTCAACCAAAACCAGATGCTTCCAATCCTGTGTGATGATCTCTACAACTTTTTGTGCAATGGGATCTTTGAACAAACCAAAGAATTAAGCAATTCCCCTAGTCCTTGGAACAAACTGCATGCCCCCAAGTTGCCTTACCATAAGGGTAGGAGCATAACTTACATAACCTGTGATCCCTACCAATGATACCCAACGTCTTTGTCCACAACTCATTAGGACTTTCACTGTCGTTACCCATGGGGCTCTCCACTTAACATCATTATTAGGCAAACCTTCTAATTTGTCAACCCAACCTTGGGGTCTTTGGGTGAACCACCAAAAATTATTTAAGACAAGTTTTTTTGTTTCGATATGGCTAACCATCCAGATATACAACAACTACGTGCAACATCTCATTGCCCCTTTTCCGGTCCTCCTACAATGATTAAGCGTCAAGATGGTTTCAGCTAAAATAGCAACCACTGGATTGATTTGTGTATTCTCATACTCTATATAAGCAGCAGCGGCCTCCAAACTCACTAAACCCGTCTGACTTGGGAACAACATAAGGCCAAATATGCTCAAGGCAATCAATCTCTCTTTTTCTAATCCTGACTTCTTTTCCAGTTTAATTTCTAGCATCATCCATTTCAGACCGGTAGCATTCTTTTCCAAAAGCTTTTCCAAGTTGGAGATTCTGAGCAGTTTTGACAGTTCGGGGATGATCTTGTCAAATCTTAAAGGCAAATAAATCTAATACAGATTATTTGGAAACTCAGTTAACAATCTATATTCCTACATAGTGGGACATAGGTTTATGCTTCCGAAAGAAAAACATCGGTAGTCTGGATCCAAAAAATGAACTATGGTTCGCACAGCTGGGCTTAAAACTCCTACCCTTGCAATTTCCATCAAACGTCCTTATCTACTAAAAAATGCATCCTTATCTACATTCTGAAAGTGAGTCATTAACTTGTTCACCTCATTCATAACGCATTTCAAGTTCTTGATTGGTGAAAGT
Organism: Populus nigra; assembly: GCF_951802175.1. NCBI lineage: Eukaryota > Viridiplantae > Streptophyta > Magnoliopsida > Malpighiales > Salicaceae > Populus > Populus nigra. The sequence continues at coordinate 4,190,442 of NC_084869.1, forward strand.
TTCTTAGCATCGCTTCCAAGGCAGTCTCCTTCAATCAATTGTGACATTTCAGAATTTTTTTCATATTCTATGATGGAAAATTTAGCAATGGTGGCTCAAATCCTGTGGTTCAAAATGCCTTGGGGTTTTGATGCAAAAGATATTATAGAGCATACAACCTTAAGGATAGGTTCTAGTTCCTTTACGTGAGACATAGGGTGGGTTTACTACTTGGTCTCTAAAAAAGGGTCTCTTGTTGTCCCAGTGATCGCCCTCATAAAGGCAATGTGGGGGTTCAACAGATAGTGGGATGGCACATGTACCAATCACTATCAGTCTAAACACTCAACAAAGAGTTGGGGTTTACACAAACTTAAACCTTGACTCAAGTCATAAGGCAAGCTGCTAGTCCCCCACCTAACTTAAAGTTTAATGTGTGTGCTCTCGACAAGATAGTAATAATACAAGTGATGCATGATAGGGTGCAATAAAATCTATATCCATATCTGATATACCATGCATGATAGGATGTAAAGATGCATGCTAAAAGCTTTTAAACAAAGTATCATTCATAGTAAAAAAACAACAACACATGGCATAACAAAACAAACAAAAAAAACAATTACCAAGCTTAGTCCAAGGGTCCCCAGTGGAGTCGCCATCCTGTCGCACCCTCCCGAGAGCTCGACGTCGCGGCGACACTTCCTCCGTAGCGGGGATTTGATGTTGGGGTCTTTCTGTTGTGAAAAAGGGAGTCGCCACCTAGTATTATGGTCACTAGGAAACCTAACTGGTCTTTCAGAGATTCTAAGGCAAGGGACTGGTTGCGTAAAGGGAAAGTTTTAGCACCCCTAGTACGCCCTACCTAAGGTAAGCTGCTTGGTGTTTGATTTGCCTTATAATTGTTATAGTGTTGATGTTCTCTAATCCCATCAGTTTCCTAGGATAAGTCTGCTCTGATGAATGAAATCTAGGGTGCCTTAAAAATCTATTTTTTTTGTCTTAGTGTTTTATACTCTCACGGCTCTAAACCGTGGAGAAAAAAAATTGAAATGTCCTCGATTATAATCAAGGCTTCTTTCAAGGATTTATGCGGATTTATTATTCCTAAAAAATTATTTTGGATATTTACCACTCCGGGTTTCTTTATCCAAATATTAACAGTGAATAATAACAAATTATTCCTAATAATATTTTGGATATTCGTCCTTTAAGGATTTCTTTATCCAAACATTAGCGGTGAATAATAGATGAATTCCCCCAAAATAAGATTTTTATATTTTTTGGAATATTGGCCAATACCCTTTGGAGTTTTACAAACATGTTGTAAAATCCAGAAATGCAAGAAAAATGATTTTTGTTGTGTTTAAGAAATCCATGCGAAAACATATTTTCAAAGCTTCAAATATTTGTTTTTTATATAAAAAAAACATAAAAACAATGTTAGGGTATTGGCCGTATGCAGGAAAACAAAACATTTTTTATTTTATATTTTTTTTGATGTCTCGATGAAAACCGGGTATTTTCATACCGGACTTGTATCTTTACCATATAAAAAAATACAAGCAGATATTGATAAACAATGCATCAACAAACTTTCAGAAAAACACATATTTAAATCATTCTTTTAAAGAAAATTTTCCGAACGAGCCAGACCCGGCCCACAAAGAGACTGGGCCGAAATCAGCCCAACATAAAATGGGCCCACTTCCTACAGGGGCTGGACTCAGCCCAGCCCAAACCACACGACTGGTACTGTTCACTGTATAGTAACAGTGTCACTGTTCCTCTGCACAGTAACATGTTAATTAATTTTACATGCATAGTAACCGGGTAATTATTTTTCCAGTTACTGTGCACATGCACAGTAACCCCGTTTTCACACATTAGCAAAGCAAATTACATGCAGAAGGCCACGTTACTGTTCAAGTGAATTAAATTTCACTTGAACAGTGCAAACACAAAGCAAAAGATTACACAGTGCGGGAGGTTACAGTTCAATGAAAGCTGGTGCGTTACTGTTCAAGTGAATTAATTCACTTGAACAATGCACACAAGGTGAAATGCATGCAAAGAGAATTAAAATGCATGCAAAGAGACCCCGTTACTGTTCAAGTGAATTAAAATTCACTTGAACAGTGCAAATACAAAGAAAACAAATGCACACAGAAGGTGAAGAGAACGAACCTGGAGACGAAGAAGCTGTCTGCGTTCGTCTGTTTCCAATCTTTTCCTCCTGTCCTGTATTGGCGTCGGTTTTCCTGTTTTTTCCTTTACTCTACGTCTTTGTCACTCTCTCTCCTTGGTTTTCTGCTCTTTCTTCTTCTCTGTTCTGCAAGTGTTATATGTAAAAAAAATGAAAGCAAAGCCCGAAAGAGATGATGACCTGGTGCGGTTGGTGGTGTTGTTGCGGTTACTCTTCCTCCTCTCTAGTGTTGTTGCGGCTGCTCACTGTGTTGTCGTCTCCTTCACAGGTGGAAGAAAGTCTTCTGCTGGCATGGCAAATGATCAGCGCCCTTGGAGTCTCGATTTTCTGCTCCTTCTTTACTGTCCTTTGGCCTCCCCTCTTACTTCTCAATCTTCCCCGTAATGAGCTGCTGTTAGCAGCGAAGAGGAAAGGAGAATGAAGGGCCGGTGCAGGAGCGGGAGCTGCAGCTGCTCGTCCTCCTGATGTGGCTGCTGGTTCGGATGTAGAAGATGCGGTGCAAACAGGGGTGAAAACCTTTGCTTTACTGCCTTTGAAACCTGAAGAAAGCCTTCCTTTTTTTCTCTCTCGTTCTCTTTGTTTTTTTTCTATGCCAACCCTCTCTGCTCTTTACTCTTCTCTTCGCCTCCTCCTCCCTCTACTGGAAGAAGAAGAAAGCAGTCTGTTATATATGCCAGAACCGGAGACCACCCTCACATTCTTTCATCTCCACCGTCTCTGTTTAGGGAAACAGTCCCAGTCCTTAGATGATGATGAGGGCGTTGGCAACGTTTGGCAGAGAAGGTTGTTTCGTGTGCAGGGAAGAAATGGCCGAGAGAGGGGAATGGCCAAGGGGGGGAACTCGTTTTGGGTGTTCTATCTTTCTCGTTTCAAAAACTGAACTCTCCCCCCTCCGTTTTCAAAAACTCTTCCCCCCCCGTCTCCATTTTCCAGCCCTCTCTCCTCTTTAAAAACTCTTTCCCCCTCCTTTTGTTAATTAATTGTGAGCGGTACACATGTGGAGCGGGCTCTGTCGCGCATGCACATCGGGTGAGGTCTCCAATAAGCGTCTTTGCAGGGCACGCCTACGCTGTCTTCTAGTCATGGGGTTTTGGGTTTTTGCAGCAGCATGCGGGGAGGGAGAGAGGAACGATGTCTACACTATTTTGGGTTTTTTTCTTTTTTAATTTTTTTTTTAATTTTTATTTTTGTGGGGACCCAAAAATGGGTTACAACAACCTGCATTCAAATTGTATTGCGCCTTTGGATTTTGTTGTGGTTGAGAAGGAAACTTACCTTTCTCTTGGAAACTGAGAACAGATGTCAATTTTGCAAGAGTATCTTTAAAATCTGTCATGCTTTGAGCAAGTTGAGTGTTAATTGCCTCTTGCTTTTCCATAAATACATGCAATGTTTCCTCAAGATTTCTTCTAGGAGGGGGAGCATAAGGAGGTGCATATCCATGAGAATTTTGGAAATTATGGTGTGCTTGAAACGGTGGCTGTGAAGTTTGAGCATTATTGTTCTCACTCTTCCAACTGAAATTTGGATGATTTCTCCAACCAAGGTTATATGTTTGCGAATATGGGTTATGGTTGGGCCTTTGAAAATTGTTTAATGCATGGGCTTGTTCATGGAGACATTCTTTAAAAGAAGGCAAGGTTGGACAGTCATTGGTTGAATGCTCGTTGGTTTCACAGATTTGACATGCAATGTCTTGAACAGATTTTAATTGACCACTCTTTTTCAATTCTAGTGCTTCGACTTTTTTAGCTAAAGATGCAAACTTGGCTTGGAGGTCATGATCTTCCCTAAGGTTGTACATACCCCCACTAGATGTATGAGGTTGAGTTTTACTTGGTGCCTCATAAGTTCCTGTAGTGTCCCAATTTTGCGCATTTTCAGCTAGCAAGTCTAGGTATTCCATTGCTTCATTAGGGTCTTTATCCTCAAAAGTTCCATTGCACATCAATTCAACCATTTGCCTATCTCTAGGAGTTAACCCTTCATAAAAATGTGAAACTAATCTCCATGTTTCAAAACCATGATGGGGGCAAGTATTAAGTAAGTCTCGATACCTATCCCAACATTGGTAAAATGTTTCTCCTGGTTTTTGAGAGAAAGTAATGATTTGTCTTTTGAAAGAGTTTCTTCTGTGGGATGGAAAAAACTTCTTTAAAAATTGTTGTTGCATTTCATCCCAAGCACGAATGGATCCAGGTCTCAAATTTTGTAGCCATGTTTTAGCTTTATCTTTTAATGAAAAAAGAAAAAGCTTCAATCTAATGGTGTTCATGCTACAATTTGAGTCATTATACGTGTTGCAAACCTCCTCAAATTCCCTTAAATGCAAGTATGGATTTTCTAAATCTAAGCCATGAAAAGATGGTAAAAGTTGAATAATGCCTGTCTTAAAATTAAAATGAGATGCATCAGGAGGAAAAACTATGCATGAGGGTGCACTTGCTCTTGTGGGATTCATGTGGTCTCTAAGAGTTCTAACCCGAATATTCTCATTATTCTCATTATGAAGCGATTGGTTATCTTCTTCAGCCATATTTTCTGAAAATGATGAGGATACCCTATAAAGTCTACCACTTAATGTACGTGACCACACTCTCATGCACGTGTAAGAAGAGAATAAAAGGAAGAAGAAAATAAAAGAAAGAGAAACAAAACAAAAGAAACAAAGTTAGATACAAGAAAAAGAAAAGAGAAAAGAGAAAATAAAATAAATACTATAATTTGTACAAGAATTTACCTCCCTGGCAACGACGCCAAAAACTTGACACGACCAAAAGATTGATGTCTTTTCCCAAGTGCAGGAGTGTCGAAGTAATAAATAACCCAGCAAGACCGGAGTCGAACCACAGGGAGGTTAATTGTATAAATTATAGATAACAATAATACAAAAGTAACAATAACAACAACAATAATAATAACAACAACAATAATAATAATAGTGTTAATAATAATAGTGAAGAAGAAGAGGAAGAAGTTGATGAGAACTTTGAGATGGAAGATTAACGTAGGATTAAACAATGATAACAACAAATGTCAAGGTTAGAGGATCCACTAATGGTATTTCAAACAAGTATAGTATAAACTCTTTTTATTCAATTGGAAACTACACACAAAGGAGGTTCCAATCAGATGATAAATTGTTAACATGATTACATTAGTTATCTTATTCGAATAATGCTAATACTTGTAAATGTTGTCAGGCATTCATGATTATAACTTATGTTAACAACAAATCAAGTTCCTTTCATAGCTCAGGTGTCGGTTATACCATACAGTATGGGCTATGAAAGTGCCAAGTATTTGTTGTACCAAGTGTTATACAACATAAATCTAGATTAACCATTTAACAAGCAAAGTATTAAAAGTGAATAAGATAACAAATATAAAGCATGTTAGTATCCAACATTAAAGTCCATGTTGAGTTTATATTATACTTATCCTTACACCATTAGTGTAACCTTTTCACCTTGACATAATTAACTTAGCTAGACATAATGAAAGAAAGAGACATAAATAAACAAGGAAAGGAAATGAAAAGCATAAGCAAGAAATTAATATAAGCAAAACTTAAGCATTACAAAATATAAAGAGAGAAAGCAAGAGCATGATCTTGATCTAAAAACCAAGATGCCTAAATACATGGCAAATGCCTCCTTTTATAGGCCAAAATTCAGAACTATTGATTTGTTGACTAATTGATGAGTGGGTGGCCACATCTTGACTTGGTGACAATTCTTATCTTCTTGTCTGCCAAAAACGTCATTGATGACGTCATAATTTGAACAAACTTGAATCATGAAAGTTCTAGGGAATTGTCTCATCTTTCCAGGGTAAAAAGTTTAGATCATTTGGACTTCTAGAACTTGAGATATGGGCTGAACACTGAACAGTGTCTATGCTACAGGACAGATTCGGACTTCTTCGTTGTTGCTACAATTTGGACTTGAAAACGACCTTTTTAAATCTTGGACTCCACTTGAAAGTTGTAGGCCTATGTCTTATCTTTCCAACCATATAAAATGGACCTAAATCCAAGATCTACAGCTCCAGATATGACCCAATTACCGAACAGTGTTCCAGTTTGGACTGCACCAGCATCTCTTTTCTAAGTTTGGCCATCTCTTTGTCCTTTCAATTTCAGTACTTCAACTCATCAATCAATTCTTTCATTTATGTGATAGGCCTGCATTTAAGATGAACATTTACCATAAATTAAAGGTATCTTATATAATTAGATATGTTATAATAAAACATGCTTTAGTTAAGGAGTTATTGATACTTTAAGTGCAAAAAGATGATATAAAACCTTGATAAAAATGCACTTTTAAGTACTAATCAGAGTAAAAATTAGGTTATGACAATTTGCATGAATGGACCAATCCCCATTTCCCTAAAACTACTATGAGAATTGCCTAGTATGTTCTAAATTGTAATTGCAAATGAATGCACAAAGCTCAAAACAAAAATTTGTAAGCTTACATTAGAATTTTTTTTTCAAAAGACGAGATAGTTAAATTTTGAAAAATCATCATGAGTAAAGAATTCGTAATGAAATCAAAGATAAATGTTATAAGGAAAGGACACGGTAAAAAAAAAGTTGATTTAGGCCATTAATAAGCTAACTTAAGGGGCACAATCAAGCTGAGTGGACAACATCATAGTTGAGAAATTGTTTCACTCCTAATAGAATAATTGATAAAGTAGAACTTTTTGTGAGTGCACGTAAAAGGGAAATAATTATAGTGGAAAGGCAAGGCTAAATGACACAGAGGTGATCATAAGAATGGTCTATATGGATGAATTCAAGTAAGTTAGTAAGACGAGTGACTAGCAGAGCCAATCCTGAATAGAAGTAATAGGTCCTACTATAAAATTTGAAGTTGGATTAGAAAAGGTGAAAACCTATATTTCTAACTAGATAAAGATACTTACGTGTCATCTATTATATAATGTTAGCAATGTGCAATGTTTTGTAGAAATCCCTCATATATGTCAAAAATATGCTTTAATAAATTTAAAAAGCCAACAACAATCTCACAAGGTTTCTTTCAACATAATCTTACATCAAAAGATACAACCTTGTAACTAGGAAGTACCAAGAAAGTTGAGTATGCATTATTGTACTTCAAACCAATACCAAAAAGGGATTGCAGTCTCACATAAAAAAGTCTTCTTGTCATAAAAATCTAACTCTGTTATCAGAAGATTTTAGTCCAACAATCATAATGACTATAATGTAGATCACCTCTCAAAATGACTATGAGGAAGTCCCCCCTCAAAAGGACCTCGAGGTAGGTCACGTCTCAAAATAACTATGAGATAGGTTACATCTTAAAGGGACCACGAGGTAGGTCCCTCCCCTCTCTCGAAAGGATAACGAGGTAAGTTGCCTCTCGAAATGACTAGGAGGTAGGTCCCCCCTCAAAAGGACCACAAGATAAGTCACCTCTTAAAATTCTCAAATAAAAAAAGAACTCAATGAGGTTGGTTACCTCTTAATTTAGCCAAAACTCAATATTCTCCAGCGGAGTTACCTTTTGACTTTCACATATTTTCTAAAATTTTCATATACACCATCTTTTATTTACAAGTTTACGACATAGAGCCTATGAAAAATCATTTCTATAAGATTTTATACTATTAGCATTGTAAAGAGAGGACAATTATTGTAACCCATTTTTACTCCTAATGTTTTTCCTAAAAAATAGCCAAAAACATATTCAAAATAATTTGGATTTTCTTTCCAAAAAGCTCTATAAAACTTTCTCGTGTTAAAATAGACAAGAAAACTCTTTTAAAAAAAATACTATTTAAGAGGCATTCTAGGAGTTCAAATGAAATTTGGCTATGATTTAAGGAATTAAAGGACCAAGGACCAAAATATCAATTTGACATGGTTTGGGAGGTTTTATTAATTCAATTTGGATTCTAATTGGAATAATTTCATGTTTTTAATAGCCAATTATGTCTTTAACTCAAGAAATTTGAAAATTCAGATGGAATTTTGAAAAAAACACAAAAATGAGAGGGCTTATCCAATTTTGATAGGGGATCCAATTACAATATATTTTCTTGGTTGGGATTTTGTCCACACCACCTCACCATCATCTTTTTTGCCAATTTAGGAGTTGGTTGACTTAATTGGAGTGTCGATTTTCCTAATTTTAGGGTTGTTATGTGTTAGTTGTTATCCTTTATATCATAACCCAAAATTTGACTTTCTTTGTCAGATTGTTTTTAAAAATTCCAAAAATAGCAAAAACAATTCCAAAAAATATATTTTTGATGTATTTGCGTCATTTTCAACATTGTTTCAAAAGAATTTAAAATTAAAAAAATTCAACACATCTATTTTAAAATCATTGATTAATTTTTCTTATCGAATCGACATTGCCAAAAATTATTCTCTGATCAATACAACATCAGAATTATAAAAAGCCAAAGAACTTACATGGGGTTCTTCCTTTGTTACCCCTATGTTTATCGAATGCCTCTTGCTCCATTGTTTTTCGTTATGATCCATGAAATTACTTTCTTTATCAATGCAGGTCATGACAAGCTTTTCTTCATATTCAACAAGTTTGATTTCTTTGTTATCATTGCCCTCAGAGGCTAATAGGGGAAGTGGAAACAAATAATGACTCTCCATTTTCACATCAAATGCAAAGATGTTTTTTTCCAAGTGAGCCATTCACGGATACTTTTGTCATGCGATGTAGGGACTCTTCATGAGGTAACTTCACTTCATCCAACAACTTTTATTTTCAAGTTGCTGATTCAAACAACTTAACTCTAATACAGTGGAACATATAGAATTTTTTTTATCATATAAGCGAAACTTGGGATTCAAGAATTTCACAATCTTGTAATGTAAAGGCTTTGACCTTTCAATCATTAGGCCAGATTCTATAGTATTATATCGTGTTTATGGAATCAGGATCTTTTACCATTGTTTGCTAGAAGGGTTACACATATAATAACATGGTCCATTGCGTGTATGGCAAAGTAAAACTCTTTGATTTGTCGATGATATAATTTCTATGTGGCCAGGAAGAAAATCAAATGATATTTTAAGATGGTTCTTCAAAGTGTCAGTCCAAACAAAGGAAACATGATATTGATTATACTTTGGATAAGGTGATTAGTACTTAAAAGTGCATTTTTATCAAGGTTTTATATCATCATTTTGCACTTCAAGTATCAATAACTCCTTAACTAAAGCATGTTTTATAATAACATATCTAATTATATAAGATACCTTTAATTTATGGTAAATGTTCATCTTAAATGCAGGCCTATCACATAAATGAAAGAATTGATTGATGAGTTGAAGTACTGAAATTGAAAGAACAAAGAGATGGCCAAACTTAGAAAAGAGATGCTGGTGCAGTCCAAACTGGAACACTGTTCGGTAATTGGGTCATATCTGGAGCTTTAGATCTTGGATTTAGGTCCATTTTATATGGATGGAAAGCTAAGACATAGGCCTACAACTTTCATGTGGAGCCCAAGATTTAACAAGGCCGTTTTCAAGTCCAAATTGTAGCAACAAAGAAGAAGTCCAAATATGTCCTGCAGCCCAGACACTGTTCAGTGTTCAGCCCATATCTCGAGTTCTAGAAGTCCAAATGATCTCACATTTTTACCCTGGAAAGATGAGACAATTTCCTAGAACTTTCATGATTCAAGTTTGTTCAAATTATGACGTCATCAATGACGTTTTTGGCAGACAAGAAGATAAGAATTGTCACCAAGTCAAGATGTGGCCACCCACTCATCAATTAGTCAACAAATCAATAGTTCCGAATTTTGGCCTATAAAAGGAGGCATTTGCCATGTATTTAGGCATCTTGGTTTTCAGATCAAGATCATGCTCTTGCTCTCTCTTTATATTTTGTAATGCTTAAGTTTTGCTTATATTAATCTCTTGCTTATGCTTTTCATTTCCTTTCCTTGTTTATTTATGTTTCTTTCTTTCATTATGTTTAACTAAGTTTATTATGTCAAGGTGAAAAGGGTACACTAATGGTGTAAGAATAAGTATAATATAAACTTAACATGGACCTTAATGTTGGATACTAACATGCTTTATATTTGCTATCTTGTTCACTTATAATACTTTGCTTGTTAAATGGTTAATCTAGATTTATGTTGTATAACACTTGGTACAACAAATACTTGGTACTTTTATAGCCCATACTGTATGGTATAACCGACACCTGAGCTATGAAAGGAACTTGATTTGTTGTTAACATAAGTTATAATCATGAATGCCTGACAACATTTACAAGTATTAGCGTTATTCGAATAAGATAACTAATGTAATCATGTTAACAATTTATAATCTGATTGGAACCTCCTTTGTGTGTGGTTTCCAATTGAATAATAAGAGTTTATACTATACTTGTTTGATGTACCATAAGTGGATCCTCTAACCTTGACATTTGTTGTTATCCTTGTTTAATCCTTAAATCAATATCACATCTCAAAGCTTTCTTTAACTTATTATTATTGTTGCTATTGTTGTTGTTGTATTATTGTTGTCTATAATTTATACAATTAACCTCCCTGTGGTTCGACCCCGGTCTTGCCGGGTTATTTATTACTTCGACACTCCTGCACTTGGGAGAAGACATCAATCTTTTGGTCGTGTCAAGTTTTTGGCGCCGTTGCCGGGGAGGTAAATTCTTGTACAAATTATAGTATTTTATTTTCTCTTTTCTCTTTTCTCTTTTCTTGTATCTAACTTTGTTTCTTTTGTTTTTTTCTCTTTCTTTTATTTTCTTCTTTCTTTTATTCTCTTCTTACACGTGCATGAGAGTGTGGTCACGTACATTAAGTGGTAGACTTTGTAGGGTATCCTCATCATTTTCAGAAAATATGGCTGAAGAAGATAACCAATCGCTTCATAATGAGAATAATGAGAATATTCGGGTTAGAACTCTTAGAGACCACATGAATCCCACAAGAACAAGTGCACCCTCATGCATAGTTTTTCCTCCTGATGCATCTCATTTTAATTTTAAGACAGGCATTATTCAACTTTTACCATCTTTTCATGGCTTAGATTTAGAAAATCCATACTTGCATTTAAGGGAATTCGAGGAGGTTTGCAACACATATAATGACTCAAATTGTAGCATGAACACCATTAGATTGAAGCTTTTTCCTTTTTCATTAAAAGATAAAGCTAAAACATGGCTACAAAATTTGAGACCTGGATCCATTCGTGCTTGGGATGAAATGCAACAACAATTTTTAAAGAAGTTTTTTCCATCCCACAGAACAAACTCATTCAAAAGACAAATCATTACTTTCTCTCAAAAACCAGGAGAAACATTTTATCAATGTTGGGATAGGTATCGAGACTTACTTAACACTTGCCCCCATCATGGTTTTGAAACATGGAGATTAGTTTCACATTTTTATGAAGGGTTAACTCCTAGAGATAGGCAAATGGTTGAATTGATGTGCAATGGAACTTTTGAGGATAAAGACCCTAATGAAGCAATGGAATACCTAGACTTGCTAGCTGAAAATGCGCAAAATTGGGACACCACAGGTACTTATGAGGCACCAAGTAAAACCCAACCTCATACATCTAGTGGAGGTATGTACAACCTTAGGAAAGATCATGACCTCCAAGCCAAGTTTGCATCTTTAGCTAGAAAGGTTGAGGCACTAGAATTAAAAAAGAGTGGTCAATTAAAATCTGTTCAAGACATTGCATGTCAAATCTGTGAAACCAACGAACATTCAACCAATGATTGTCCAACCTTGCCTTCTTTTAAAGAATGTCTCCATGAACAAGCCCATGCATTAAACAGTTTTCAAAAGCCCAATCATAACCCATATTCGCAAACATATAACCCTGGTTGGAGAAATCATCCAAATTTCAGTTGGAAGAGTGAGAACAGTAATGCTCAAACTTCACAGCCATCGTTTCTAGCACATCATAATTTCCAAAATTCTCATGGATATGCACCTCCTTATGCTCCCCCTCCTAGAAGAAATCTTGAGGAAACATTGCATGCATTTATGGAAAAGCAAGAGGTAATTAACACTCAACTTGCTCAAAGCATGACAGATTTTAAAGATACTCTTGCAAAATTGACATCTGCTCTCAGTTTCCAAGAGAAAGGTAAGTTTCCATCTCAACCACAACAAAATCCCAAGGGGCAATACAATGCGAATGCAAGTAGTTCGGGAAGCCAACACATGGATCACGTAAAATCAATCATCACTCTTCGCAGTGGTAAGGTTATTGAAAAACCCATTCTTGAACCTTGTGAGAATGATGATGAATCAATCTCTGAGGGTAAGGAAGGGGTTGAATCTGATCATTGCAAAGAAAAGACTGATTCTCCGCCTGCACTTCCATTTCCTCATGCCATGACTAAACAAAGGAAAGTCAATCACAACTCTGAAATCTTTGAAACTTTCAAACAGGTAAGGATCAATATACCTTTACTGGATGCTATCAAACAGGTTCCTTCTTATGCTAAATTTTTGAAAGATCTGTGCACTGTGAAGAGAAAACTGAATGTGAAAAAGAAAGCCTTTTTAGCCGAACAAGTAAGTGCTATTCTTCAGAATAATAATGCATTGAAATATAAAGACCCTGGTTGTCCTACAATTTCTTGCTTTATTGGAGAACATAAAATTGAAAGAGCTTTACTTGATCTTGGAGCTAGTGTGAATTTACTTCCATATTCAGTTTTTCAAAGTCTCAATCTAGGTGAGTTAAAACCAACTTTTGTAACTCTTTTACTTGCCGATAGATCTGTAAAAGTGCCTAGAGGAATAGTTGAAGATGTGTTAGTACAAGTCGATAAGTTCATTTATCCTGTGGATTTTATTGTCTTGGACACACAACCTATTGAAGCATGCAATTCATTTCATGTTATTTTAGGGCGTCCATTTCTTGCAACTTCTAATGCATTGATTAATTGTAGGAATGGACTGATGAAGCTATCATTTGGGAACATGACATTGGAGATGAATATTTTCAACATTTGCAAGCAACCTAGAGATGATAATGATTTACAAGAAGTAGATCTTATTGAAGAATTAGTTTGTGATCAACTTGAATCTACTTTGAGTAATACTGAGTTTGATGAATTTGAAGATTTGCAAATGACTTATTCTCAGGAAGAAATCACGGATGAAAAAGGCATTGAAAATGTTGATGCGAATCTTTTGTCAAGAGTGACAACAGATTCGATATCTGACATCACACAAACCGATGATTACTTTCCTGACAAATCCTTACTTGCTCTTAGTTTAATGCCTTGGTTTGCTAAAAATATCAATTTCCTTGCCTCAGGAGACTTGCCAACTCATTGGAGTACCGAAGACAAAGGTAAGCTTTTGAACGAAGTGAAGAAATTTTATTGGAATGACCCTAACTTATTCAAACATTGTCCTGATCAAATATTTCAAAGATGCATTGCGGACAATGAGGTAAGTAGTGTCATTAAATTTTGTCATTCTGAAGCATGTGGAAGTCATTTCTCATCAAAAAAGACCATTGCGAAAATCTTTCAAAATGGATTTTATTGGCCCACCATGTTCAAAGACACACATGCATTCTGCAAAACTTGTGAAAATTGTCAAAAAGTTGATACTGGTCAAAAAGTTTTGCTTTATAATTCTCGACTCCATTTATTTCCTGGAAAGTTAAGATCAAGATGGAGCGGTCCATTTATTGAGAAACATGTGTATCCTTATGAGGCCTTTGATATTGAGAATCCAAAGAATGACAATGTTTCTAAAAGAAATGGACATCGTTTGAAAACTTACTTTGATAATTTTCCTAGTGAAAATGAATCCATTGGTTTGAACGATCCTGTAGATAAAGGTTGATTATTTTGTTTTTCTCACATTGTTTTTGTGTTTCCTTTTGGTGTGACTCTTGTTTTGCTAGTCTCTCATCCCGGTCAAATGGCGGATAACGGTACTCCGTGACTTAAGTCGGTTCTTTCAGTTTCCCATAATAGCTGATATCTGTATATATTTGTGCAATTCCTTGCTCTTTCTCTTTTGTTTGAATCTCTTCTCCAATTCTCATTTCAAAATGGACACCATTCTTGAAAAATTGAAAAAGTACTTTCCCGCTCTGCCTCAGAATGCAATTACAAAAATTTACCGTGCTAGGTGTGCAAGATTGAAGTTGTTAATGAATCATGAAATTCCTGAAGATATTCGCTGGCTGATTGAAGCAAAGGTCCGATTATTAGGTGAGTCCTCCGATTCTTTCATTTCACACATGCCTGGAACAGGTAAAAGCACTTTTGCAAAGAAACGTCGTGCAAAACGACTGAAAGTCTGTCACCGATGTGCCAGATGGACTTGTAATGCAACATGTCGTTCTTTAGGAATGGTATCTATAAACTGTGAAGATAAAATACAATTCATTAAGGATGGTCTGAGTAAGGGGTCTTTAGATAATCTTCTATTAACCCTTGAGACGCATCCTAGTGGAGATGTGCATCGTGCTATTCATGATTTATGGCCCCATTTTCATAAAGAACATGATCGACTTAGTCTTGGGAATCTGACTAAAAAAAGACCTTGTTTGCCAGTTTTTAAGAAAATTGGATGGGAAGCCTATCCCCGACCCATAGAGGGCGTTTAAGCCGTTCTTGGACGTAAAACCAAGGGAAGATGTGAGCCACAATCACAACTACGATTTGAGTCTGAGTTTGTAAAAATTTATGTCTTTCAGTTTTATTAATAGCATAATATTTTTTTTTTCTGTTTTGTTATCTCTTATATTTGTTTAAGTGTGTTTCAGGTTTGTCAATGTTCGTTGTTTCAGGTGATGTCTTCTATACTCTATCTTTCTACCTTAGGACATTGAGGACAATGTCTCGTTTTGGTTGGGGGGAGAGGGTAGTAGTAATTAAAAAAAAAAAACTAACCAACTGACTGTTTTTGTTTTTAAAAAACCATTTGGCAAAACTGTTATTACTAGGATGGCAGAGTAAAGGGGAATGACTCTTAAGACGCGTCTTAGTAAACATTTTCTAATGGTTATTTGCAATATTCATAACAAGGCCTATTAGAATACTTCTTGAAATATTCAGGTTTACAAACTCTCGCATTGTTATCACTTAATTCTGCTCATATACTCATTTAACAAGTATTCTTAAACCTTCATTTTCACACACACTTTAACATATGATTGTGGGTTGCACATTGGATTATTACATTATTTATGTTCTTTTGTTAAAGGTAACAACTAAGGGATAGGGATAATCTATAATTTGCAAAAAAAAAAAAACAAAAAAACAAAAAAATCACAAAAAACAATGATGATAATAAAAATCGTAGATAAGTTTGGTTTCGTAGCCTCCCTAACCTAAGCAATTAAGCCCGAAGGGGTGTTTTAACACCTAATACCCTAAAGTCAACTGACTTGGGAGCTATTGGCCCAAAGCTTGTTACATGGGTTAAGGAGAAAAGCTTAAGGGAATCAAACATTGCACTATCTACGTAACAGTATCTGCAACCCGAGTTACTAAGCTCGTAGGGGTGTCTCAACACCTAATGCCCTAAGATCAACTGGTCTGGGAGTCATTAGCCGAAAGCTCGTTACATGGGTTAAAGATGCATTGTGTTTTAAGTTATATGTATAGATATTTTAAAAAAAAAAGAGTAAAATAAAATAAAATAATCCCAACCCAAGGAAGTTAACCTTAAACATTAGAACAAAATATTGTTTTCTTCCAATAAAAGCCCCATCATCTATGTTTCATACATTCAGCACATAACAAGGAAGGTTTATTAATATTTTGTTTAAGAGGTATTGAGCAGATATATAAAATTTAATGAGAGTTTGTTTATCTGGATAGATTAATGGAAGTTGAATGATGAATGCCTTGCTTTGTGGAATTTGCAAATTGTTTTTCTATTTTAACGCCTTAATTACTAGGGACTAGTAATAAGCTGGTTGGGGGGTGTGATTAGTACTTAAAAGTGCATTTTTATCAAGGTTTTATATCATCATTTTGCACTTCAAGTATCAATAACTCCTTAACTAAAGCATGTTTTATAATAACATATCTAATTATATAAGATACCTTTAATTTATGGTAAATGTTCATCTTAAATGCAGGCCTATCACATAAATGAAAGAATTGATTGATGAGTTGAAGTACTGAAATTGAAAGAACAAAGAGATGGCCAAACTTAGAAAAGAGATGCTGGTGCAGTCCAAACTGGAACACTGTTCGGTAATTGGGTCATATCTGGAGCTGTAGATCTTGGATTTAGGTCCATTTTATATGGATGGAACGCTAAGACATAGGCCTACAACTTTCATGTGGAGCCCAAGATTTAACAAGGCCGTTTTCAAGTCCAAATTGTAGCAACAAAGAAGAAGTCCGAATATGTCCTGCAGCCCAGACACTGTTCAGTGTTCAGCCCATATCTCGAGTTCTAGAAGTCCAAATGATCTCAAATTTTTACCCTGGAAAGATGAGACAATTTCCTAGAACTTTCATGATTCAAGTTTGTTCAAATTATGACGTCATCAATGACGTTTTTGGCAGACAAGAAGATAAGAATTGTCACCAAGTCAAGATGTGGCCACCCACTCATCAATTAGTCAACAAATCAATAGTTCCGAATTTTGGCCTATAAAAGGAGGCATTTGCCATGTATTTAGGCATCTTGGTTTTCAGATCAAGATCATGCTCTTGCTCTCTCTTTATATTTTGTAATGCTTAAGTTTTGCTTATATTAATCTCTTGCTTATGCTTTTCATTTCCTTTCCTTGTTTATGTATGTTTCTTTCTTTCATTATGTTTAACTAAGTTTATTATGTCAAGGTGAAAAGGGTACACTAATGGTGTAAGAATAAGTATAATATAAACTTAACATGGACCTTAATGTTGGATACTAACATGCTTTATATTTGCTATCTTGTTCACTTATAATACTTTGCTTGTTAAATGGTTAATCTAGATTTATGTTGTATAACACTTGGTACAACAAATACTTGGTACTTTCATAGCCCATACTGTATGGTATAACCGACACCTGAGCTATGAAAGGAACTTGATTTGTTGTTAAATAAGTTATAATCATGAATGCCTGACAACATTTACAAGTATTAGCGTTATTCGAATAAGATAACTAATGTAATCATGTTAACAATTTATAATCTGATTGGAACCTCCTTTGTGTGTGGTTTCCAATTGAATAATAAGAGTTTATACTATACTTGTTTGATGTACCATTAGTGGATCCTCTAACCTTGACATTTGTTGTTATCCTTGTTTAATCCTTAAATCAATATCACATCTCAAAGCTTTCTTTAACTTATTATTATTGTTGCTATTGTTGTTGTTGTATTATTGTTGTCTATAATTTATACAATTAACCTCCCTATGGTTCGACCCCGGTCTTGCCGGGTTATTTATTACTTCGACACTCCTGCACTTGGGAGAAGACATCAATCTTTTGGTCGTGTCATAAGGAAACCAGAGACAATGTTAGTTCTTTACCTGTGTAACTTTGTGAAAGTAGATTCATAGGTTAACTTGTTGTATTCCGTATAAAGAAGCCTATATTTTCTCACAGTCTCTTTTAATGAACGTGTCAAAACTTCATAGATTACATCCTGGTATAGGTCATAAGTTGAGTCCATGGTAAACCAGAAACTTTTATTACTACAAGCTATGTTTCTTGATTGGAAGTTTGAGCAAATCCTTCTTAATACCATCAGATGTCGGCAACTCTAGACTTTGGAGAGGAAAACAGAATTAGGGGAATTTTATTTCAAAGTGCAAGCATGCATGTTTAAACATATGAGCATGTTTTATATTGTTCTAACCCATTTTTGGATACCTACAAATAAAATAAATAAAACTAATAATTAAAAAAAGAAAAAAAACCAAAACAGTGTTGTTTGAGAGACATTGTTCCTCTTTCCCCACGTGTTACTGCCGAAACCCAAAACCCACGCCCTTTTGTGACTAGAAAACAGTGAAGGCGTGCCCTGCAAAGCCACGCTTGTTTGGAGACCTCGCCCAGTGTCTTCTGCTCCCCATGCACAACAGCAGGGACACCTCCCCCGCTCCATTTTTGCCTATAAATACTGCTCTCAACACCAGTATGAAGGGGGGTTTTGAACGAGGAGATGAGTTTGAAGGAGAGAAACCAAGAGAGGGGGAAAGAAAGGGAAAAGAACATAGAGAAAAGAAAACAAAGGAGACGATAGAGAGGTGAGAAACACAACAGAAGAGAAAGAAGGAAAATAGAGGGGAAGAGAAGACCAGTAACCTCTCTTTCTAGTCTCTCTCTCCACCGTTTGAAACAACACTGCCACCGTCTACATTCCTTTTAGAACCACCACTTGGAAGAAGAAGCAGAGAAGCAAGGTGACATAAACAAATAAAAGAGGAAAAGTGACTGCAACAATACCACTGAGGACAGCTCACCATCTTCTTCCCCCGCTGCCACACCATTGAGGAAAAGACAGAAGCATGCGCCTCATTACAGACAAGAAAAATAACAGCAAAACACTACCCTCCACCGCAGAGAAGAGCCACCGTCGCTCTGCCATCATCATCACCGCCAGCTGCCACTGTCCTCATAGTCGACAACAACACCGTGATAAACAGAAGAAGAAAACAGAAACAAAGGAGAACAGAGTAGAAAAAAACACAGAGAAGAAAAAGAAGAAAAGCCGACCACCATTCGTGAGCCATGACACCACCACCGGCTTCCACCACAGCACTGCCAGTGAAGCAGCCAGACCAGCAATGCACCGCCTCCTCCATGCCAGGTAACCCTTCTTTCCCCTCCACTTTTACTGCGTTTTCGGCTTAGGTTTCTCCTGCATGCAAGAGGACGGAGGGGGGGGGGAAATAATTCCCCTCCCCATTTTTTTTTACTTTCTGGGCTAGGCCAGTTCTGGCCCAGCCCTTATGTCTGGGTCAGGTTAGGCTCAGATCAAAGAAGCAGAGTGAGTTGTTGGGCTGAGATCGGCCCAACCCTTTTGGGCTGAGTCCGGCCCAGCCTACATAATTATAATATTATGTATTATAGTATTTTATATTATATATAAAAAAATTTTAAAAATCTGAAAAATCCTTAAAAATTTTGTTGATTTTTCTGCATATTTTTTTATCAAAATTATTTAATACTGGTTTATATTTTTATACTGTAAAGATATAAATCCAGTATTAAAACATCCGGTTTTCATCAAAACATTGCAAAACAATTTATAAAGAACCAAAAAATATATATTTTGTTTTTCATGCATTTGGCCAAGTATCTCAAAGATAGGAAAAATCATCACATCGTATTTTCATACAACAAAAAAAATCATATTGTTTTTTTATACATAAAACACAAAATA